>NC_059193.1:34810535-35120535 GCF_020615455.1 Coregonus clupeaformis
GAATCACTTACGTATAAACTTTTGGACTGCAGAAACTACCACAGAATGTGTTTCACTTTCATTTTTGCCACTCTCGTCATTATAATTTTGACTCTACAGGGTTTCTTCTGGATCTAAAAGGGGCTTAGGTGGTGGGTGTGGCAGGGCGCATGGCAGGGGTGTGGCAAGGGGTGTGGTCTGCCAGTCGGCTTGGTTGAATTTCAGATAATATTTTAGAGGCATCTTGGCGGTGTAGAGAAATGTTGGCATTTTTAAGCCAATTTCCTGCAATTATACACATTTCCCCATGGAGCTGAGAGACATTTTAGCAGTTTAAAGCAGATTTCCTGCAATTCTACACATTTTGCCAGGCAGCTGAGAGAAAATGTTGCAGTTTTAAAGCACATTTCCTGCAATTCTACATATTCTGCCATGGAGCTGAATAAAATTGTTGTAGTGTTAATGATAATTTCCTGCAATTCTATGCATTTTGCCATGGCTAATGCTGTGTTCTTTTGCTCAAACATAATACCAAAATCTAAATTCTTTGTTTTTGGAATTTTCAATTCTCCTTGACTGTCTAGCTTTTATTTTGGTGATTGTTAGTTCTCAAAGATTATATTGTAAAAAAATATATAGGTCCATTATCTTTTCTAAATACTCTATATCTGGTTTTAGTTATTTAAGTGTACACTGAAAGCTCTTTTCCATCCCGAAAACCCCCCCAAAATATATACACTGGCCCGCCCAAGGATTTCAATGGCAGAAAGAAACCTGCTTTAGGAAAGTCCCTCAAAATATCCTACAGCAGTCATCATGATGATGAAGACAATACTGTGTCTATGCAGTACCTTGCATCCCAAAGTGCATATTTACAAGGTTCACTCACCTTATGGTTGACAGTTGGGTGATATTCGGTGTCCATTCTGTGCCAATACACTCCCAATGGTTATTACAGTTCATTCAAATGATCAAGACTGATTATGAATGAGTGTTTACGTCATTTATTGTGTATCACCAACCCAGGCTCCCTTCAGATTCAGATCATCTTTGGAGATGATTAATGCGCCGCTGAACTGGGTACATGTATTGTGTGCCCCAGTGCGTGGGCTTGGACGTTCACTCAAATCAATTAAAGAGCTGTGCTAATCACTCTTGTTTTACATGGACAGCCAGGGGGCTAAGACTGAGGATTAGCATCACACTGTGGGTGTTTGGAGAGATGTTAGGCGGCAGGTAGCGTAGTGGTTGGAGCGTTGGGACAGAAACAGAAAGGTTGCTGGATTGAATACCCGAGCTGTCAAGGTGAAAAATCTGTCGGTGTGTTCTTGAGCAAGGCACTTAACCCTAATTTGCTCCAGGGGTGCCGTACTACTATGGCTGACCCTGTAAAACAACACATTTCACTGCACCTATCCGGTGTGTATATATAAAAAATATGTGATTATAGTTTTGTTGGCGTAGTCATCCTCTATTGGTACCATTAGACAGAACCACGTTAATCCGTAGTCGATGTTCGCGGCCCCATGGAAATCGAATTAGCATAATAATACAAATAATTCTGTTTAAGCAAGATATATACTTTTTTGGGGATGGGCTGCGTCTCAATTCACTGCATCCGCCAATGTTGGCCTTCCGTCTGCGGTAGAAGGTGGCAGAGCTACGGCGGTGTTTGTCAGACAAGGGGACATCCCAGGAAAAAGTCTGTAGCGTCCGACTACAAACTAATATGACCCCTTTATGGAAAGATGAGACTGTGTGCAAAGCTGTCATCAAGGCAAAGGGTGGCTATTTGAAGAATCTCAAATATAAAATATATTTTGATTTGTTTAACACTTTTTTGGTTACTACATGATTCCATATGTGTTATTTCATAGTTTTGATGTCTTCACTATTATTCTACAATGTAGAAAATAGTAAAAATTATGAAAAACCCTTGAATGAGTAGGAGTCTCCAAACTTTTGACTGGAACTGTATATGGAAGTACTTTAGTGCCCCCCAAAAAGGGTGAAATCTGTCAATGATGGGCAGTGTATGATAATCCCACCCATACAGCAGTTCTGTTACCTCTTTTCCTTTTAGGATGCCCACTTGCTACATTCTTGCAGGGTGCGTTGCAGGCAACATATCCTGTTTAACACAGGCAAAGATATGGGAACAGTCGAAACCTATAGGAGCTCTTTGTTGGTTAGAGCCTACCTACTGGGCAAAACTGTTTGAATCAACATTGTTTCCACGTCATTTCAACCATAAAATCTATGTGTTGACGTTGAATCGACGTGGAAAACGAATTGGATTTGCAAATCAAATAAGGGCATTTAGTCTTTTTTTCACCCAACGTTTAACCTAAATCCAATGACATGGTGAATTTGTTTATTTATTTCACATTATATTCACGTTAGTTGACAACTCAACCAAATGTAAATCAAAACTAGATGTTGAACTGACGTCTGTGCCCAGTGGGTATCTATCTAATCAGTTGATGCTGCACACCCATCCTAAGCAGAATGGGCTACCTCTGGGAAATCTCCCAATTAAATATTTATAAAGCCAGGTTTTTCTTCTTTCTTCTTTATCTCCACTCGAAGGCTGATATAGAGAATATAGAGAAAGCCTCATAGATGCTGCTGCGGTAAAATCCACCACTAAGGCTCGGAGGTGTTGAGATGCTAGCTGGCTCCCACACGCTAGCACATATAGAGTTACGGAGACGGAGAGTGCCGTGGGTGGGAAACCTAATCAGAGGCAAATTGATGGAGGAGGATTAGACGATTCTATTCACTGAGCCCGAGCTTGGATCCCATCCACATCCATATCTCTCTCACTCTCTCTTTTCTTTCTCCCCTTCCAGAGCTGCTCATCATTAGTGCCTCCCGATACACAAGCGCACTCACATACACTCACTCATTAACATATCAGACCTACACATCCATAAACTTCTCCTAGATGGCTAGTCCTCAGGTCGAAGGAAAGTTTAGTCATCAGGCGAGTGATTCACTGGCATGTTTTCCTTTGTACAAGTGCTTCTGATCTATAAAACCTTTTGCTTCACCTCTGAAAATGGCGAGGTCGATACCCATAGGGGATCACATCCATCTCAAAGACACAACAGATTGTCCAAATACCTCCTCCGCCTTGTCACATCAAAGCAGTCTTAAGTCCTCTGGGAGACAGCAAGGGAAATGTTCCAGTACATACAGAACATTTGTTTGTGTAAAAAATGTTGCTTGGGCTTACACGATTAAGTTAATACCATAGAGTTGGGTATCATCTCGCTCTCAAAAGAGACCTGCATTGCTGTGATTTTCCCATCACTGATTTATTATATTCCTCTTGAAATCAAAAGGAGAAACACCTGCCAGGAGTCAGGTGATATCAGACCCAGAGTAGGTGTCAGTCATCAGAGGAATCAGAAGCACATTGAGTTCCGAGTTTAGTTGGTAGGGAAGTAGCCTGGGAAGCCGCTAGTGGGCTTTATGGATCTCCACTGTCGTCTGGGATTGATGTGCACAGCCGGTAATGCACTTGTGTCCCCCGGCCACCCGGTTCTTACATAAAACATTCTCCACTCAGGCCGGAAAAGGCTTCCATTTCCTCAACTAGATTTAATGGCGAGAAGGCAAAAATTCCTGGGCATTAGCCACTCTAGCATGGTGGTGGAAAATGGTGTTTCACAAAGAAAGTAACCATATTTTCCCTGTTTTTTTTTTTTGTTGCCTTCTTGCCATTAAATCCAGCCTGAATGGAGAATGTTTTATGTATGAACCGGTTGCCGGGGGACTTGAGTGGATCAAGCCCAGACTATAGTGCAGATCCATAAAGCCCACTAGCGGCTGCCCAGGCTAGTACAGAAGTAGTGGATGGGGAACCCTACTGTACTGTTACGGTATCTACTATCCCACTGGCATTAAGTCCTACCTGTCTTATTATGTAATAGAACCCTAGCTCCCCTGGCTCTACTTCCTCTTGGTGTCACACAGTAAGAGACACGGCTATTTTGTTTACCACTGGGCCTAAGGGACTGTTTACATCTGCCTGAGGAATGGGAATTCATGCACCCTTTTCAAACCATGTCATCTGGGTTTGGAACAACAAAGCACAAAGGGCTGGCAGAATAGGAGGGTGATAGCACAGCAAACGTCTGACTTCCATTGTGTGTCTGTTTCTAAAGC
Source organism: Coregonus clupeaformis (assembly GCF_020615455.1). Lineage (NCBI taxonomy): Eukaryota > Metazoa > Chordata > Actinopteri > Salmoniformes > Salmonidae > Coregonus > Coregonus clupeaformis. The sequence continues at coordinate 34,814,688 of NC_059193.1, forward strand.
CCTAATATCACTGACTCCAAAACATATCGGATCTCTTCCCCTCCTGGCTATGCTTTACCCTGAATATTTTACGACTGAATTTAATCTACATTTCAGTCTTTATAATAGTTGTCACAATAAGTTGGGCACAACTGATTATGGTGAGTGCAGATACAGACACATGAGCAGCATTTTAGGTCTGTAAACTAGCTTGCTGACAAGCCCTCAACAGTATAGTTTTACTGCACAGGCTACTGTATACCTCATCAGTGCATTTCTGCATGTCTATTGTAATGCTTGATGGAATATTATAGTGTTCAAGTAGTGAATTATCTCCCAGATCTCTAACTTTGGAAAACTGACACTGACATTTGCTGAACATGTCCTATATTTCAACTATAATTTTTGCTTTGGTTTATTTTAAGCATGAATAAATAAAACCTGATTATGCCTAATCATTGTATAAAAAAAACCCAGATATTGCTTTGGGATATTTAACCAGACATAACAATTCCAATGTAGATGTCAGCTTTTCAAACAAATGTGGTACTATGTTTTGTAATCTACATTTTTGTGTTTACAAAACGTCTAACTCTTTTTGGGTTCAGTGGGAGGTCAGGGCAGACTGTATCACTTCTGAGTGGTCAGTTTGAGGTTGTCACTACCACTGTCAACACTAGCTGCAGATTGTGTTACTTACGCCGTGAGGCTTTCCAGCTTCAAAGTGAAGTCTCTCTCTCAATCCTGCACCCACCATGCCATCTTTGACTGACCAAAAAAACAACTATTGTTACACAAGAGTTTACATCCTAAAATAAAACTCCAGCTCAGGACTGTATAATGGCACCGGAGGGGATGGCTGCCGTTTTATGGACTTTTAACCAACCGTGCTATTTTGTGTGTTTTTTCGCATTGTTTGTAACTTATTTTGTACATAATGTTGCTGCTACCATCTCTTATGACCGAAAAAGAGCTTCAGGACATCAGAACAGCGATTACTCACCTTGAACTGGACAAATAATTTTTCTTTAATGAGTCGGACGAGAGGGATTTGCTCCAGACACCGACAGGGCCCTCCTTCCCGTCATTCGCAGTAGAAAGAAAAGGAGATATCGCAGAAGGAGATTGCGGTGCTTGGTAAGGAGCCGTGCTTGCCATCGATACTATTGGCCAACTTACAATCGCTTGATAATAAAGTGGACAAACTACAGGCACGTATATCCTACCAACGGGACATTAAAAACGGTAAAGTCTTATGTTTCACCGAGTCGTAGCTGAACGAAGACATGAATAACATTCAGTTGGCGGGTTATACAGTCATGGTCAAACGTTTTGAGAATGACACAATTATTGGTCTTCACAAAGTTTGCTGCTTCAGTGTTATGAGATATTTTTGTCAGATGTTACTATGGTATACTGGAGTATAATTACAAGCATTCCATAAGTGTCAAAGGCTTTTAAGTTTATGCAAAGACTCAATATTTGCAGTATTGACCCTTCTTTTCCAAGACCTCTGCAATCCGCCCTGGCATGCTGTCAATTAACTTCTGGGCCACATCCTGACTGATGGCAGCCCATTCTTGCATAATCAATGCTTGGAGTTTGTCAGAATTTGTGGGTTTTTGTTTGTCCACCCGCCTCTTGAGGATCGACCACAAGTTCTCAATGGGATTAAGGTCTGGGGAGTTTCCTGGCCATGGACCCAAAATGTCGATGTTTTGTTCCCAGAGCCACTTAGTTAACACTTTTGCCTTATGGCAAGGTGCTCCATCATGCTGGAAAAGGCATTGGTCCTCACCAAACTGTTCTTGGATGGTTGGGAGAAGTTACTCTCGGAGGATGTGTTGGTACCATTCTTTATTCATGGCTGTGTTCTTAGGCAAAATTGTGAGTGAGGACTGATGGTAGCGCTCACCTTGTCTTCTCCTGACAAGGTGTTTTCCGGATGTCCCAGACAATCGGAAAGGTGATTCATCCGAGAAAATGACTTTACCCCAGTCCTCAGCAGTCCAATCCCTGTACCTTTTGCAGAATCCCTGATGTTTTTCCTGGAGAGAAGTGGCTTCCTCGCTGCCCTTCTTGACACCAGGCCATCCTCCCAAAGTGTTCGCCTCACTGTGCGTGCAGATGCACTCACACCTGCCTGCTGCCATTCCTGAGCAAGCTCTGCACTGGTGGTGCCCCGATCCCGTAGCTGAATTTTTTTTTTTTTTTTTTTTTTTTTTTTTAGTCATTTAGCAGACGCTCTTATCCAGAGCGACTTACAGGAGCAATTAGGGTTAAGTGCCTTGCTCAAGGGCACATCGACAGATTTTTCACCTAGTCGGCTCGGGGATTAGAACCAGCGACCTTTCGGTTACTGGCACAACGCTCTTACCCACTAAGCTACCTGCCGCCAACTTTAGGAGACGGTCCTGGCGCTTGCTGAACTTTCTTGGGCACCCTGAAGCATTCTTCACAACAATTGAACCTCTCCCCTTGAAGTTCTTGATGATCCGATAAATTGTTGATTTAGGTGCAATCTTACTAGCAGCAATATCCTTGCCTGTGAAGGCCTTTTTGTGCAAAGCAATGATGACGGCACGTGTTTCCTTGCAGGTAACCATGGTTAACAGAGGAAGAACAATGATTTCAAGAACCACCCTCCTTTTAAAGCTTCCAGTCTGTTATTCTAACTCAATCAGCATGACAGAGTGATCTCCAGCCTTGTCCTCGTCAACACTCTCACCTGTGTTAACGAGAGAATCACTGACATGATGGCAGCTGGTCCTTTTGTGGCAGGGCTGAAATGCAGTGAAAATGTTTTTGGGGGATTAAGTTCATTTTCATTGCAAAGAGGGATTTTGCAATTAATTGCAATTCATCTGATCACTCTTCATGACATTCTGGAGTATATGCAAATTGCCAGCATCAAAACTGAGGCAGCAGACTTTGTGAAAATTTATATTTGTGTCATTCTCAAAACTTTTGACCACGACTGTACATGCACATTTCCAGATGTCATCAGCAGAAATACAATCAGGGCACGGCAGAGGACAGAGCTCTGCGGTGTTGATTTATGACATTTGAATGTGCATTAGATGGCAACAAGATCATATTGTACAGCAGTTTCATCAGGTAGCATGAATACAAAGCTGGCGAGAGATGGTTAGAATAGGATAGGAGGCCAAGAGTCTGTGTAACCAATAGAGAGTCAGAGTCCCGAGTATGGGAACAAACATAGTCTGTCCCATGGTTGGGTAAACAAGCAAGTTCATAGTCAACAAAGCATGTAGGAGTCATGAGGCAAATAGCATAAAGCACAATAAAAAAAATATAACGACTTGGGGCTAGCCATTGTAAGTTCAGAGTCACTCGCCCCAACAATGCGTGTGTGCTGGAGGCGAGCGAAAGCGCGGGAGAGAGGGGGGAGTGTGGCGGGGGTACCTGTACCAGACAGGGGGAGACAGGCCGGGGCAGACGGGGAACAGATCGCCAGGTGGAATCCAAGCAGCAGTGCCGCAGGCAACGAGAGTAGGTGTCACACCCACTTGGGAGAAGCTTTTTTAGGGAGGCAGGTTCCTTGTAGAAAATCCCAGCTAGCTAATGTAGCTAGCAAGTCTCTGTCCACCGTTTCCACATGGAAAAGGAGGTCGTTAGCTTGCTATATCTCTTCAGTTTCGGCGAATGGTCCTTTACGAAGTCCAAACAAAGTTGACCTGTGGCAGTTGTATTGTGGAGATTGCGAGGAGGATATCTTCTGATGTGATCAAAGTAACAATATTGTTTCTTATTAAGGTAATTTACAATTAAAGTGTCCTGGCTGCATATCAGTTCAAAATAGAGCTGAATCTAGGGGGTACTGTATTGTAATGACCTCTGCACAGATGGAGGGGGCTTCAAAGGCCTCTGCATTTGGGTGGGGGAGGCTGTGAAACTCTCCTGCCATTGTTGGGCTCAAGGGCTCTCACTTCATACCTCAGTGCTAATTGATCTGATCTGTTCTGCCCTAGCAAGCTTGGTAGCCTTAATTTAGCATTCAGTCCTTATAAAGTAAAATATATAATTGTAATTTATTTTTCTTCTTGGCTTTAAAAGTAGCTTCAGACTAAACATTACTCACACAGTTCCAGGTTGGTTGGTGTTTTCAGGTTTCTTGTGCTTATAATAAATAATAATAATATGCCATTTAGCAGACGCTTTTATCCAAAGCGACTTACAGTCATGCGTGCATACATTTTTTTGTGTATGGGTGGTCCCGGGGATCGAACCCACTACTTCTTTTGCTGGTCGTTGGTTTGGTAGAGCATTTGCTGTACAGACCTTGGAATTAAGAATCTTACAATCAAATGTAATATATTTCACAAAACATTTCCAAATGAATTTTAAAATATATTTGCAAAATATATAGAGAAATACAAGTGAAAATATTGTAATATTGTAATATTTAGAAATAGATTAAATACTTTTCCCGATATTTAACATACACTACCGGTCAAAAGTTTTAGAACACCTACTCATTCAAGGGTTTTCTTTATTTTTACTATTTTCTACATTGTAGAATAATAGTGAAGACATCAAAACTGTATGTTATATCTGAGATTCTTCAAATAGCCAACCTTTGCCTTGATGACAGCTTTGCACACTTTTGGCATTCTCTCAACCAGTGTCACCTGGAATGCTTTTCCAACAGTCTTGAAGGAGTTCCCACATATGCTGAGCACTTGTTGGTTGCTTTTCCTTCACTCTGCGGTCCGACTCATCCCAAACTATCTCAATTTGGTTGAGGTCGGGGGATTGTGGAGGCCAGGTCATCTGATGCAGCACTCCATCACTCTCCTTCTTGGTAAAATAGCCCTTACACAGCCTAGAGGTGTGTTGGGTCATTGTCCTGTTGAAAAACAAATGATAGTCCCACTAAGCCCAAACCAGATGGGATGGTGTATTGCTGCAGAATGCTGTGGTAGCCATGCTGGTTAAGTGTGCCTTGAATTCTAAATAAATCACAGACAGTATCACCAGTAAAGCACCCCCACACCATAACACCTCCTTCCCCATGCTTCACGGTGGGAAATACACATGCGGAGATCATCCGTTCACCCACACCGCGTCTCACAAAGACACGGCGGTTGGAACCAAAAATCTCTAATTTGGATTCCAGACCAAAGGACACATTTCCACCGGTCTAATGTCCATTGCTCTTGTTTTTTGGCCCAAGCAAGGCACGTCTTCTTATTGGTGTCCTTTAGTAGTGGTTTCTTTGCAGCAATTTGACCATGAAGGCCTGATTCACACAGTCTCCTCTGAACAGTTGATGTTGAGATGTATCTCTTACTTGAACTCTGTGAAGCATTTATTTGGGCTGCAATTTCTGAGGCTGGGAACTCTAATCAACTTATCCTCTGCAGTAGAGGTAACTCTGCGTCTTCCATTCCTGTGGCGATCCTCATGAGAGCCAGTTTCATCATAGCGCTTGATGGTTTTTGCGACTGCGCTTGAAGAAACTTTCAAAGTTTCTTGAAATGTTCCGTATTGACTGACCTTCATGTATTAAAGTAATGATGGACTGTCGTTCCCCCCCGTTTCCCCCCCTCATAGTTTTGATGTCTTCACTATTATTCTACAATGTAGAAAATAGTAAAAATAAAGAAAAACCCTTAAATGAGTAGGTGTTCTAAAACTTTTGACAGGTAGTGTATATTGTGATATACATTTTACATACATTTCTATATACATTCTAAATTCATTCCGAAATATATCTTGGAATGTATTTAAAATGTATTAAATAAAATGTTTTTGAAATACCTTATTTGGCCAATTTTAAATATTTCACATGTAAACAAAAAAAAGTATCTAAAAATACATTTTAAATGTATGTTTTCCCTGTAAGATTACTACTTTTAAGCTGCTACTACTTGCCTTGCAGGCTAGCCCCTCTACCCTGATATGTTCTCCCATACTGTAGGTAGCTAGCTAATGTGATTACACAGAGGGTTGCTGTAACAGGCTGACCAAACCGGCTCCGCGCGTGCATCTGCATGCGCCATTGTGCGCATGTTAATTTTGTCTATCCCCACCAGACGATTTCATGACACGCAGGTTAAAATACCAAAACCAACTGTGAACCAACTATATTAATTTGGGGACAGATCGAAACACAAATGAAACATTCATGGACATTTAGCTAGCTTGCTGTTGCAGGCTAATTTGTCCAGGGAGGTAAACATTGGGTTTTTATTTTACCTGAAATGCATATGGTCCTTTTCATAGCTGGATCTTTTTAGAATTTTGACCCATTTTGAGTCATACAAAATCGTGTGCTCTCTACTCCGACAATTAATCCACAGATAAAAAGGGGAAACCTAGTTTGTTTTTTGTTAGTTTTCTTAATCTCTCCTCGTTCATCTTCCTTCTTCTTCTTCTGTGGATTTTATATGGCAGTTGGTAACCAACTTTAAGGTGTAACTGGAGTGAAGTGGAGTGAAGTGGAATGGAGTGGACTGAACTCGAGTGAAATGTGGACCTCGTTCATCTTTCAATCATCCATGTGGGTACATGCTCGTAAAAACCAATGAGTAGATGGGAGAGGCGGGACTTGCACCGCGTCAAGCTCTAAAATAGAACCAAATTCTGTTTTAGCGCCAGGCTACGCAGACGCCCATTGACGCGTGCAAGAAGTTTGGATGAACTGACTGAAAAACGTGTACATTTATTTTGCAACGCTCGCGCAGGCAATGCGGCCGGTTTGGTCAGCATGTAAGTAATCTTCTTGTGAGAAAACCACTGAAATGGTTCATGGATTTCCCCATTTTTCAGAATGTGAGGAGATATTGACAGTGGTCGATTCAATGTCAAATTGAACTGTCAGAAAAGTGAAACCAGAGGTCTTTTTTAGATTAATTTTTCAACTCTGGGGGGAAACGAATGGGGGAAACGTGAGCAATGTGTCAAAAATAATTTTGACGAAGGACTATTTTCTGGTAAGGACATCCATATGCGAACATGTCCTAATTTCAACACAATTTAATGTCAAGACAAAGATAATGAAGTAGCTTTTCCATGGAACACGTGTTAGTTTGCCACTGATCTTCATAAAAGCAAGAATAATTAGGTGAAAGAGAAGCCCGAAGCGACCTCCTCTCTTAAAACACAGCCCATCCTTTGAATAATAGATGGCCCATCTTTGCTAAAAAGTGCCTGTCAACAATTCCCTCCCTCCTTAGCATGTCTTTATTAGCATTTTTGTCCATTTTGCCTGCATTGCAGCAAGAGGAAGCCCCTTGTCTTTCTTTTTGCATCTCATTCCAGGGCACTTTAAGCCTATGAGAAGCATTGCTCTACGCTGTCATCATTTGTGAGAAATGAAAACCTCTGCTGCAGGTCAAATAGCTGTGGGAAGAGTACCCCACGCCATGTTCTATCAAGCTCACGCCCCCAATATGCCACATGGAGAGGGCATCAAGAGGGTTGGAGGAAAGGCAATCTTGGAGAATGTTGTCACAGTGTTTTTTGTCCTCAGCAGTGTTTCTCGGTAATATGACATCCGCGGAAACAGGGTGCTTGACCCTTTCACCTCATGAAAGCGTGGTGCTTGACCTTTTCACTTCATGAAAGCGTGGTGATTGACCCTTTCACCTCATGAAAGGGTGGTGCTTGACCCTTTCACTTCATGAAAGCGTGGTGCTTGACCCTTTCACTTCATGAAAGCGTGGTGCTTGACCCTTTCACCTCATGAAAGCGTGGTGCTTGACCCTTTCACTTCATTAAAGCTTGGTGCTTGACACTTTCACCTCATGAAAGCTTGGTGCTTGACCCTTTCACCTCATGACTTTGCTTTCGCCTCATGTCAGTTTGACTCCTAACAAAATAACATCAGTGGCTATGTTGTCCTCACATTGAACTGAAGGGTTCTTTTGGATTTCATATGTTGTTGTTTTTTTAGCTTTCTTATGTCTTTAGATTTAACCTGCACAGAACATTTTTACTTCATGTCCATAGTACAAGTGGATGTCTACAGTTCTACAGTTACTCTAAGGTTTCATCCACCACTAGTGAAGATGCAATAGCCTTTTTCTAGATCAGTGGATAGCTTTGCTGAACACACATAATTCAATAAAATACTATTATTTTGTGTCTCTTTGGGCTGAACCCCCTATTGATATGTTATCTAATTTACTACTCTACAATTTAGAGGGTAAAGGTGGCCCTCAGGGGGTGGTGTTGTAAACATTTCTGTACTGTACTTATGCGGGAACATGATGTTGCGTAACCAGCTGTGACAGTGCTGAGCTGTGACAAGGGGGCTTCATGCTGTGTCTGTTTCCTCCATGTTGTTTCAGATCTCGTCATCAAAGTCGCCAAGGATAAATTTGGAGCCATTCAGTCGGAATATCAGAAGGTAAGCGTGTGCTTGTGTACACACTCTATGTTTTATGTTTGCCTGTGCTTGTTTAGACGTTTTCATGATTTCACGTTCTTATTAGTGTCACCGTTTTTCTTATGATACGGAAATGACGCATATTTCAGATGTTGCGAAATTGGCACCGCCCTGTCTATTCTAAACCAATGTGTTAATTGCTTGTGGAAGCCAAAGCGTGGCTGTCCTTTGTGTTAGTACACTGTAAAAACAGTAATTGCCTCTGGCACTGTGTACGAAAGCAAACAGAGGGAGAAATCAGTTGTGTTTTTGTCTAATAAACAGCTTTAATTAACAACAAGTTTTCAGAATTTAAGGAGGAAAGTGTTAGAAAGTTTCCAGACAGAACTTTAATGATTTATTTATTAATCAGGATTAAACTGTTTTGAAGCCCACCCAGTCAATGGCGTGCCAAAAGGCTGAAACGACTTCAAAGATGGAATGTACAATACATTAGAGCCTATACAGTCATGGTCAAAAGTTTTGAGAATTACACAAATATAAATTTTCACAAAGTCTGCTGCCTCAGGTTTTATAATGGCAATTATAAAACCTGAGAATGTTATGAAGAGTGATCAAATGAATTGCAATTAATTGCAGAGTCCCTCTTTGCAATGAAAATTAACTTAATCCCCAAAAAAACATTTCCACTGCATTTCAGCCCTGCCACAAAAGGACCAGCTGACATGTCAGTGATTCTCTCGTTAACACAGGTGAGAGTGTTGACGAGGACAAGGCTAGAGATCACTCTGTCATGCTGATTGAGTTAGAATAACAGACTGGAAGCTTTAAAAGGAGGGCGGTGCTTGAAATCATTGTTCTTCCTCTGTTAACCATGGTTACCTGCAAGGAAACACGTGCCGTCATCATTGCTTTGCACAAAAAAGGGCTTCACAGGCAAGGATATTGCTGCTAGTAAGATTGCACCTAAATCAACCATTTTATCAGATCATCAAGATTGTTGTGAAGAAGGCTTCAGGGCGCCCAAGAAAGTCCAGCAAGCACCAGGACCGTCTCCTAAAGTTGTTTCAGCTGTGGGATTAGGGCACCACCAGTGCAGAGCTTGCTCAGGAATGGCAGCAGGCAGTTGTGAGTGCATCTGCACGCATAGTGAGGCGAACACTTTTGGAGGATGGCCTGGTGTCAAGAAGGGCAGCGAGGAAGCCACTTCTCTCCAGGAAAAACATCAGGGACAGACTGATATTCTGCAAAAGGTACAGGGATTGGACTGCTGAAGACTGGGGTAAAGTCATTTTCTCGGATGAATCCCCTTTCCGATTGTTTGGGGCATCTGGAAAAAAGCTTGTCCGGAGAAGACAAGGTGAGCGCTACCATCAGTCCTGTGTCATGCCAACAGTAAAGCATCCTGAGACCATTCATGTGTGGGGTTGCTTCTCAGCCAAGGGAGTAGGCTCACTCACAATTTTGCCTAAGAACACAGCCATGAATAAAGAATGGTACCAACACATCCTCCGAGAGCAACTTCTCCCAACCATCCAAGAACAATTTGGTGAGGGCCAATGCCTTTTCCAGCATGATGGAGCACCTTGCCATAAGGCAAAAGTGATAACTAAGTGGCTCGGGGAACAAAACATCGGAATTTTGGGTCCATGGCCAGGAAACTCCCCAGAACGTAATCCCATTGAGAACTTGTGGTCAATCCTCAAGAGGCAGGTGGACAAACAAAAACCCACAAATTCTGACAAACTCCAAGCATTGATTATGCAAGAATGGGCTGCATCAGTCAGGATGTGGCCCAGAAGTTAATTGACAGCATGCCAGGGCGTATTGCAGAGGTCTTGAAAAAGAAGGGACAACACTGCAAATATTGACTCTTTGCATAAACTTAAAAGCCTTTGACACTTATGGAATGCTTGTAATTATACTTCAGTATACCATAGTAACATCTGACAAAAATATCTAAAAACACTGAAGCAGCAAACTTTGTGAAGACCAATACTTGTGTCATTCTCAAAACTTTTGACCATGACTGTAGATGCTCTTTGTCTGTGTGCAACTGTCTGAATATTCATGTTAATTTTAAGTTTGATTTTATGCTTCATTATTGGGTTTGTATGGCTTTGCCCTTTCTTTGACTATGCGCTGGCTTTGTCTTCTGCATGCCTTCATCATCTGACTTGGCAACCCTCAGCCAGAGAACATTGTTCTGACACTCCAGGTAAAGTCTGCACACTACCTAGCCTCCTTTACCTTCATCCACCTGTATGGGCCCAGTCCTTCCCCACCTATCCCTCACCAATCTAGCGTCCCTTTAGCTCACCCTGCCATCACATCTGTTGAACTGACCCAGCGGGCAAAACTGGTTGCAATGATGTCAGACTTTGCCATGATAAGGTCAGGTTGTACACTCATGGCAAAATGACATGTTGTTTACACACCTTTTTAGCATACTAGAAAAATACCTCTTTAACTGATTGTAATGTGGTTATCTGACCTGATAAGAACCTAAATATGACATCTTTCACAGATGCTGTCATGAAAAATACAAATGTATCTGGTTGTAATCTGGTTATATGACATCCCTTCAACCAGAAAAACAGATTTCAATTAGAAAATTATGTCATGACTTTGCACTTTCCATGACAAATTTTGCCAGCTGGGCTGGGGTTCTTGGAAACGACTTATAGTAAATGGTCATCATTGGAAATCCATTCAAAGTTCTATGACGGTCAGTATATACCCAATGGGTTTATATGGGCTTGTACTGTACTGTATTAAGTGCCTTCCTACATTAATATGATCATGCCAGTCATACACTAACAGGCACAATTCATATCTGTGTATGAGACATTTCCGAAAGGGTCAGATGTGTTTAGGACCAGGGATTACGATGGCAACCATTCAGTCAGGCCATGTAGTTTCCTAAACCCTCTGCAGTGTGTTTTTCCTCTTCTCTCCCAGCCAGCCAGTCAAACCATTGCCATGCTGAGCCTCACTTGAGCCCTAGTTGTGCTGATGTGGTCAGAACTCCAGTTAATTCCTAAGACACTAACCCCCTCCCCCCCATATTCAGGACAGTCCTAGTCCATAAAGACCCTCATATATCACATTCCCATGCGGTAGGCCAACCTGCTGGAGACTGGAGAGGTTAGGTGATGCTTATCATCATATCTCTTACCATTATTTCAAGGGCTGTCTTTAGAGCGCCATTTTAACCATGTAAAGGGACTTTTATGCCTGTTGGTAAGGATTGGACGAAGATTACAGTTTACTGCTACCAATACCAACCTGTGATACACCCTCTTGCAATCGGACAGTTATTCTGGAGAGAACATTTATCTAAGTCACTTTTTCTGTCCTTGTTATGCAGTGAGAGAATGGCTGTGTGTGTTTTTATCCCTAATTGGACGAATGCCAGTAGCAAGCGAGTCGGCCCACCTGGAATCTTAACCTTGAGAATTAATCAGATCACATAGCGTTGAGTTACACAAAGTGCCCTAGCCAGAAAGATATGGCATATAGAAGCAAACCGGATGGACATCATGAAAATGATCGGAGAGGTTGAGGGTAGAGGAAGTTCAGGAGTAAAAACAAACAAAATAGAATTATTGTAAAATTGACTGTGTCCATAAAATGTATAAAGTATGTATAAGCTGGAAGTAGAGGCCTAAGCGTTGTTGTTCACTAGTTTACTCCAATTAGGGAAGGGGTAGTGGGGTTGGAAAGGAATAAAGGGAAATATATATATTTTTTAAAGGATATGTATATATATATGTATGTATGTATATGTATTTATATGTATGTATGTATGTGTATATGTATGTGTATGTATATGTGTGTATATATATTTATATTTATATATATATATATATATATATATATATTTGCGAGAACAAAAACCATATGGGGGATTGAAAGTGATGCAGACAATTACATTGAAGTTACAATCTATCTGCAATATTAAAGCTGATCTACCCCCCAAATAATGACAAAAATAAATAAAATGATTAAAAAATATATATATATACATATATAAATCATGCTAAAAAAAAAATACTAAAAAAATACGTGCCCTTGCCTGTTGACACCCAGTTCAAACAGCTGTGGGAAGCATTTCACAGAAAAATCCATCTAAAAGCGACTGTAGAGGACGTGCAGAATCCTCAACAAAGACAAACAAAACCGTGGATGGGCAAATTAAAAGGCCAAACTGCCAGAGCTGGTCAGACATGGCTGCTTCGTTCATTATAGTAAAAGTCACACATTCCCTCCAGCTCTGAGATTTACTACCTCTGATAATGTGGAGAAAAAGAAGCCAGGGCGAGGGGGCTTTAGGTAAGACAGGATTTCTCTTTATCCATAGCCTCCAAGAACTACCTGACTGACACCCAGCGAGCCTTACTCAGCCAAATAGTGGCTTTGGAAGTTGGATTAACTGAGCAGCTGGAGATTTAGAAACTTTCCCCAAAGATTTCAAAATGAGCAGAAGAGGAAAGGAGGTGGAAAAAGTTCAGAATAGATTTGAGCCTAAGTGCTAAATGGCAAAGCAGCAGGCAGATCTCTAGAGCTGGAGGGAATTATTAATGAGCAACTGCCACTAAAAAACAACTTCTCATTTAGAAAACAGTCAATGTGGCATTCGATATGAGTCAGAAACATGTATTCTACAGTCAAAATTGACTACAAAGTGTAAATAGGATAATTTTGGAATTTTGTGAAACTTGTGGTCGTGACTGCGTCACAACGTAAATGAAGGTTGGGTTTGTTTCAACACTGCCCACATGCCCACAGCTGGCAGCACACAAGTCATTATCAATTCATGGTGCAGCTGCACGTGACCCAATCGTAATGCCTGTGGTACATTTTTTGACTTTGGATATCCCTATGGGGCTAGTTAGGGTCCATCTGTAAATTACACAATGTACATGGGACAATATGTTTTTTAATGCGATCCACCATGTAAAAAAAAAGGGATGTAAACAAAGCCGAATGTTTACTTTTTTAATACAAATCAGTCTGACAGTACTTTCGACAGTATTTCAATCTGAAGGAAGTATGGTTTGAAGTGACTGAAATGCATCAGAAAGGTAGTGGGAATTTCAGAAGATCACATGGCAATAATTTGTTATTATATTCATCATTGATGATGTTATTTTTCCCCCATTCGGATTTAGTGCCTGGTCTTGTCCACTCTGTTCTAATTAGTCCTGTGCTGCTTGAGGGAAACAGAAGACACATACGTTTCCTGAGATTCTTATCTTTCAGTGATGGGGTCATATTTTTTTGTTGTTGCTTAAACCGTTCAAAGAATAAAGCCACATTTGTTGGAAGAAAACAGAAACCACTCTGTTTATTACAACCGCATCTAGCGGCTAATGGAGATTACTGACGCAACACCGGTTCTATGAACCAAGTGCAATTGATTAAAAAAATTATCGCCACCATTTTCTAATCAGGCAATCCCACATGGGGTCACGACCCCTAGTTTGGGAAACACTGTGTTAACCCTTTACAGTCGTGGGAATTTGCCTATATGGATAGGGCTAAATTGAAACTGTTTATTACAGAAGAAATATCAGAAGAATATGCATAACCATGGTAGCAATTGAAAGGGAACAGTTTGGAGATAATGAGAAAATGATTAGACCAAAGGTGAGTACACAACAGTTCACCTGACACAAGACTGAATACAAACATTACACTGTTGATTGTATGTACATTTTACATTTACTGTACTTTTCACTGCATTTGTTGATAACACAATCTAAAAATAGATTTTACATTAAACCTCTTAAGGATCGGACCCATTTTAAAAAATATTTGCTTAAAATGACATTCCATAATCGAACTGACTGTAGCTCAGGACCTGAAGCAAGGATATGCATATTCTTGATACCATTAGAAAGGAAACACTTTGAAGCTTGTGGAAATGTGAAATTCATGTACGAGAATATAACACATTAGATCTGGTAAAAGATCATACAAACAAAAAAACATGCGTTTTCTATTTTTGAAATGCAAGAGAAAGGCCACAAAATAATATTGCAGTTTAGGCGCAATTTTGGCCACAAGATGAAAGCAGTGTGTGTGCAAAGATTCAGATTAATCCAGTGAAGCATTGCAATACTGGACTATTTTGTATCAAGTCTGCCCAAATGTGTTGAATTGGTCAATTGATACATTTTCAAGTACATAACTACAGAGAACATACAAAAATTATATGGTAATACAAATTGTAAGTTTACACTCTCCCAGGAATGTCATAGATGATGGATCATTAGCTTATACACTAACTTTCACACATCTATATGGCCGGGCAGGGTGGGTGTGGTGCCAGAGACAGCAGCGGTTCAAACTGTAGAACCCAGTTCCTACATTTGAATTAAAAAATTGATTTTATCAAACAAAACTATGCTACATTTGATCTCTGGGACCCTTAGGATGACAAATCAGAGCAAGATTACTGAATGTAAGTACATTATTTACCTTCAGAGGTGAATGTATCAAACCAGTTGCCGTGAGACGTTTTTTGTTGTTATGCACTCTCCTCAAACAATAGCATGGTATTTATTCACTGTAATAGCTACTGTAAATTGGACAGTGCAGTTAGATTAACAAGGATTTAAGCTTTCTGCCCATATAAGACATGTCTATGTCCTGGAAAGTCTGCTGTTACTTACAACAGTCATGCTAATCACATTAGCGCACCTTAGCTCAACCGTCCCATATACGGGACACCGATCCCGTAGAGGTTAAGTAACATGATAAGACTATTCCTGTAAAATGTGGGGTAGATGCAACATAAGACAAAACAATTTCAAGGGTTTGAGTGAGAGGACTAACTGGTGTCTCCAAATGGCCACACACCTCTCCAAAGCAATTTCAATGCACTTTTATGACTCAAAGAAGAGTCTTCAACTATAAGGTACTTTTTTGTGCTGTTGATGAACTAGAGCAAGCACACTTGTAGTTACTTTGGAACATAACTCTGCATCCCCGCCATCACACAATTACTGTTGTTGTTTTCGCAATCCAAAAACGGTCCATTATAAATCGCAATCTGGTTCAGGTGGGCATGGTTTGAAAGCTTGTTCTATTGCCAACATGACTAGCTAAGTTATAAAATATGATCTTACAGTGTTAGGCTTTTACAAGGCAATTCAGAAAAACACATGGTAATTTTGGTGCGCATAGAAAGGAGTCATGAGTGCATTCAGGTGCATGTGCCACGGCAACTTTTCTTCACAATAAACAAACATAGGCTCATTATTTTCAGAACAATCCAGGGTATGACGCCATGTCAACTTGTAACTGTACATCAAACATAGTGATCATAAACGTTGACCCTGTATATGACATTCGTTTTATGATTTGGAAATGTGAAGTGCAGATTTGGTGTTTGGCTTGCTTGTATGACAAAGCGGTATTTATTATAATCCTCCACGTCTCATCTTTCAAAGTACATTGAGGCATCTTCATTTACAGATTTTCCTTCACTCAGACAACAAAACATTTGCTTAAGTTGGCCAATTATCGGGAGGGATGGGGAAACTTCTTGTCGCGCGCGGTGCTCAATTTCAGAACGGCTATCAAGCAAAACCCATAAAGCGCTGTGAAGCGCAGAGCAAGAGCTCTGACATCATGTTTAGCATGTTACTGTATAGCCACTATGTTCCAATTTAGACGCTTATTAGTGTCCAGATCTGCCATTTTCAACCCGTATACGGGTACAAATATTGAAAGCATTTAATGAGAAAACTAAAAGGTGTGCAATTTTCATTGTCTAATTTATTGACGGTCCCTAACAAGCCCCCGGAGATAGGCTGTCCAAAGTCAAACCAACTTTGCCACAGTCGCCTAGCTAAAGCTAATTGGCAAAATAATCTGGCTAACACACACAAGAGACACCCACATCAAACCACACCCCAAAACCAACTCGCATTTGATTTAGGTGTTGGCCTCTAGCATTTCTTAATAAACCAAATCTAAAATGAGGCCAAATCAGGAAGTGCAGTTGCCCTTTAAGAAGGTTAAGATTAGAGTGAATCAGTAGGGAAAGCCATGAGAAGAGCCCGAATCATTCAGACGTTTTGATAGCGGCCCCTTTGATCCTTTCATAACGAAGCAGCCCATTGAACATCATTGTGACAAGTTACATACGGTGCAGGAATTACAGATCCCTATAGATTTTTCTAATTTTCAAAGCCCTCGCTTAGTTCAGTTGACATAGGAGAATATCAGTGGAACGGCAGCCTTACATAACAAGGGGAGGTGGGAGACAGTGTTCACGATAACCAACATGATAATTTGAGTGCTCTCGAGTTTGGCCCATTGAGTGTTCTAAAGTTCGGCCCATGTGCTCAATCCTACATGGTCATTACCCCTACCCCATCTCACCTAGCTACCCCACCCCTGGCTAACTGAAGAAGCATAGCTATTTCTGAAGTAGCATTAGTAGCACTAATTCTTACTTTCCCCTTCACTAGAATTAGTCCCATATTCCTTAGACAAATTGCACCTATTGAACTAAAGATTTCTGTCTCATTTTTATTTATGATTAAATGCATGTCCTTTGTGTTGATATGCCCTTATTTAAGCTGTTTTGATGCTAAATGTAATTCAATTTGTGTTTCTGTTGATTTGACATTGTTTATGGCATTATTCTTGCTATCATTAGCATGTTTGCTGCATAGTATGTAATAGTATCAAAATCACACTGAATCAGAAATTACGTGAAATGGTATAACTGTACCGTGTCCACTGGCTTGACACGTCACAGATTTGGCATTGATTATAAGGATAACATCTCCACAGCCGTCACTGTTGTCCAGCTTTGTGGCCAAATTGCAAAAACTGTCAAACATGGCCATGGAGTACTGTGTTTAATGACAAAAACGTTCATTTTAGCATTCAGGTAAAGTGTCGTCAATGCCAACTGTGGCATCTCATCATCATTCTAGACTCATCTACTCCTCCCTCTCTACTTCTACCCCTCTCCTCACTCCCTCTCTCTCCTTCCCTCTCTCCCCTCATCCCCCTCTCTCCCCCTCCACTCCTCCTTTTCTCTCCAGGCCATCTACTATGAGACAGGCTTCATGGTGTGTGCCGTGCTCGGCCTGCTCTTCATGGTCCTGCTGCCCCTGGTCGGCCTCTTCTTCTGCCTGTGCCGCTGCTGCGACAACTGTGGCGGCGAGATGCACCAGCGCCAGCGGAAGAACGCAGACTGCCAACGGGGCCTGCTCACCACGCTGCTCTTCGCCACCTCGCTCGTCATCACGTGAGTCCACATCCGTTGATATCTTCATTCCATGCATCACTGGTGGCAGTCAACTAAAAGTGTTCCCCCTGCCTTTGTATAGGCAAGGATGGTTCGCTTAGTTCTTTTCCCCTTCTGCTTAAAAGTATGACTTCAATGGGTTTCAATTGAAAATGTTGTTTAAACAGGCCCTGGGTGTTGTTTTAGGGGGTATTTTGTGCCTTGTCTGGATTATAATCTAGGGAAAACACTGGGTAACTATGAAGGCTGCACTAGAAGGTTTGAGGCCACCTGGTCTACCTCAGTGCTGTAAATGTAACACTATAATGCCACACATTAATCATGGCTTACATTAATCATGGCTTACAATCACAGCTTACATCAAGAGACCCCATGGAAATCTTCCTCAAAAGGCCCACTACTACATTTATAAGCAAGGTAGAGTTTGACATTTTACATAGAGATATACAATACATTTTTACTCAGTCTCATTCTCAACAGTCTTTTTACTTAATTTATGCTGTTCCTGCTTCAGTGTTTTCCCTCACAAGCTTTTACGAACACAGTACATCACCTACTGGCTTGCATCACTTAAAAAACCTCACGACATTAGATATCCAGTGGTGATTGTGAGGAACAAATGGCCAAATGTACTTACAGCACATTATGGCCTAGGCAGTAGAAATAGCCAAATATGGACACAATACAGACAGTATCTGTGGCTTGCCTCTGGCTCTACGGTGGAGGAGAGAGGATTCATCAGGCTTCTTTTCTCTGTTTGATGTTCTTGACTCTATGGCTTTATTGGAGAGAGTGCGGCATTATTAGAAATTCCAGAGTGGAATCCTAGCTGCCCAGAGACAAGTGTCTGAGAGAGTAACCACCCAGAGCCCTTATTAAATCTCCCCGGCCACCAGACAAAGATTCTTCACCGATTCTAATGAAGCAATTACACTGGGCACAGGAATGAGGAGACTGAGGGACGTTTTACAGTGATGACAGGAGGTGGTATTTATAAGAAGAGTTTTGATTTGCGTAAGGCTTGCAGGAACATTATTAGAGAGGCAGAGAGAGGATTAGACATAAAAAGGACAGGGGTGGTGTATTTTACATTATTTCCAAGAACTGTTTGATTGAATGTGAAAGCTTATTTGAAGGTTTAGGCTATAAGGCTTTCAGGTGTTGATTATACACTGAGTGTACAAAACATTAAGAACAACTGCTCTTTCCATGACAAACACTACCGGTCAAAAGTTTTAGAACACCTACTCATTCAAGGGTTTTTCTTTATTTTTATTATTTTCTACATTGTAGAATAATAGTGAAGACATCAAAACTATGAAATAACACATATGGAATCATGTATTAACCAAAAAAGTGTTAAGCAAATCAAAATGTATTTTATATTTGAGATTCTTCAAATAGCCACCCTTTGCCTTGATGACAGCTTTGCACACTCTTGGCATTCTCTCAACCAGCTTCATGAGGTAGTCACCTGGAATGCATTTCAAGTGACAGGTAATATGTGGAATTTCTTTCCTTCTTAATACGTTTGAGCCAATCAGTTGTGTTGTGACAAGGTCTGGGGGGTGTATAGAAGATAGCCCTATTTGGTAAAAGACCAAGTCCATATTATGGCAAGAACAGCTCAAATAATCAAAGAGAAACGACAGTTCATCATTACTTTCAGACATGAAGGTCAGTCAATACGGAACATTTCAAGAACCTTAAATATTATTAAAGTGCAGTCACAAAAACCATCAAGCTATCACGTTTCAGGAGAAGACCCAGGTATAGAACGACAGGCAGTCTCAGGGTCAGGGCAGGTAGAGGTCAATAATCCAGGGTGGTGTGACAAGGTACAGAACGGCAGGCAGGCTCAGGGTCAGGGCAGGTAGAATGGTCAAAACCGGGAAAACTAGAAAACAGGAACTTGAGAAAGACAGGAGCAAGGGGGAAAACGCTGGTAGGTTTGACGAAACAAAACGAACTGGCAACAGACAAACAGAGAACACAGGTATACACTGGGGATAATGGGGAAGATGGGCGACACCTGGACGGGGGGTGGAGACAAAGGGCTGTGAGACATGGGTTTGATTCTAGACACATGAAAAGTGGGATGTATACGGAGGGTACGGGGCAACAGAAGACGAACAGCAGAGGGGCTAATGATCTTGGAGATGAGGAAAGGGCTGATAAACTGGAGGGACAGTTTGTGGGACAGTTTGTGGGACTCCATCTTGGGTGGACAGCCATACCTTCTTCCCGAGATGATGACGGGGTCTGGTAACCAAGGGAACACTCAAAGGGCAAAAGACCTGTGGCAGAGCAGGGAAGAGGGTTGTGGGCGTATTCGACCCACACTAGTTGCTGGTTCCAGGTGGTGGGGTTGGCGGAGACCAGGCAGCGCCGAGTCATCTCCAGGTCTTGGTTGGCTCGCTCTGACTGGCCGTTGGACTGAGGGTGGAAACCGGAGGACAGGCTGGCTGACGACCCAATGAGTGTGCAGAGCGCCTTCCAGAACCGGGACGAGAACTGAGGACCCCGGTCGGAGACCATGTCCTCTGGGGGTACATGGATCCGGAAGACGTGCTGCACCATGAGTTGGGCCGTCTCTTTGGTGGAGGGTAGCTTGGGGAGAGGAATGAAGTGGGCGGCTTTGGAAAACCGGTCCACAACTGTCAGGATGGCGGTGTTGCCATCAGACGGGGGAAGACCCGTGACAAAGTCCATGGATATGTGAGACCAGGGACGGTGAGGAACAGTCAGAGGTTGGAGGAGACCAGCCAGAGCTTGCCGAGGAGTTTTGTTCTGCGCACAGATCGTGCAGGCGGCGACGAACGCGGAGACGTCAGGAACCATGGTAGGCCACCAAAAGCATTGTCGCACAAAGGCCAGGGTCCAACGGGAGCCCGGGTGGCAGGCAAGCCAGGACCGAGGAGCGGATAGCGTCAGTAAAAAACATCTGGTTCGGCTGGGAACGCTGCGCCTCCCGGACCTGCTTCCCTATTTCCCAACTGAGTGCCGTCGCCAAGCATGAGGTGGCAAGGATGGTCTCGGATTCCGGGGGTGTAGCCGCGGGGCAATAGCGGCGTGACAGCGCATCTGGCTTGATATTCTTGGATCCTGGTCAGTATGAGAGGGAGAAGTTGTACCGGGTAAAAAGCAGGGCCCACATAGCTTGCCTGGAATTGAGACGCTTGGTGGTGCGGAGATATTCCAAGTTCTTGTGGTCTGTCCACACAATGAACGGATATTTCGCCCCCTCCAGCCAGTGCCTCCACTCCTCCAACGCCACCTTCACCGCGAGAAGCTCACGATTCCCCACATCGTAATTCCTCTCCGTGGTGTTGAGGCGATGGGAGAAGAAAACGTTGGGATGTAACTTGAGGTCCAGGGCCGAACGCTGGGACAGGATCGCCCCCACTCCGACATCCGAAGCATCGGCCTCCACCACGAACTGGCGGGACAATGGGAGCAGTGGTGAAATGGTGTTTGAAGTCTCGGAACGCCCGGTCAGCAGCTGGGGACAATGTTAACGGAACCTTGTGAGTGGTGAGTGCAGACAGGGGGGAAGCCAAGGTGCTGTAACCCCGCATAAAGCGCCGATAAAAGTTGGTGAATCCCAGTAAACGTTAGCTGGGGCCAATCCACCACCACGCTCACCTTCCCGGGATCCGTCTGTACACTCCCTGCAGCGATGATGTAGCCCAGGAAGGGGATGGTGGAGCGATGGAATTCGCATTTCTCTGCTTTCACAAAAAGCTGGTTTTCCAGGAGGCGTTGGAGGACCTGTTGGACGTGGAGCACGTGTTCTTGGGCGGAGTGGAAGAAGACAAGGATGTCGTCAAGGTAGACAAACCGGTTCAACATGTCGCGGAGAACGTCATTAACCAGGGCCTGGAACACAGCTGGAGAATTGATAAGGACAAATGGCATGACCAGATACTCGTAGTGGCCGCTGGCCGTCTTGAAGGCAGTATTTAACTCGTCCCCGTCCCGTATCCGCACCAGGTGGTAGGCGTTCCGTAGGTCCAGGTAGTCGATGCACGGGCGCAGGGTTTCGTCCTTCTTCTCCACGAAGAAGAACCCTGCACCGGCAGGGGAGGCAGAAAGACGGATGAACCCGGCAGCTAGGGAGTCCTCAATGTAGGTCTCCATAGCCTTCATCTCCAGACCCGACAGCGAGTACAGTCACCCCGGGGCGGAGTGGTGACTGGGAGATGGTCGATTCCGCAGTCTTAGGGTCGGTGCGGCGGAAGCGAAGTGGCCTGGGCCTTACTGATAACCTCCCGGAGGTCCTGGTACTCCGCGGGAATGGCGGAGAGGTCTGAGGCAACTTCCGAGCCCCCAGGAAGACGTCCCGGGGCAGGCTGCGCTGACTTCAGGCAATGAACGTGACATCCATGGGAATGGAGATGGGTCATGTGGGGATGCTCAGCTCGGACGCCAGGGTAGCGTCCATAAAGCTCTCAACGGCCCCAGAGTCGATGAGTACCCGGAGAGATTTAGATTTGTTCCCCCACAGCAACATGGCATGAAAAGTGGTGTGAGTAAGGGGAGAGGAAAAGTTCTCCATATGGCCCACCAGAGTACTTGCTCCTACCGGTGAGCCTGGTCTTTTAGTGGACAGGTGGACACAAAATGACCAGTAGTCCCGCAGTACAGGCAACTCTTTGTGTGAAGCCTGTATTGCCGTTCGGCTGGAGACAGCCTAGCTCTGCCTAGATGCAATGGCTCGGGAAGAGGTGAATTGGCAGACTTCGGAGACTCTCGGGGGAACTCGGGTAGCCTCGGGTTCTCTCGGCAACAGAGCCGTCGGGGACTTCCGGCATATCTCGGAGGCGAGGTGGAATCGGACTTCCTCTCCTTCCTTCGTTCCCGTAGTCGCCAATCGATCCAAATGGTAAAGGCGATGAGCGAGTCGAGATCCGTCGGTAGTCCCGGGCTGCAAACTCGGCCTTTACTTCCTCCGATACTCTGTGCAGGAACGTGTCGAACAGCGCTTCTGGTTTCCAGGCACGATCAGCTGCCAACGTGCGCAAATCCACTGCATAGTCTGCCACACTGCGGGATTCTTGCAGAACTGGAGTAACTTCCGGGCAGCCTCTCTCCCGGACAATGGAGCATCAAAAACCTTCTTTACCTCCTGCATGAACTCCTCCAGACTGAAGCATACAGCCAACTGGTGTTCCCACACTGCCGTAGCCCAGGCGAGAGCCCTCCCAGACATCAGAGTGATGAGGTACGCTATCATAGAGTGGTCCGAGGGGAAGGAGGAGGGCTGCAGCTCGATGAGGAGCGAACACTGAGCAAGAAATGCCCCACAGGTTCCCGAATCACCAGCGAAGTGTTCCGGGGGAGGTAAGCGGGGTTCTCGGGAAACCGGGGTGGCCACCTCCGAATTTGCAGCCCAAAGAAATGCTTCACAGAGTTCAAGTAACAGACACATCTCAACATCAACTGTTCAGAGGAGACTGTGTGAATCAGGCCTTCATGGTCAAATTGCTGCAAAGAAACCACTACTAAAGGACACCAATAAGAAGAAGAGACTTGCTTGGGCCAAGAAACACGAGCAATGGACATTAGACCGGTGGAAATGTGTCCTTTGGTCTGGAGTCCAAATTGGAGCTTTTTGGTTCCAACCTCTGTGTCTTTGTGAGACGCAGTGTGGGTGAACGGATGATCTCCGTATATCTATTTCCCACCGTAAAGCATGGAGGAGGAGGTGTTATGGTGTGGGGGTGCTTTGCTGGTGACACTGTCTGTGATTTATTTAGAATTCAAGGCACACTTAACCAGCATGGCTACCACAGCATTCTGCAGCGATACGCCATCCCATCTGGTTTGGGCTTAGTGGGACTATCATTTGGTTTTCAACAGGACAATGACCCAACACACCTCCAGGCTGTGTAAGGGCTATTTTACCAAGAAGGAGAGTGATGGAGTGCTGCATCAGATGACCTGGCCTCCACAATCCCCCAACCTTAACCAAATTGAGATGGTTTGGGATGAGTCGGACCGTAGAGTGAAGGAAAAGCAGCCAACAAGTGCTCAGCATATGTGGGATCTCCTTTAAGACTGTTGGAAAAGCATTCCAGGTTAAGCTGGTTGAGAGAATGCCAAGAGTGTGCAAAGCTGTCATCAAGGCAAAGCGTGGCTATTGGAAGAATCTCAAATATAAAATATATTTTGATTTGTTTAACACTTTTCTGATTACTACATGATTCCATATGTGTTATTTCATAGTTTTGATGTCTTCACTATTATTCTACAATGTAGAAAATAGTAAAAATAAAGAAAAGCCTTGAATTAGTAGGTATTCTAAAACTTTTGACCGGTAGTGTAGACTGACCAGGTGAATCCAGGTGAGAGCTATGATCCCTTATTGATGTCACTTGTTAAATCCACTTCAAACAGTGTAAATAAAGGGGAGGAGACAGGTTAAATAAGGATTTTTAAACCTTGAGGCAATTGAGACATGGATTGTGTGCCATTCAGAGGGTGAATGGGAAAGACAAAAGATTTAAGTGCCTTTGAACGGGGTATGGTAGTAGGTGCCAGGCACACCGGTTTGGGTCAGGAACTGCAACGCTGCTGGGTTTTTCACACTCAACAGTTTCCCGTGTGTATTAAGAATGGTCCACCACCCAAAGAACATCCAGTCAATTTGACACAACTGTGGGAAGCATTGGCGTCAACATGGGCCAGCATCCCTGTGGAACACTTTCGACTCCTTGTAGAGTCCATGCCCTGACGAATTTAGGGTGTCCTTAGGGAAAAGGGGAAGGTGTTCTTAATGTTTTGTACACTCAGTGTAGGTTGGTATGCCAAAGAGTCCTTTGAAAAGCATGTGTAGCATGAAATCGTGTTTTGTAAAGTATGTCCTATTTGCCTTTAGCTGTGTCACTGATATGACGGTCGACTGGTTCAGAACCCTTCGGAAAAACAAAACTTTTATATATAAAAGATTTGAAAGGACAGTGAGCTCAATGTCTCATCTAAAGCCACACATCTTACCAGACAGACAGGTGCACTGACTTCAGTCGAGGTAAAAATGCTAGAGGATAGGGAAGATAAGACAGCTTGTCCTCTGTGTACTCTCCCATCCATTTCATATTTAGCTCCATCCACTTCATATTTAGCTCAGGCTTGAAATAGAGCAGCACAGTCAAGCCTTCACCATACATTCTTAATCACTTTGTAAATGTTTGAATCGTGTCGTTTCCGATGTCAGTCCCAGCCTCCACCTGACATTCTAATGATTTTGAATGAATGCATTTATTCTCTGAATGATGCAAGATACTAAAAAACTAATAAATAAATAATATTCTTCAAAAAACAATGGATGGAGACAACTGATTATGTTTGGACTACAGTAGAAAAATCTGTATCATGACATACTAGGCCTATATGGTTTTAGTAACCTTCAAATGAAAAGATGATTTGCTGTCTGCAGTATGTAGAGGTGCCCTTGTCTCGTAATGGAACCATGATGTGATCCACTGGTCAATTTCCAGACCATTTAGTTTGCCCAGTACTACAGAACCAAGTTGCAAACTAGTATTTGCCAATGTAGTTGACCCAAGTATGTTATTTCTGTCCCTGTCTAGAAATATTAACATGAGATACAGAAAAGGTGTACAAATATATAATGGCTTTAGAAAGTATTCACACCCCTTGACTTTTTCCACATTTTGTTGTGTTACAGCCTCAATTTAAAATATATTAAATTGAGCATTTTTTGTCACTGGCCTACACACAATATCCCATAATGTCAAAGTGGAATGATGTTTTTCGGAATTCTTACAAAATTAATTAAAAATGAAAAGCTGAAATGTCTTGAGTCAATAAATATTCCACCCCTATGGCAAGCCTAAATAAGTTCACGCGTAAAAATGTGCTTAACAAGTCACATAATAAGTTGCATAGACTCTCTGTGTGCAATAATAGTGTTTAACATTATTTTTGAATGACTACCTCATCTCTGTATCACACACATACAATTATCTGTAAGGTCCCTCAGTCGAGCAGTGAATTTCAAACACAGATTCAACCACAAAGACCAGGGAGGTTTTCCAATGCCTCACAATGAAGGGTACCTTTTAGTAGATGGGTAAAAAACCAAACAAACAGACATTGAATATCCCTTTGAGCAAGGTGAAGTTATTATTTACACTTTGGATGGTGTATCAATACACAAAGTCACTACA
This sequence comes from Coregonus clupeaformis, assembly GCF_020615455.1. Classification (NCBI taxonomy): domain Eukaryota; kingdom Metazoa; phylum Chordata; class Actinopteri; order Salmoniformes; family Salmonidae; genus Coregonus; species Coregonus clupeaformis. The sequence continues at coordinate 34,840,492 of NC_059193.1, forward strand.
AAGATACAGGCGTCCTTCCTAACCGTTCAGGGATTTCACCATGAGGCCAATGGTGACTTTAAAACAGTTACAGAGTTTAATGGCTGTGATATGAGAACATTTAGGATGGACAAACAACATTGTAGTTAATCCACAATACTAACATAAATGACAGAGTGAAAAGAAGGAAACAGGAAAAATATTCCAAAACATGCATCCTGTTTGCATTAACGCACTAAAGTAAAACTGCAAAAAATGCGGCAAAGAAATGAACTTTATGTCCTGAATACAAAGCGTTATGTTTGGGACAAATCCAACACAACACATCACTGAGTACAACTCAATATATTTTCAAGCATGGTGGTGGCTGCGTCATGTTATGAGTATGTTTTTTTGGGGTGGATAAAAAGAAAAGGAATAGAGCTAAGCACAGGCAAAGTCCTAGAGGAAAACCTGGTTCAGTCTGCTTTCCACCAGACTCTGGGAGACAAATCCACCTTTCAGCAGGACAATAACGTAAAACGCAAGGCCAAATATACACTGGAGTTGCTTACCAAGACGACATTAGGCCTTTTCACACTGGCATTGTTTTTAGCCCTGGGCTATCTTAGCTCCAGGCTAGACTGGCCCTGGGCTAGCTTAGCCTGTGTTCACGCAAGCATTTGTTAACCCTGGTCTATGCTTTAGCCCTGGGCTAAGGATTCACACTTGTATTCCAAATCCCTGGGCTAATGCGGACAAACACAACATGCGACCAACATTATATCTCTGACACACGACCAATGTTATAAGCAATAAGACATTTATTAACACAATATTTCCTCTTGCTTCTGGCCTAGCATTTGATTTCCAACACAATGATGGTTTGTATAAACCTTGCTGTCTGCCTGTCCGACATCGGGAACAATGTTTCACTTTTGAAATTCGATCTCACCCCTGTACAGCAAATGCTGCGAACAAACGAGACATCAACCATTCTGAGCCAGGCAAAATCATGCAACAATATTATTATCATGGATATATGCAATTAAATGTCAATAGAAAAGCAATGAAAACAGAGGAAAATGTAGAGTTTGCTGCCCTTCCAGCTGTAGAGTTTGTAGCTTTAGTTGGCTAAGTGAGAAGAGGTTAGCCAGCCTGCATAGCAACCATTTTTGTTAGGCATAGCAACCAATGTTTTTGCACGGATTAAAGTATTTTGGTTTAAATAATATACATTTACTTATCAAAATAACGTGCAGAAAGCATTACAGGCATCACGAGCATGAAAGTGCCGCTTTTGTGAATTGGACAGTGAGCATTCTAGGCATTGTTCTTGACCCCGTTTCACACTGGCTATTTTGGCACCGTGTTTCTGGGGCTAACCCAGAAAAGCAGGTGCTAACCCTGCTCCGGAGCAGGGGCAGCTAGCCCTGGGCTAAGGTTGGTGCTAGCCCACTTTAGAATGTACAAGTGTGAACACTTGCTAGGAGGCTCTTAGCCCTGGGCTAAGGTATAGTGTAAACACGCCTATTGAATGTTCCTGAGTGGCCTAGTTACAGCTTTGACTTAGTGGCGCAGTGGTCTAAGGAACTGCATCTCAGTGCTTGAGGCGTCACTACAGACCCCCTGGTTCGATTCCAGGCTGTATCACAACCGGCCGTGATTGGGAGTCCCATAGGGCGGCGTCTGGGTTTGGCCGGTGCAGGCCGTCATTGTAAATAAGAATTTGTTCTTAACTGACTTGCCTAGTTAAATAAAGGTAAAACATAAAAAAGTTGGCTTGAAAATCTATGGCAAGACTTGAAAATGGCTGTCTAGCAATGGTCAACAACCAACTTCACAGAGCTTGAAGAATTTTAAAAAGAATAATGTGCAAATATTATATAAAAAGCTCTTAGAGACTTACCCAGAAAGACAGCTGTAATCGCTACCAAATGTTATTCTAACATGTATTGACTCAGGGGTTGAATACTTATGTAATCAAGATACATTAGTATTAAAAAAAAATAAAAAATCTGTACAAATGTTAGAATTTTTCGTCCACTTTGACATTACAAAGTATTTTGTGTAGATCGTTGACCAAAAGATGACAATTAAATACATTTTAATCCCAGTTTGTAACACAACAAAATATGGAAAAAATCAAGGGGTGTGAATACTTTCTGAATGCACAGTATGATGTGTTGGGGGCTCCGTTCTGCCTTATGTCTTTAAAAACATAAGATGTGCGTAATTAATAATTAACGATGTGACCCAATTAATGTGTTGAAACAACTTCTCATCACTGCCCTGCTTTCTCCCGGTGCACAGAACACTGTCAGTGTGGTTTTACATGCCATGGTGAGCTGAACACACAGACACAGAGATAGTCGCAGACTCACACATAGACGCATAAGCGCATGCACAATTGCACACACACGCACACAAACTCAGGCACATGCCTACATACACACACATAGACACACGCACTTTCACACTCTCTCTCACACCTCAGCACACACACACACACTCGCACACCACAGGGATTCATCATGCGCATGGCTATTTTTAGTAGATTCTTTGATATTGGGTTGAGGATTAAGTTAAATCTGTCACAAAGGAATCAGAAATGACTACAGAGAGTTGTAGGAGATAAAGGAATAGCTATGGTATTCTTCAATCAGTAGACTTGGGGGCTGTATTGTTTTGACTTCTACTTTGTATACTGTACATTCGTTACTGTATCAGATGAAACCTTCAAATCAACCTTTAATCTTCCAGGTATTACATTGTTATCACCTCACCTGCTGGTACTTGTCTTCCACACTCTCTTGTTCACAAATTATACACAATTTGTGGCATTTTAGCTGAGCTGACCTTAATATAATGTGATGTATTGCCCGCTCACATATTTGAAACATTTTCAGTTATGAAACATAAGAGATGGATTGTTTTTGCTTCTTTAAATAAGCACACACTACAGTATAGAGCCATACAGTACTGTACCTGTATATGAATACTGTATGGCTCTGACACACACTACCTTTCCCTGCACATCATTGTTGTCAGATGATTATATCCCTCCACAGCCACCTCTCTCAGCCAACAGGGAGGCTCTAATACACCTCACCTCAGCAACCGTGCTCCCCAGAAGCCGTTGCCAAGGCACTAAATTCCTGCTGTTAGGCCTTGTTGTCATGGGAGAGCGATGTGAAAGGGTGGCACCGCTGTGCAGTAGCTCTGTGAGCCAAGCGTCTGCTTTAACAAGATACAGATAGACAGACAAAGACAGGCGGGAGGGACGGACGGACGGCAGACAGACGGACGGACGGACAGACAGTACAAACAGGCAAGCAGGCACACAGACAGACAGACAAACGGACCGACCACACGGACAGACAACACAGACTGACCGACTGACAGGGGAGACAGACCGACCGTCCCACAGACAGACAGGGGAGGGGCCCATCTTACATCTTACCGCAGATTTTGAGTCATCAAAGCCCAAGCTAATAATATCAGGCCCCGAAAAGATGAGCCCCAGACAGGTCATCACAGAAGACTGAGGAGAGATATTATTACTGCTGTTAATGATAGCGTATTATGGTGTGATAATGATTACTGTAGCATCATTAGCTGTTGAACTATTGAACTTTCTCAGGGTAAATTCAGTAATGAGGCAGTCATGCACTGACTAATTTTTCTGGTTTTAAAAGCATTGTTGCTTAATGTTCGCTTGTTTACAATCTCAAGTTGAGGGAATGGAGAAGAAGGGCTGAACATTATGGATGAAAGTAGGGCTGACCCCATTTAGTCGACTGATTATTTGGTCGATAGGCTGTTGGTTGACCGAGATTTCTTTAGTCAAGGAGTCGCAATAAAAAAAAAATCATGGTGCACAAGACACCTGTCTGATTCATCTCAGTGGACTAATCCATTGAAGAGGCCACAGGGATGGCACAGTCCATCACTCTTAAGACGTGATACTGAAATTGTATTTGGTTATATTATGTAAAAGAAATGGTGCAACACTAATGAATGTAATATTATTTTATAACAAATGCGCTTTCTCCCGCGTTGGATATGGTCGCTGTCCGCGGTTCTGAAACATAAACCTCAGCGTGCCGTAGAATTGGCGCCTTTCCCTATGTTGCTATGTGCGTGATAGCTAAATTAACCAGCATATTGAGAACAATGCCACTGAGGCAGCAGCAGCAGAGACGAGGAAACAGCCCTTGCCTAAAGCCGTATTCGGACAGGTAATGTACACTACCGGTCAAAAGTTTTAGAACACCTACTCATTCAAGGGTTTTTCTTTAGTTTTACTATTTTCTACATTGTAAAATAATAGTGAAGACATCAAAACTATGAAATAACACACATGGAATCATGTGGGGCCCCGTGTAGCTCAGTTGGTAGAGCATGGCGCTTGCAACGCCAGGGTTGTGGGTTTGTTTCTCATGGGGGGCCAGTATGAAAATGTATTCACTCACTAACTGTAAGTCACTCTGGATAAGAGCGTCTGCTAAATGACTAAAATGTAAATGTGTAACCAAAAAAGTGTTAAACAAATCAAAATATATTTGAGATTCTTCAAATAGCCACCCTTTTGCCTTGATGACAGCTTTGCACACTCTTGGCATTCTCTCAACCAGCTTCATGAGGTAGTCACCTGGAATGCATTTCAATTAACAGGTGTGCCTTCTTAAAAGTTAATTTGTGGAATTTCTTTCCTTCCTAATGCGTTTTGAGCCAATCGGTTGTGTTATGACAAGGTCCATATTATGGCAAGAATAGCTCAAATAAGCAAACAGAAATGACAGTCCATCATTACTTTAAGACATGAAGGTCAGTCAATATGGAACATTTCAAGAAACTGAAAGTTTCTTCAAGCGCAGTCGCAAAAACCATCAAGCGCTATGATGAAACTGGCTCTCATGAGGACCGCCACAGAAATGGAAGATGCAGAGTTACCTCTACTGCAGAGGATAAGTTCATTAGAGTTTCCAGCCTCAGAAATTGTAGCCCAAATAAATGCTTCACAGAGTTCAAGTAACAGACACATCTCAACATCAACTGTTCAGAGGAGACTGTGTGAATCAGGCCTTCATGGTCAAATTGCTGCAAAGAAACCACTACTAAAGGACACCAATAAGAAGACGAGCTTTGCTTGGGCCAAGAAACACGAACAATGGACATTAGACCGGTGGAAATGTGTCCTTTGGTCTGGAGTCCAAATTAGAGATTTTTGGTTCCAACCGCCGTGTCTTTGTGAGACGCGGTGTGGGTGAACGGATGATCTGTGTATTTCCCACCGTGAAGCATGGGGGAGGAGGTGTTATGGTGTGGGGGTGCTTTGCTGGTGATACTGTCTGTGATTTATTTAGAATTCAAGGCACACTTAACCAGCATGGCTACCACAGCATTCTGCAGCAATACGCCATCCCATCTGGTTTGGGCTTAGTGGGACTATCCTTTGTTTTTCAACAGGACAATGACCCAACACACACCCAGGCTGTGTAAAGGCTATTTGTCCAAGAAGGAGAGTGATGGAGTGCTGCATCAGATTACCTGCTCTCCACAATCCCCAGACCTCAACCAAATTGAGATTGTTTGGGATGAGTCGGACCGCAGAGTGAAGGAAAAACAGCCAACAAGTGCTCAGCATGTGTGGGAACTCCTTCAAGACTGTTGGAAAAGCATTCCAGGTGAAGCTGGTTGCGAGAATGCCAAGAGTGTGCAAAGCTGTCATCAAGGCAAAGGGTGGCTAAGAATCTCAAATATAAAATATATTTTGATTTGTTTAACACTTTTTTGGTTAATACATGATTCCATATGTGTTATGTCATAGTTTTGATGTCTTCACTATTATTCTACAATGTAGAAAATAGTCAAAATAAAGAAAAACCCTTGAATGAGTAGGTGTTCTAAAACTTTGGACTGGTAGTGTATATCAACAGAAATAAGACAGATCCTGCTTCTGTTGCCTGTCTGAGTGTTTGTTCAATTTCACAGATTTGCCTGATTTTCATCTTTTCTATGCTGTAATAAATGCTTTACAATAGTTTTTCGTTAAAACAGACTGGTTTTACTTATGATTTATTTAGTGTTGTTTACACTGTAAACAGGCAGAAAAATTATATTGTAATCTAACAGCACCTGTTTGTCACACACAATATGCATACAGCTCTCGCTCCTATACCCTCCTTTTCCTTGATCTCATTCTTATTGTTATTATTACTATTATTATGATGATCATCATAATAAAAATTAATGTCTTTATCATTAGTAGGCTTTGTATAGGAGCCTTGTATAACCACCATCGAGCTGTAGGCCTAAGAGCGTGGCCTGTTTAGTCTACGGTAATTACGAGACATTCATGCTTTGAAATGCAATCAAGCATTTTACTTTTAAAATTAAATAACAAAGGGAGCTTTGAATCATTAGTCTAAACAAAAAATAAACCGCAATTCACGAATGCATTCAACTGTTTTTAGTCTGCTGTAAAAAAGGCTTTATGTTTTTTTTTACCTTGTTAGAACATACTCTTGTACACTTATTTATTTAGTGTTGTTTACACAGTTGTAATCTAACAGTAACTGTTTGGCACACATAATACTCAACCAACGCTTACTCCTATACCCTCATTTTTCTAGAACTGCAGTAGTTTCCACAACTAAGTCAAATGTCTCCCACAGATCTGACTTCCGATCTGACTTCCCCTTTCTCTCATGAGCAACCAGTAAACATTAGTCAGTTTCGAGTTTCTTTTTCACGTCCCCCGCATCCATTTTGCTGTCGACATTACTGTGTTCAGAGTTTGTTATAACCAATTTATTGATGTGATTATGATAGGCTATAGGTCCTATTGATCACATGCATGCGATGATTACATGTTTCACGTAAAGAGAGCAAGGGTTGAGGGAATAGGGAATGTTTTTCCTAAACAAATGAGGGATTTCGGTAACAGAACATTTCAGTCAGAAACAAGTAAGAAACTAAATGGCTGAAATGATGTTGCAGCTTCAGCACGGACAGCGCAATAAACACTTGCTGTGCTGTGGTGCCTTTTCACTGCAGTAGAGAGGAGAGCGAGACAACATGCGCCAGTCACACGCTGTCATTTTATTTAACACAGTGTGACCATCGGGCTCTTTCTTGAGTCATTTGTGTGTCTTAATTATTTAATCAAACAGTGTGCTTAAAGCATCAGTGTCACGCCATGACTCAGAGGACGCTTATATGTTGAGTCAGGGTGTGTATATTCCTTGTTGTGATTTTCTATGTTGTGTTTTCTATGTTTAGATCTAGTATGTCTAGATCTATGTTGGCCGGTGTGGTTCCCAATCAGAGGCAGCTGTCGCTCGTTGTCTCTGATTGGGGACCATACTTAGGCAGCCTATTGGCACTAGTGGGTTGTGGGATCTTGTTCCGTGTGAGGTATGTTGTTTGTGTACCTTGGACTTCACGTTTCGTTTCTTGTTTTGTCGTTGTGTTTAATAGTCTAATAAATATGTATGCATATCACGCTGCGCCTTGGTCTGACCCGTTCATCAACGAGCGTGACAGAAGATCCCACCAAACGAGGACCAAGCAGCGTGCCCAGGAAGAGAGAATAGCCATGTCACAGGTGGGCAAATGGTGGTCATGGGAGGAGATATTTGCGGGGAAAGGGCCATAGGCGAAGGTAGATGCCCAGGCAGGAGAGGAGAAACGGCGCCAACCGTGCCGACGACGGAGACCCAAGAGGCAACCCCAAGAAAAAATGTTGGGGGGGCACACGGGGTGGATGACGAGGCAGCAGGAGGCCGTGGAAGGGCGAATCTGCAGGTTAGGAGAGGCCACCATGTTACGGGGGCTATTGGTTCAGAGGGAGCAGGAGTTATTCGGTCAGAGGGAGGTGCTACAGGAGGCTAAAAGGGAGAAGGAAAGTGTAGAGGCACGGCGAGAGGAGCTGGTTAGGCAGCAGAAGGAGCGGGGGTTAATAAAGGAACCCAGTCCCGCTCCTCGCACCAAGCAAGTGGTGCGTGTCGCCAGTCTGGTCAGGCCCGTTCCTACTCCCCGCACTAAGCCAGTGGTGCGTGTTCCCAGTACGGCTGACCCGTTCCTGCTCCTCGCATCAAGCCAGTGGTGCACGTCGCCAGCCCGGTCCGGCCTGTTCCTGTCCCTCGCACCAACCCAGTGGTGCGTGTCGCCAGCCCGGTCCGGCCTGTTCCTGCCCCTCGCACCAAGCCAGTGGTGCGCGTCGCCAGCCCGGCCCGGCCTGTTCCTGCTCCCCGCACCAGGCCAGTGGTGTGCGTCGCCAGTCCGGTACGGCCCCTTCCTGCTCCCCGCACCAAGCCAGTGGTGCGTGTGTCCAGTCCGGCACGGCCCGTGCCTGTTCCACCGGTGCCTGGTCCGGCACCGTTCAGCTGCTCCACTCCGGAGCCAGAGCAGTCCGCTGCACCGGGGTCCAGTCCAGATCCGGTCAGAGGCTCCACTCCGGAGCCAGAGCAGTCCGCTCCACCAGTGCCCAGTCCAGCTCATGTCAGCGGCTCCAGTCCGGAGCCTGAGCAGTCCGCTCCACCGGTGCCCGGTCCAGCTCCGGTCAGTTGCTCCAGTCCAGACCCAGACGTCAGCCCTTCTCCAGGTTCGGGGTCTCCCACACCAGGGTCCAGACAGGGCTTGGAGTATAGTGGGAGGAAGGAGAGGGGAAGCAACGCGCTGAGGTCTAGACCAGACCAGGGGCGCAACAGGGAGGCGAAGAGTGAGAGGTCGTCACGCCCTGAGCCGGATCCGCCTCCGAGGCGGAATGCCCACCCGGCCCCTACCCTGTTATGTTTATGTTGTGCGGTCGGAGTCCGCACCTTTGGGGGGGGGGTACTGTCACGCCCTGACTCAGAGGACGCTTATATGTTGAGTCAGGGTGTGTATATTCCTTGTTGTGATTTTCTATGTTGTATTTTCTATGTTTAGATCTAGTATGTCTAGATCTATGTTGGCCGGTGTGGTTCCCAATCAGAGGCAGCTGTCGCTCGTTGTCTCTGTTTGGGGACCATACTTAGGCAGCCTATTGGCACTAGTGGGTTGTGGGATCTTGTTCCGTGTGAGGTATGTTGTTTGTGTACCTTGGACTTCACGTTTCGTTTCTTGTTTTGTCGTTGTGTTTAATAGTCTAATAAACATGTATGCATATCACGCTGCGCCTTGGTCTGACCCGTTCATCAATGAGCGTGACAATCAGACAAGCTCATGCATATGTAGTTGGTTTTATTCAATATATGGAAAAATACGGTTAAACATTTTGACCAAACAATTGGTCGAAAGAACAGGACGACTCTCTGTCGACCGAGATTTTTTTTTGTCGGGGACAGCCCTAGATGATAGTGATATTACAAAATTATTAAAATACGGATATGATTTGTTTCCTATGTGTTTTGCAACCAAGACTGACAGGAGCTCTTGGTGGATTGGCTAGTTTGAAATAGAAGCATTTGAGTGGTAGATAAAGACGTCTTTCATTCCTTTCTGTAACTTGTTATCTTTGTGGACAGATAGCAGCTCTGCTTCTGTCCCCTACATGTTACAGTTTGGAGCATACAGTGGTCCTGTTCAGCCCTTCAGCGTTATCTTTTTGGTTAGGAAATAGAAAAGCTATGTCTCGCACACACAGACACCTGCACACACACTCACACATGAATGGACACATTCATGCACACACACACAGGAATTTCCTGACATGAATGTATTACACACACATTATTACACACAGACAGACACCACACACACACACACACACACACACCAAACACACACACACATACACAAACATGCGAAAATGAATGCACACATATGCATGCATGCACACACAAACACGTGTTAGGAATTTCCTGACTTTAATGTATAAGTGTACAAACCTGCATGTTCGCCTGTGTGTGTGTGAGTGTGTGTGTGTGTGTGTGTGTGTGTGCCAGTGTGTGTGTAGTTGCGTGCAGCTATACTGGGCTCTGGCTGGCCCAGTGAATGACCATAGGCAACATCACAGTGATGCCAGTCCTCCGCTTGACTGGGGACATTTGTGTCCAGTGGCAGCTTGGAGGGACTACTCACTGGAGAGAGAGAATCTAAGGGACCTGAAATCACAGCAATATAATTGTCTTGAGCATTGGTTAGATCCCATCATACCATAGCATAAAGAAATAAACAAATGTATGTCATTGTCACGTTGTATAATGATTAGAAGACAGGCGCAGAAATACGTATTAGGGGTTTTATTTCCTCCACACAACACAAGGTACGTCATACAAAACGACGGGGACGAAGCCCAAAACAAACACGTATATATATATATATATATATATATATATATATATATATAAACACAGGGATGGTTCCCAAACCTCTAAACAATACATGGGACGAGACCCGTAATAACAAGAGCACAATACATGGTAATCACGAGGCAGGGGAAGGAGCTTTCCATAAGGGAGGTGTCTGGGTGTCTTTGACTGGGAACAGATGGAGCAGGAAGAGACGTAAACCCGGACGTCGCTAGCCAAGGTGGGCCACCAGTACTTCTCGGTCAGGCAGGCGATGGTACGGCCTATCCCAGGATGACCCAACATAGGCGCCGTGTGCGCTCAGGAAAGGAGGCGGTCCCGCACATCCGTGGGCACGTAGGCGCGGTTCTCCGGGCACTGTGCAGGTGCGGGTTCCGTATGCAGGGCCTGCCGTATGTCGGCATCCACATCCCACACCATTGGCGCGATGATACGGAACGGAGGGATGATGGGGGTCTCCTCTCCTTGCCTCTCCTTTGCGTCATAGAGGCGAGACAGGGCGTCCGCCTTCACGTTCTTCGAGCCTGGCCTATAGGAAAGCGTGAATTGGAACCTGGTGAAGAATAGATCCCACCTGGCCTGTCTCGGGTTAGCCTCTTCGCTGCTCTGATGTACTCCAGGTTGCGGTGGTCCGTCCACACCAGGAAAGGGTGTTTGGACCCCTCCAGCCAGTGCCTCCACGCCTTCAGAGCCTTCTTGACCGCCAAGAGTTCCTGTTCCCCTACGTCGTAGTTCCTCTGGGCGGGGCTCAGCTGCTTAGAGTAGAAGGCGCAGGGCCGCAGTTTTGGAGGGGTTCCGGTGCGCTGGGACAGCACTGCCCCGACTCCTACTTCGGAGGCATCCATCTCGACAATGAAGGGAAGTGAGGGGTCGGGATGTGCCAGCACAGGAGCAGTGGTGAAGCGTGTCTTCAGCGTCTCGAACGCCCTCTCCGCCTCCGCCGTCCAACGAAGCCGCTGGGGACCTCCTCTCAGAAGGGAGGTAAGAGGTGTGACCACCGGGCTGAAGCCCCGGATGAACCATCGCTGGACTGCTTTCACGGAGTTGGGGATGGGCCATGACCTGACTGCGCTCATGCGTTGCTCCTCCATCTCCACTCCCTCCGTGGATATGAGGTAGCCCAAGAATGACACGGACCGCTGGAAAAACACATTTTTTTCTTGTTTAACATAGAGATTATGTTCCAACAGTCTTCCCAGCACATACCTGATTAACGAGACATGCTGGGCTCGGTCAGCAGAATAGACCAAAATGTTGTCTATATAAACCACTACACCCCGTCCCAGCATGTCCCGAAACACTTTGTTAATAAAGGCCTGGAAGACTGAAGGAGCATTAGACAGGCCAAAGGGCATTACGAGATACTCGTAATGCCCCGTGGTCATGGAAAAGGCTGTTTTCCATTCGTCGCCTGCACGAATGCGCACCAGATTGTAGGCACTCCTCAAGTCCAGTTTCGTGAAGTACGCGCCCCGTGCATTTGTTCGATGATGGTTGGGATGAGGGGTAAAGGATAGCTGAACTTAACAGTGGCTTAACGGTGGCCCCCTGCTGGAGGGTCTCCTATACATAGGTCTTCATGGCCTCGGTCTCCGCGTAGGAGAGGGGATAGACGTGTCCTCTCGGGAGAACTGCATCAGACAGCAGGTCAATGGCACAGTCCCAGGTGCAATGAGGAGGCAGGCGTGTAGCCTGGGTCTTAGAGAACACCCGGTCCAGATCCTGGTATTCCTCCGTTAAATCCACTTGAGGGGCGTGGTCCGGACTTTCCAGTAGTGGTGTTGACAGACACCGCGAGACACCTCCCCTGACACTCCTGCGACCAACCCAGCAGTCTCCTCTCGGACCAGGAAATAACAGGGTTATGCCAACTCAACCAGGGGAGACCTAAAACAACGGGGTAAGTGGGGGTGTCTATAATCAAAAAGGTGATCTGTTCTAAATGAGTGTCATGGGTCAGCAGAGAAACGCGAACAGTGATGTGATGTACGAGCCCTTTCCCTATTGGACGATTATCTAGGGCTCGAACCGGAATTGGTGACTATAGGGGAACCAAAGGAATGCGTAATGCAGTGGCCAGTGCTCTATCTAAAAGATTCCCTGCAGCTCCGGAATCAATTAGAGCTAACGGGAGTGAGGGGCTATGGTATTCAGGGAATTTAATGGAAAAACACACTGGTTGAGCTGACAGAAAAGGAGAGGAGATCTTGCATCCTCCCTGGGTTGGAGCAGGGGAATTCCCTGGCTTGGCACCTCCTCGCCTATTAGTGGATAGAGGACAGGTCGGGGAGAAATGACCCCTTTCTCCACCATAGGAGCAGAGGCCCAGATTCCTCCTTCTCCAACGCTCTGCCTCGGGCAAACGTGCAGAGCCCACCTCCATCGGCTCTGGCAACGGAGCAGGTGTAACCATGGGCTCCGGATTCCGCGCTGGTCTTCGTCGGCACCGCAGGAGATTGTCCAACCTGATCACCATGCTGATGAGCTGGTCGAGTGACAGGTTGTCATCACGGCAGGCTAACTCCATCTGTACCTCCTCCTGCAGTCCGCTGTGGAAAACGGTGACCAGAGCCGACTCGTTCCATCCGGTGGAGGCCGCGATGGTCCGGAACTCAAGGGCGAACACCGAGGCGGTCCTAGATCCCTGGCGTAGTCGGAGTAGACGGTCTCCCCCCTCTCGGCCCTCCACAGGATGATCAAACACCGAGCGGAAGAGGAGGGTGAAGCACTCGTAGGACTCAGTGCCGAGATGACTGTGGCAACCCTGTCTCTCCCGGAGACAGCCTCGGCGTAGCAAGCTAGGTACAGGTCGCATTGCAGAAGGAATCCCTTGCATCTCGCTGGCGCGCCGTCAAAGTGCTCCAGGAGGGACAGGGGTATTCCGCGGACCGGCTCAGATGGGACAGAGGCAGCTAGTGGTGTGGGGGCTGGTGCCGGAACCGGTGCTGGAGACTGGAAGGACTGCACTTTCCTCTCCAACCGCAGGATGGTTGCCAGCACGCTGTCCATGGCGCTGCCGAGTCTGCAGAGACAGTCCTCGTGATGCTGGACTGTCTCTACGATGGTCGCCAGCTCGGCCTTTCCCGCTGTCTCCATATTATTGGGTTGATTATTCTGTCACGTTGTATGTATACTGATAGAAGACAGGCGCATGAATGCGTAATAGGGTTTTTTATTACTCTACCCAACATAAGGTACATCATGGAAAACGACGGGGACGAAGACCAAAACAAACACGTATATCTATAACACAGGGCTGTAACCCAAGCAAAAGAGCGATGTGTAAACCTCTAAATAATACACGGGATGAGACCCGTAATAACAAGTGCACAATTACTCATTATGTAAACTGTAATACAATGTACTCACGAGACCAACGGACATGGGGCAATAATCGACAAGGACAATGGGGAACAGAGGGCACATATATACACCTACTAATCAGGGGGAATGGGAACCAGGTGTGCGTAATGAGACAAGACAGTCTGGGGTTGGTAGTAATGAACCAGGTCAGTGACACCTAGAAGGCCGGTGACGTAGACCTCCGGAGCTGGTGAACGGAATGAGCAGCAATATAAAGAAATATAAATATAAAATATATTTAGATTTTTTTAACACTTTTTTGGTTACTATATGATTCCATATGTGTTATTTCATAGTTTTGATGTCTTCACTCTTATTCTACAATGTAAAAAATAATACAAATAAAGAAAAACGCTTGAATGAGTAGGTGTGTCCAAACTTTTGACTGGTACTGTATGTCTCTACAAAATTTGCTTTGTTAAGCTGGGGATAATAACCTAATAAGGACTAAGTAAATACTCTGGTCACTCCATGTCCACTCTAATGTCCTTTTTCACTATGATAGTAAGACATTACAAGGGGATCATAGGTGCTTATGACAAATCTATCAAGGTATGCTTGTGATGGTGCCAATATGCAGTAGTGGGTTCTTAATTAGGACTGGAGTTGATACAGCAAACCTGAGAAGTTGTTTTATCGACCCTGCCTTACACAGGAAGCGGCACAGGTCCTAATCCAGGCACTTGTCATCTCCCGTCTGGATTACTGCAACTCGCTGTTGGCTGGGCTCCCTGCCTGTGCCATTAAACCCCTACAACTCATCCAGAATGCCGCAGCCCGTCTGGTGTTCAACCTTCCCAAGTTCTCTCACGTCACCCCCCTCCTCCGCACACTCCACTGGCTTCCAGTTGAAGCTCGCATCCGTTACAAGACCATGGTGCTTGCCTATGGAGCAGTGAGGGAACGGCACCTCCGTACCTTCAAGCTCTGATCAGTCCCTACACCCAAACGAGGGCATTGCGTTCATCCACCTCTGGCCTGCTGGCTCCCCTTCCTCTGCGGAAGCATAGTTCCCGCTCAGCCCAGTCAAAACTGTTCGCTGCTCTGGCACCCCAATGGTGGAACAAGCTCCCTCACGACGCCAGGACAGCGGAGTCACTCACCACCTTCAGGAGACACTTGAAACCCCACCTCTTTAAGGAATACCTGGGATAGGATGAAGTAATCCTTCTACCAACCCCCCAAAAAATAAAAAAATAAATAAATTGTAAAGTGGTTACCCCACTGGCTATATGGTGAATGCACCAATTTGTAAGTCGCTCTGGATAAGAGCGTCTGCTAAATGACTTAAATGTAAATGTAAATGTTTATACAACCCTGAGCGGCCAACCACCATGGTTACTTGGCATGGAGTCATTGACGCTAGCATTGTTGTCAGTCTTGCAGTCTAAGGCTACAAATCAAGGTCTGAAACGCCTGTTGTCTTCCATCATACAGTATGACTACCCAGGGTCCTTGTAGAAGAAGGACTGTGCTGCTTCCTGTAGGTGCACTGCACACACACAAACACACACACACACACACACACATACACACACATATACACACACACACCTGCTGTCCTCCATCATACAGCTAACTTGGAGGGGAAGGGCTATGTTACTGTGTACTTTGTGTTAGGTGCATGAAACTGACACCGTGTCCTTACATGACAAGACACTGGGGGCCTAAATCGTGTGTTAGTGTCTCGCAATGCCAAAGCCCTTTTAGCTAGCGTAACATTGAATTATGTATTCACTTTGGTTAATTCTTTATGGGAGATGTTGCTGGGCTAAATTCAGGTTTTGAGTGTGACCATCTGTGATTTGGAAAATGGAAGAATCTTTCCAAAGTTATAACCTTAGAAGAAATGGATGAATGTTTTGTAAATGTTTTTGATGTAGTTTATATTATGTGTGTGTGTGTGTGTGGTTGTTGCCTTTATAGTTGTCTTTAGTAAGAATAGTGACATCAGCATTTTATTCATGTCCGTTAATCATGATACCTCTTGCTTAGTAGGTAGTTTGCTGCCTTTTATTGAAACCAAAATTAATTATTACATTATGGACTCTATTTTAACAAACCTAACGCAATGGTAAATCTTACCGCTGGCTGTAGTGTTATAGGTTTGGGGGTTATGGACGCAGTAGATGGCGGCGGCGCGAAAGGGCTGGGTTTTGATGAATTAACAAGTTGTGGGTGTGTCGATGCTTAGCCCCTGACTGGCCAATCAGATCGTGCTCCATGGCTAAATATGTGGTTGCTTCAAGTTGTATATTTACGGTCTTTTATGTATGGCGTTGTCATCAACTCTAATTTGAATGTTAATCCGTTATAGCCTAGTTTGTTAAATAGCCTGCTCCATATTTGCTAAATATTTGGAACATGTTTGTAGTCCACATTGTCCTAAATGCATTGCTTCAATATGGAAATACATAATTAAACATAAGGTATAGCATTAGCACTGATATAGGGGCTAGGCCTACTGTAAATTGCAGTCTGGACATGGACATGCCAAACATAATCAAAAAGCAAAATGTATTCACTAGGCTATTGATAAAGCCTAAAAAGGCAGTAGGGCTGACCCCATTTAGTCGACTGGTCGATAGGCAGTTGGTCGACCGAGATTTGTTTAGTCGAGCAGTGGCAAATACAGTGGGGAAAAAAAGTATTTAGTCAGCCACCAATTGTGCAAGTTCTCCCACTTAAAAAGATGAGAGAGGCCTGTAATTTTCATCATAGGTACACGTCAACTATGACAGACAAATTGAGAAAAAAAATCCAGAAAATCACATTGTAGGATTTTTAATGAATTTATTTGCAAATTATGGTGGAAAATAAGTATTTGGTCACCTACAAACAAGCAAGATTTCTGGCTCTCACAGACCTGTAACTTCTTCTTTAAGAGGCTCCTCTGTCCTCCACTCGTTACCTGTATTAATGGCACCTGTTTGAACTTGTTATCAGTATAAAAGACACCTGTCCCACAACCTCAAACAGTCACACTCCAAACTCCACTATGGCCAAGACCAAAGAGCTGTCAAAGGACACCAGAAACAAAATTGTAGACCTGCACCAGGCTGGGAAGACTGAATCTGCAATAGGTAAGCAGCTTGGTTTGAATAAATCAACTGTGGGAGCAATTATTAGGAAATAGAAGACATACAAGACCACTGATAATCTCCCTCGATCTGGGGCTCCACGCAAGATCTCACCCCGTGGGGTCAAAATTATCACAAGAACGGTGAGCAAAAATCCCAGAACCACACGGGGGGACCTAGTGAATGACCTGCAGAGAGCTGGGACCAAAGTAACAAAGCCTACCATCAGTAACACACTACGCCGCCAGGGACTCAAATCCTGCTGTGCCAGACATGTCCCCCTGCTTAAGCCAGTACATGTCCAGGCCCGTCTGAAGTTTGCTAGAGTGCATTTGGATGATCCAGAAGAGGATTGGGAGAATGTCATATGGTCAGATGAAACCAAAATATAACTTTTTGGTAAAAACTCAACTCGTCGTGTTTGGAGGACAAAGAATGCTGAGTTGCATCCAAAGAACACCATACCTACTGTGAAGCATGGGGGTGGAAACATCATGCTTTGGGGCTGTTTTTCTGCAAAGGGACCAGGACGACTGATCCGTGTAAAGGAAAGAATGAATGGGGCCATGTATTGTGAGATTTTGAGTGAAAACCTCCTTCCATCAGCAAGGGCATTGAAGATGAAACGTGGCTGGGTCTTTCAGCATGACAATGATCCCAAACACACCGCCCTGGCAACGAAGGAGTGGCTTCGTAAGAAGCATTTCAAGGTCCTGGAGTGGCCTAGCCAGTCTCCAGATCTCAACCCCATAGAAAATCTTTGGAGGGAGTTGAAAGTCCGTGTTGCCCAGCGACAGCCCCAAAACATCACTACTCTAGAGGAGATCTGCATGGAGGAATGGGTCAAAATACCAGCAACAGTGTGTGAAAACCTTGTGAAGACATACAGAAATAGTTTGACCTGTGTCATTGCCAACAAAGGGTATATATCAAAGTATTGAGAAACTTTTGTTATTGACCAAATACTTATTTTCCACCATAATTTGCAAATAAATTCATTATAAATCCTACAATGTGATTTTCTGGATTTCTGGATTTCTGGACTAGTTGACGTGTACCTATGATGAAAATTACAGGCCTCTCTCATCTTTTTAAGTGGGAGAACTTGCACAATTGGTGGCTGACTAAATACTTTTTTTCCCTACTGTGTGTGTATATATATACAGTGGGGAGAACAAGTATTTGATACACTGCCGATTTTGCAGGTTTTACTACTTATAAAGAATGTAGAGGTCTGTATCTTTTATCATAGGTACACTTCAACTGTGAGAGACGGAATCTAAAACAAAAATCCAGAAAATCATGTTGTATGATTTTTAAGTAATTAATTTGCATTTTATTGCATGACATAAGTATTTGATACATCAGAAAAGTAGAACTTAATATTTGGTACAGAAACCTTTGTTTGCAATTACAGAGATCATACGTTTCCTGTAGGTCTTGACCAGGTTTGCACACACTGCAGCAGGGATTTTGGCCCACTCCTCCATACAGACCTTTTCCAGATCCTTCAGGTTTCGGGGCTGTCGCTGGGCAATACGGACTTTCAGCTCCCTCCAAAGATTTTCTATTGGGTTCAGGTCTGGAGACTGGCTAGGCCACTCCAGGACCTTGAGATGCTTCTTACGGAGCCACTCCTTAGTTGCCCTGGCTGTGTGTTTCGGGTCGTTGTCATGTTGGAAGACCCAGCCACGACCCATCTTCAATGCTCTTACTGAGGGAAGGAGGTTGTTGGCCAAGATCTCGCGATACATGGCACCATCCATCCTCCCCTCAATATGGTGCAGTCGTCCTGTCCCCTTTGCAGAAAAGCATCCCCAAAGAATGATGTTTCCACCTCCATGCTTCACGGTTGGGATGGTGTTCTTGGGGTTGTACTCATCCTTCTTCTTCCTCCAAACACAGCGAGTGGAGTTTAGACCAAAAAGCTCTATTTTTGTCTCATCAGACCACATTACCTTCTCCCATTCCTCCTCTGGATCATCCAGATGGTCATTGGCAAACTTCAGACGGGCCTGGACATGCGCTGGCTTGAGCAGGGGGACCTTGTGTGCGCTGCAGGATTTTAATCCATGACGGCGTAGTGTGTTACTAATGGTTTTCTTTGAGACTGTGGTCCCAGCTCTCTTCAGGTCATTGACCAGGTCCTGCCGTGTAGTTCTGGGATGATCCCTCACCTTCCTCATGATCATTGATGCCCCACGAGGTGAGATCTTGCATGGAGCCCCAGACCGAGGGTGATTGACCGTCATCTTGAACTTCTTCCACTTTCTAATAATTGCGCCAACAGTTGTTGCCTTCTCACTAAGCTGCTTGCCTATTGTCCTGTAGCCCATACCAGCCTTGTGCAGGTCTACAATTTTATCCCTGATGTCCTTACACAGCTCTCTGGTCTTGGCCATTGTGGAGAGGTTGGAGTCTGTTTGATTGAGTGTGTGGACAGGTGTCTTTTATACAGGTAACGAGTTCAAACAGGTGCAGTTAATACAGGTAATGAGTGGAGAACAGGAGGGCTTCTTAAAGAAAAACTAACAGGTCTGTGAGAGCCGGAATTCTTACTGGTTGGTAGGTGATCAAATACTTATGTCATGCAATAAAATGCAAATTAATTACTTAAAAATCATACAATGTGATTTTCTGGATTTTTGTTTTAGATTCTGTCTCTCACAGTTGAAGTGTACCTATGATAAAAATTACAGACCTCTACATGCTTTGTAAGTAGGAAAACCTGCAAAATCGGCAGTGTATCAAATACTTGTTCTCCCCACTGTATATATATATATATATATATATATACACACACAAAATAAATATGGCACACCAGACACCTGTCTGATTCACGCCTGTCTGAGTGGACTAATCCATTGCGGATGGCATACCAGTATCACCAGTAGTACATTTACCGTTGATTACCATCATTTATCATCTACAATGTTTTTGGTTACGGTAATTTCTGTTAATGCATTCAATATATTATTATTACTGTCTTCTTGTAGGAGTGGACACGTTGGCTACACTTGAGGAAAACGTTTTGATTTATTTCATTCCATTTAGGAGTTGTCAATGTATTCATTGTCTTTTGTTTTGTTTGGAGCGCTCCTGTCAATCTTGAGTAAGGACACACACCTAATTATGCATAGAACTAGGCATAGGCTACCTGGCCTGTGCGCAAATGTAGGCTTATAAATGTGCCCATTTGTATATCTGATACTATTTCTGATTGTCTTAACTCACCATCACTGTGGAGCTTCTCAAAGTAATTTTTTCTTCACCTCAAAAAGCAAGTAAACGAAGTCTGTTTTTACATCCATTGAGAATGACAATAGTTCCTCAAAGTAGCCTATTTGAAAAATATTTCCAGCTCTCTCCCTTTCAATAACCACTCAGCGTGAAAGGGGAAAGAAATGTCATGCTATGATCCATTATTTCTTATCCGTTGCGCAAAAAGCCTACTGCTGTGTCTGTCTGTCTGGAGCTCACTGGAGCAGGAAACTGATGTTGCAAGTTTGCTAGCACCAGGACCCAAGTTAATAGTTGATACAATGTTTCAAGTTCCTTGCAGACAGGCCATGCATAGCCAATGTGATTTATAGGATATTTATTTATTATAAATGAAATGGAATGTGCATATGAAAATAATAACTGGCATGCAGATCAGTAGAAATGGTACGATAACTACGATAAAGTTGCCATAAGCTGGTGTAGCCTATGGCAACTTCAGGAGATGAAAGGCAGAGCAGCAGCGGGCAGCCGTAGGAGGAGGGTAAGGCCTGGAACAGTTTTTTTTTATTCTTGTTAGACTATATTGATCTCTGTCTCCCTCTTTAGTAATTTGTGTGTCCAAACTTTTCACCGGAGCTGGACAAAGATGCAATATAAAGAGAAAGGGGGAATGTCCATTCACCGTTATACTGCTCACAAATGTAATGTTTTGTAAACATAATGGAACCATCTTACAGATCATATTTTCACTTACCCAGAAATAGCATTGCATTGAGCCATGTAAGCTATATTCTCACCATAAACCTATGGATGTTGAATCTTTCTAATAATTTTGGTTTTTAATCAAATGAAACAAAAAACAATCAACAACAGTATTTTTTTAAATAGGATCGGGTTAGAAGCATGATATCATAAATCACTCTCGTTCCATGAGCATAAGGCAACGTGTGCACACTAAGGGCTCATCGGCAGGAGGCATGGATGTTTGTCCTATCCGTTGAATATAGTTTATTAAATAGTATACACTAACCCTACAATAGGCCTAGTTATAATAAACATGTAGCCAATCTAGTTATTTTTATTGGCTTTAACTTGGAAATATGTGTCTACACATATTGCTTTCGCTTTTCGAAAAACCACTGCATGTTCAAGCCATGAACAATTGGACATTGCCCAAACATTATAATAAGATTAGCATACCATTGCCATTGATATGGCCTGTTAGTGACTTTGCCACGTAAAAAAAAGGTAAACAAACAGACAGGAAAATAGCCTAGGCTACAAGCCGATTCAGCACCAAGGACAGCGATCAGAATTCCGCGATTTGACAGGTAGGTCCAACAGATGAAAGTGGAAGATGCAATTTTTGTACAAAATGATAAAGGAAAAACAATAAGCATTATATTGTAATAACTTGATGTTGCTAAACAGAATTCCTACAGTCACTGACACCTTTCATTCAATGGACATCGCACATTGGGCTCCCGAGTGGCGCAGCGTTCTAAGGCACTGCATTTCAGTGCTTGAGGCGTCACTACAGACCCCCTGGTTCGATTCCAGGCTGTATCACAACCGGCCGTGATTGGGAGTCCCATAGGGCGGCGCACAATTGGCCCAGCGTCGTCCGGGTTTGGCAGGTGTAGGCCGTCATTGTAAATTAGAATTTGTTCTTAACTGACTTGCCAAATTAAATTAAGGTAAAATAAATAAATAGGCCTAATAAGTCCAAACTTTTCACAGAAGCTGCATGGATAAAAATAATGTCCAATATAAAAAAAAAAAGGGAATATCTGTTGACTGTTTTGCTGCTCCTGATATTTTAATAAAGCATTGGTTATAGGTTACTGATTTGGCTACCGCTGGCAAAATCGATGCCATAACCAATTGCGTTACCGCTAAGACCAGCTTTTGGTGAGTCTTAAATATCACCAGTAGCGCTGCTTGAAATTGGCACATTGGCGCACGTTTTTAAGGACACAGTACACACCTCAAATATTTCCACCCCTCTCCTCAGCGCAAGCGAGCTGATATAAGACAGGTAAATTACCCACCCTGGCGCCAGTGTTGGAAAATAACAGAGTGCTGGCTTTTATAAGTCAAAATTGCTAATGAGCGTGCATTTGACAATAGCGCCACCTTAATGCCAGACGTAAATAGCCCTATATGTTAAATATAAATAGTTTTGAATGATGATGGCAGTCATTTTCTTTCCTTAGCCTAAGTGGTCAACACAGTTATGTGGTATGTAGACTACATGTGTATCTTAACCAGAAGTAACCATTTAAATTACACATTACACCTACTTTTAGCCCATACAATCATGGCATTGTTCAGTCTTCACACAAAGCATGGTGCTAAACTGTTTTGCTTTTGCTTGACCCTTTGCACTAAAGGTCATATCAGTGAATGTGACGTAAAATAAGAAGAATACTTTATTGTCCATTTATTATACATGTGATCCGGCTTCAAAATACCAGACATCACATCATCAACAAAACCAAGACCTGTTGATTTCAATCTAGCTTGTGTTGCGTTACACAGCTTATTTAAAGGCCTATAATTAGTGGGTAGTTTACCAAATTACTCCATGCTGTATCTTGTAGACCAGATTGTGAGACTGTGGGTCAGTTCCTGTTAGGAAGTCGTACATCTAGAGTAGCAATGGCCAACCCTCCTCCTGTAAAGCTACTGGGTATCCAGGCGTTTGCTCCAGCCCTGCTCTAATACACCTGATTCTGTTGATCAGCTACTCGTCACTATCTTTCGTATCTTGTATGGCTGAATCAGGTGTGTTGGAGAAGGGCTGGAGCATAGGCCTGCATACTCTGAATAGAGTGTTGACCACCCCTGTCATTCATAGAAAATAGAAACTGGGCTCTGTAGAGACTGGAGAGAGTGAAAGAGAGGAGGACTGGGAAAGCACTGTCCTGTCCTAGCACAACACTGCTGAATACAGGCCATTGTTAGCCCAAGCAAAGCCATGGAGCCACTAGACCGTGTAACGCTACACTGCACAGAGTACTGGCCTATATTCTTTTCTATAGGCTAACAGTTTGCACTACACTGTGTTCACAGTTATCATAACTTGTTATTGAGTTATGTTATCATGTCTCATTGACTTTGTTGCTCTTGTAGGCATTCATTTCATACAGCATATTTCGTCAAGTTCCTATATAGCTAACTATCTCAAGATGAGTTGCGGTTTTTCTCGTTCCGACTGAAACATTTGTTTTGTTGGCTCGATGAATGTGGTAGCACACTCTGTAGTCTATTGACAGTCTCCCTGCTCTGGTGAGAGCTACAGTTTCAGATTAGAATGTAGTCACTAGATCAGGGTCCATTCTCTTCCACACTTGCTGCCATCTTCAAAGCCCCTTTGTTCATCGGTAGAGATTCCGCTGACCTTGCTGGACAGAGAGACAGACAGAGAGAGAGAGAGAGAGACAGAGACAGAGTTAGAATGAAATAATTAATTGGGGAGACAGACAGAAAGAGAGAGAGAGAAAAAATGATGAGAGAAGGGACATTAGAGTGAGAGAATGAGGGAGAGGGAGGGAGACAGAATGAGGGAAGGAGATAGGGAGAAAGAGAGAGAGTTGCACAAAAGGCCTTTGTCATCTGGTAGCCATTTTGATTCTCCCTTGATCTGCATGCCTCAATGCCAACTGCCTAGCTCTAGTAGCATCATGTCCATACAACCTACATGTTCGCCAATAGCCAACATAATGATAGTTTCCATTTTTCTCTCCCAAGAGCTTGTATCTACAGTTGACATACACCTTAGCCAAATACATTTAAACTCAGTTTTTCACAATTCCTGACATTTAATCCTAGTAAAAATTCCCTGTTTTAGGTCAGTTAGGATCACCACTTTATTTTAAGAATGTGAAATGTCAGAATAATAGTAGAGATAGTTATTTTTCACATTCCCAGTGGGTCAGAAGTTTACATACACTCAATTAGTATTTGGTAGCATTGCCTTTAAATTGTTTAACTTGGGTCAAACATTTCGGGTAGCCTTCCACAAGCTTCCCACAATAAGTTGGGTGAATTTTGGCCCATTCCTCCTGACAGAGCTTGTTTAACTGAGTCAGGTTTGTAGGCCTCCTTGCTCGCACAGGCCTTTTCAGTTCTGCCCACACATTTTCTATAGGATTGAGGTCAGGGCTTTGTGATGGCCACTCCAATACCTTGACTTTGTTGTCCTTAAGCGATTTTGCCACAACTTTGGAAGTATGCTTGGGGTCATTGTCCATTTGGAAGACCCATTTGTGACCAAGCTTTAACTTCCTGACTGATGTCTTGAGATGTTGCTTCAATATATCCACATAATTTTCCTTCCTCATGATGCCATCTATTTTGTGAAGTTTACCAGTCCCACCTGCAGCAAAGCACCCCCACAGCATGATGCTGTCACCCTGTGCTTCACGGTTGGGATGGTGTTTTTCGGCTTGCAAGCGACTCCCTTTTTCCTACAAACATAACAATGGTCATTATGGCCAAACAGTTATATTTTTGTTTCATCAGACCAGAGGACATTTCTCCAAAAAGTACGATCTTTGTCCCCATATGCAGTTGCAAACCGTAGTCTGGCTTTTTTATGGCGGTTTTGGAGCAGTGGCTTCTTCCTTGCTGAGCGGCCTTTCAGGTTATGTTGATATAGGACTTGTTTTACTGTGGATATAGATACTTTTGTACCTGTTTCCTCTAGCATCTTCACAAGGTCCTTTGCTGTTGTTCTGGGATTGATTTGCACTTTTCGCACCAAAGTACGTTCATCTCTAGGAGACAGAACGCGTCTCCTTCCTGAGCGGTATGACGGCTGCGTGGTCCCATGGTGTTTGGAAATTGCTCCCAAGGATGAACCAGACTTGTGGAGGTCTACCATTTTTTTTCTGAGGTCTTGGCTGATTTCTTTTGATTTTCCCATGATGTCAAGCAAATAGGCACTGAGTTTGAAGGAAGGCCTTGAAATACATCCACAGGTACACCTCCAATTGACTCAAATGATGTCAATTAGCCTATCAGAAGCTTCTAAAGCCATGACATCATTTTCTGGAATTTCCCAAGCTGTTTAAAGGCACAGTCAACTTAGTGTATGTAAACTTCTGACCCACTGGAATTGTGATACAGTGAATTATAAGTGAAATAATCTGTCTGTAAACAATTGTTGGATAAATTACTTGTGTCATGCACAAAGTAGATGTCCTAACCGACTTGCCAAAACTATAGTTTGTTAACAAGACATTTGTGGAGTGGTTGAAAAACGAGTTATAATGACTCCAACCTAAGTGTATGTAAACTTCCGACTTCAACTGTATATGAACATCAGCACAAACCTCAGGACTTGGCACACATACTCTACCACACACAAACAAGCTTTCTCTCTCAGTTAGGGCTGCACGCTTTCTGATACAGCTGCCAATGACACACGCATGATGATTCATAATTTCAATGCATGATGACCACACACTGAGCACACAGAGCATTCTCACACACACACACACACACACTGAGCACACAGAGCATTCTCACACACACACACACACACTGAGCTGTGAGACCAGCTCCAGTCCCAGGGTGCAGGATGAATGAACAGCAGCCTGAGAGACAGAGCAGTGAGACAGTTGTGTATCTCTCAACTGTGGTAAACGCTCATGTGTTAGGGCTAACATCCCAAGCAGGAGAGTGATGGAGTGAGCATGAATGGCAACACTCATTATATTCACCTACCCAGGTCATGTCTCTGCTTTATCGCCATGATGCCCCTGCGAGGCTGACTCACACACATACACTGTTCACACACACACAGAAGAAACATGCACACACACACACAATCACACTGTACAGTACATAGTACTCCCCCCACACATACACAGACACACACATCTGGGATGAGTGACTCATGAGTGACTCAAAATAGATCAGAATCCATGCTAATAATAATTTACCTCATTGTCCTAACACAGACGTAAAGCACACACTCCAAATGGTTACAATATGCACTGATTCATCTCAATTGATCAAAACATTCAAAACCCATAGGAAAACAGTCATTCTGACTCATTCTTATAGTGAGTCATCCATCTCTTTATTTAGCTGCTTGCTAATTATTTGAAAACATTTCATATTTCTATAGATGACATATGCAGTACAATATTTTTTGTGTACTGCACTTTAACCAGGCATCCCAAATACACCCTATTCTCTATACAGTGCACTACTTTGCACTATATAGGGAATAGAGTGCCATTTTGCCCATAACCAATGTTAACATTTTGCCCAAAAGCACTTACTGTAGGTTGGGTACCTCAACCTACATAGAGACTTCCGCCATCTTTACTCTAATCCTTTACTTATAAGCCCCTCTCTCACTACAGTACCTAGCACAGCTGTTCCCAAACTAGGGGTCGCGACCCCATGCGGGGTCGCCTGATATGAAAATGGGGTCGCGGGAGAATTTCCAAAATCCCAAAAAATTTAAAAAATACAAATATTATAATAATTATATATATATATATATATATATATATATATATATATATATATATATATATATATATATATATATATATATTATAATATGTCTTTGTATCTCATAATCATTGTAATGTGGTTAGCCTTAAAAATCTCAATAAACATTATTCAAATATAAAATATAAAATTCAACCAAAGAGCAGTGCCCTTAGTTCACGGGAGAAGGCCGCACTTGACCGTTGCACTTGAATTATTCCCACGGTGAATGGCTAGGCCCGCTACACTATGAAACCACACACTATTGCAGAGACTTTGATATTACCGGCCGCAACTGATAAGGTGAAAACAATGTGTGGGGAGGCAGAGGCATAGAAACACATCAATACCTTTGTCAGATAACACTGTTAAACAAAGAATTTATGCTATTGCTAGCAATCAAGAGGAAACTGACTGATCGACTCAAAAACGCTCCAAATGGACATTAGCTGTGAGGGCCGAGATGCCCATGCATTGACTTTTGTTCACTATACATGTCAGGAGATGCTATTCACGAGGACATATTGTTCTGTCTCACGATTCTCAAGCATGAAACGGCTTAGGGATGTTCAGTGTGCAGCGTGGCTATGTTGATGAAAAACAGATTCCATATTGGATTGAATGGTGGGCTTTTGCACAGATGGGGCTCCATCTATGGCGTGACCGCGGGTAGACCTCTGCACTCTAGTTATGAATATGAATACCTCTGCCATATGGACTCATTGTATGATACACCGAGAGCAACTGGCGGCAAAAAAGCTGAGCACAGAACTCGGAGATATACTGCAGCAGGTAACTTTGATTGTAAACTACATCAAACCACATCCACTGTGTGCACGCCTGTTTGCAAAACTATGTGGAGATAT
Organism: Coregonus clupeaformis; assembly: GCF_020615455.1. NCBI lineage: Eukaryota > Metazoa > Chordata > Actinopteri > Salmoniformes > Salmonidae > Coregonus > Coregonus clupeaformis. Next base: position 34,867,795 of record NC_059193.1, read on the forward strand.
GGGATCAGAGCATGAAAATGTTATATTTCACACCGAGGCTTGGTGGTTATCGAGGAGGAATGCTGGAAAGATGTTTTCGCATTTATAGAGGAACTGTTGTCATTCACAATGGATGTAAAAAAAAAAAAAAAAAGACTTGGTTGACTTTTTGTGTAATTAAAATAAAATAACAGAAAACAGCATCAGTAAGTGTCCCACACGAGTGATGATTGCTCACCTCCAATGCTTGGAAGAGCACTTTGGGACCTACTTCCCAATCAGTTTTGGAACTCCTAAATGGGAACTCGGAAATCCCTGACTTCTGACTTCAGTGCGTTCAAGACAACTGGGAACTCAGAAAGAAACAAGCTCCGAATGGGAAAAATTGTTTTGAACGGTCATCCAACTCGGAATTCCAACTCAGGAACTCGGGCCTCTTTCTAGAGCTCTGACATTACGACCTGAAGATCACTGACGTGATGATTTGACCTCTTATTTTTCCAAGTTCCCGTTCCCATTTGTCTTGAAAGCACCATAAAGCTCATGGTAGGCTACCCTTCGCCAGCTCTTATCTGTGTGAAGCTGGATTCAGTGCTCTCGGCTGCATTAAAACCAAATATCGATCCAGGTTGGATGTGACAGCAGAGATGAGGTGCGCACTGTCGACCACGGCTCCTGACTTTGAGAATCTCTGACGCGGCATGCTTCAAGCACACCCATCTCATTAGTGGTGGTTAGGTAAGAGACATTATGTCAGACTAATTTGCAATTGACTGTCATAGCCCCACATTAAAAGTATGTGATGGTGAGTTGAGAAGACAATCAGAAAAATAATGTTTTTCAATTGACTGCCATAGCCCCAGATAAAAAGTAAATATTGTCTGTTAATTACATAATTGTTGGGGTCGCGAGAATTTTCAGATATCAAAATTGGGTCGTGGGCAAAAAAAAGTTTGTGAGCCCCTGACCTAGCAACTCAGACTATTTTAGAAAATAGGGTTAGTATTCAGCAACTCAGACCATTTTAGAAACTAGAGTTAGTATTCAGCAAACTCTGACCATTTTAGAAAATAGGGTTAGTAGTATTTAGCAACTCTGACCATTTTAGAAACTAGGGTTAGTATTCAGGAGGGATAGAATGAATCATGGAAATGAAGACTTAATATATGGACAAGGTTCCCCTTGATGTTCCTGGAGCTAATTAACACTAGAAGCACAACACACATAGCCACAGTATGGACTATTTGAAGTACAGAAGTGACTCTTTTAGATGTGTAGGTTATGCACAATATGCAGTAATATGTTGTGCATGTACTTTACAATATGTTTACTGCCTGAAAGGTTACATGACAGAGTGTAAAGCCTAGATCTAGAATCATTTCAGTTGTGTTAAGAGTGTGCTATACAAGTTGAGTGAGCCACAGCATATCACCTTCAACCATTTCAGTGTGTATTTTTCATATTAAATGAGTTAACTTTGGGAACATAAGCAGATTATGTTGGTCAGTTAGACTGTATTCAGTTGTGGGCCCTGTACACCATTCCTATGATAATAGTGGAACAGGTAGCGGTTTCGCTGTAAGGACTTGTACTGCCACCTGCTGGCATTTATATTTTGTTAAAGTCATTTTTTAGCAGACACTCTTATCCAGAGCGACTTAGTGAGTGCATACATTATTTTATTTCTATTTTTTCATACTGGCCCCCCGTGTATTAGGTACAATTTGGTGTTATTTACACTGAACAAAAATATAAACGCAACATGCAACAATTTCAAAGATTTTACTGAGTTACAGTTCATATAAGGAAATCAGTCAATTGAAATAAATTCATTAGGTCTAATCTATGGATTTCAGATGACTGGGAATAAAGATATGCATCTGTTGGTCACAGATACCTTTAAAAAAAAAAAAAAAAGGGGCGTGGATCAGAAGACCAGTCAGTATCTGGTGTGACCACCATTTGCCTCATGCAGCGCGACACATCTCCTCCGCATAGAGTTGATCAGGCTGTTGATTGTGGCCTGTGGAATGTTGTCCCTCTCCTCTTCAATGGCTGTGCAAAGTTGCTGGATATTGGCGGGAACTGGAACGCGCTGTCGTACACGTCGATCCAGAGCATCCGAAACATGCGCAATGTGTGACATGTCTGGTGAGCATGCAGGCCATGGAAGAACTAGGACATTTTCAGCTTCCAGGAATTGTGTACAGATCCTTGCGACATGGAGCCATGCATTATCATGCTGAATCATAAGGTGATGGCGGCGGATGAATGGCACGGCAATGGGCCTCAGGATCTCGTCACGGTATCTCTGTGCATTCAAATTGCCATCGCTAAAATGCAGTTGTGTTTGTTGTCCTTAGTGTATGCTTGCCCATACAATAACCTCACCGCCACCATGCGGCACTTTGTTCACAACGTTGACATCAGCAAACCGCTCGACCACCCGACGCCATAAACGCTGTCTGCCATCTGCCCGGTACGGTTGAAACCGGGATTCATCCTTGAAGAGCACACTTCTCCAGCGTGCCAGTGGCTGTCAAAGGTGAGTATTTGCCCACTGAAGTAGGTTACGGTGCCAAACTGCAGTCAGGTCAAGACCCTGATGAGGACGACGAGCACGCAGACGAGCTTCCCTGAGACGGTTTCTACAAACCCACAGTTTCATCAGCTGTCCGGGTGGCGGGTCTCAGACGATCCCGCAAGTGAAGAAGCCGGATGTGGATGTCCTGGACTGGCGTTGTGGTCTGCATTTGTGAGGCTGGTTGGATGTACTGCCAAATTCTCTAAAATGACTTATGGTAGAGAAATTAACATTAAATTCTCTGGCAACAGCTCTGGTGGACATTCCTGCAGTCAGAATGCCAATTGCATGCTCCCTCAAAACTTAAGACATCTGTGGCATTTTGTTGTGTGACAAAACTGCACATTTGAGTGGCCTTTTATTGTCCCCAGCACAAGGTGTACCTGTGTAATGATCATGCTGTTTAATCAGCTTCTTGATATGCCACAACTGTCAGGTGGATGGATTATCTTGTCAAAGGAGAAATGCTCACTAACAGGGATGTAAACAAATTTGTGCACAGAATTTGATAAAAATAAGCTTTTTGTGCAGATGGAACATTTCTGGGATTTTTAATTTTAGCTCTTGAAACATGGGACCAACACTTTACATGTTGCGTTTATATTTTGGTTCAGTGTAGTTAAAAAAAAATCATAAGTAATCATATGAAAGACAAGGACAAATCAGATTGCTGATCTAATACATTTTTATTTTTTATTAATAATATAGCAAAAACAGTACATTTATTTAAAAATGTTTACAACAAAATGCAATTAAAGGTCAGTTGAGATTGGTTGACATCAGTTGAGTTGAGTCAGTGTCCTCATCAGACCCTCTGTCTCTTCCGATTGGTTCCCTCGGACTCAGAACGTCCTGGGCAAAGGTCTGATTCCCATGTTCTCCTACACTTTTGCCTTGTCACACTTGGGACAATGGCAATGTCACTCTCCTCAACTGACCTAATAATAATAACAATACATTTTAAGAGCCTTTCAAGTCACCCTAAGACACACAAAAAATATATAAAATAAAAAAACACAAGATAAAAAATAAAGACATCAAAAGATAGGCTACCTCTTCCATTTCTTCCAGGATGGGCCTTCTAGTTGGAAACAGCCTGGGCTACTAGAAGGGCCGGACTCCCTGGTCCTCTTAAAGGTGACCCATGGTGGCAACCTAGGGATCAGGAAACTGTCCGAGTCCTCTGATCCTCTCATTCTCTTGGTGGGCGGGACCCTCTGGTCCTCTGGATCTCTTATGGGAGACTCTCGACGCTTCACATCTAAACCACTATAATCTACGAAATGAAAGACAATACACACAATCAGTCACACTAAAAGACACCAGTTGTCTTCAAAAACGTTCTATGTGATGATGTTTTCCTAATAAACTTTGATACTCACCATTACTCAAAGAACTGGCTGGATGAGTGCTTTCTGGTTCTGCCTCCCTGCTTCTAAACCAGGTGACCCATGATGGAACTACCTGAGGGGCAAGTATGAGACAGACTGGTGCTCTGGTGATCTCAGGGCTGGAGCTCTGGAGAATCTCATGGTGTTCGCCCACCATGACCTCCAGGTCCACAGGGGCCATGGCCATGGCGACTGCCTGGTCCACCTCAGCCCTCAGGGCATGGGTTCTGGCCACTGGAGCTTCACGGACCTGATCTTGATCAGAGGATGAGGAGGGTGTGGGCTCTATGAAGAGGCCCACTTCTCTGGACTCTTCTAACGGGTCTTCTGACTCCAATTCAGATTCAAAGCCTGAGTCGTAGCCCAAGTCAGGATCAGACTCTTCCTGGTCAGACTGATAGTTGGAGTCAGGCTCGTAGCCATCGTTATACATATGCAGTGACATTTTAGCAATAGAAAGTTACACAGATGTTCTCAAAACGACCTGTCTTCTCAGAAGGTGAAAGTGTTTATGGGGGGAATGTTGATTCTGTTTCTAGAATGTTGTGGATTTTAGAATGTTATTGATGGTTTCTATGGCAAACTAAGCTTGATTTGGCAAACCAGCCTGAAGCAGGTGACGTCATAATGGTTGGCTATGTGGCCAAGGAGATATGGACATTCAAATCCAAACAACTTATTTTCTGTGTGGAGTGGTGCATTCAATAAAACACATACAAATAATCAAAATAATCAAAAGCAGTAAAGGCAATAGATGACAGGACATCATTTACAGTCATTAGCTGGCTCCATGCCCTAGTTCAAAGTACGTTTCAACTCCAAGTATTATTTGTAAACTGATTAGAGGTCTGTATAACATTCATAACTGTATAGACAGAAGGTGTGAATGAAAGTTTGACATCAATTGCCTTTCAATAAAATCATAAGAACATAAAGACTGCGTTTACACAGGCAACCCAATTCTGATCTTTTGCCCAATTATTGGCAAAAGAGCTTATCTGATTGGTCCAGTTAGTGGAAAAAGATCAGAATTGGGCTGCCTGTGTAGTTGCAGCCATAAAGCTTAGAATATCTGGAGTAGAATATTTAGCTTAGCGTGTGCTAGCCTATATCTCTTTTAATGTTCTGTGTTGTTGTATTTGTTGTTTGTCCGCAGGGCTGGAGTACTGTGTGCGTATGCAGCTAACCAGAACCTGAGCTCTCAGCTCAAAGGCATGAGGAGACTGGTCAGCAGCAACCTGAGGGACCTGCAGAGCTTTACCAACGAGACGCCAACGGTAAAGCTTTTTTAGCGTAGCTGCAATGACAGTATTACTGTAGGTGTGCACACAAGGCTAAGTAGAGAATGTACGAGATAGTTAGATTAAATGTACAATACCGGTCAAAAGTTTTAGAACACCTACTCATTCAAAAGTTTTTCTTTATTTTTACTATTTTCTACATTGTAGAATAATAGTGAAGACATCAAAACTATGAAATAACACATATGGAATCATGTAGTAACCAAAAAAGAAACAAATCAAAATATATTTGAGATTTGAGATTCTTCAAATAGCCACCCTTTGCCTTGATGACAGCTTTGCACACTCTTGGCATTCTCTCAACCAGCTTCACCTGGAATGCTTTTCCAACAGTCTTGAAGGAGTTCTCACATATGCTGAGCACTTGTTGGTTGCTTTTCCTTCACTCTGCCGTCCGACTCATCCAAAACCATCTTAATTTGGTTGAGGTCGGGGGATTGTGGAGGTCAGGTCATCTGATGCAGAGCTCCATCACTCTCCTTCTTGGTCAAATAGCCCTTACACAGCCTGGAGGTGTGTTGGGTCATTGTCCTGTTGAACAACAAATGATAGTCCCACTAAGCCCAAACCAGATGGATGGCGTATCGCTGCAGAATGCTGTGGTAACCATGCTGGTTAAGTGTGCCTTGAATTCTAAATAAATCACAGACAGTGTCACCAGCAAAGCACACCCACACCATAACACCTCCTCCTCCATGCTTTACGGTGGAAAATACATATGCGGAGATCATCCGTTCACCCACACTGCGTCTCACAAAGACACGGCGGTTGGAACCAAAAATCTCCAATATGGACTCCAGACCAAAGGACACATTTCCACCGGTCTAATGTCCATTGCTCGTGTTGCTTGGCCCAAGCAAGTCTCTTCTTATTATTGGTGTCCTTTAGTAGTGGTTTCTTTGCAGCAATTCGACCGTGAAGGCCTGATTCACACAGTCTCCTCTGAACAGTTGATGTTGAGATGGGTCTGTTATTTGAACTCTGTGAAGCATTTATTTGGGCTGCAATTTCTGAGGCTGGGAACTCTAATGAACTTATCCTCTGCAGCAGAGCTAACTCTGGATCTTCCATTCCTGTGGCGGTCCTCATGAGAGCCAGTTTCATCAGAGCGCTTGATGGTTTTTGCGACTGCACTTGAAGAAACTTTCAAAGTTTTTGAAATCTTCTGTATTGACTGACCTCCATGTCTTAAAGTAATAATGGATTGTCGTTTCTCTTTGCTTATTTGAGCTGTTCTTGCCATAATATGGACTTGGTCTTTTACCAAATAGGGCTATCTTCTGTATACCACCCTACCATATCACAACACAACTGTTTGGCTCAAACGCATTAAGAAGGAATGAAATTCCACAAATTAACTTTTAAGAAGGCGCACCTGTTCATTGAAATGCATTCCAGGTGACTACCTCATGAAGCTGGTTGAGGGAATACCAAGAGTGTGTAAAGCTGTCATCAACGCAAAGGGTGGCTATTTGAAGAATCTCAAATATAAAATATATTTTGATTTGTTTAACACTTTTTTGGTTACTACATGATTCCATATGTGTTATTTCATAGTGTTGATGTCTTCACTATTATTCTACAATGTAGAAAATAGTAAAAATAAAGAAAAACCCTTGAATGAGTAGGTGTTCTAAAACGTTTGACCGGTAGTGTATATTGTATGCTTCGCAAAGGGTGCACGCATATATATATGTGCATGTGTATGTGTGAGATAGTGAGAGACTGACAGAGTAACACAATCTCGGACAAAAAAACAACAAATAATCTCAGACAAAAAAACAGACTTGTGTCTCAATTTCTGTAACTTTACTCTGCTCTTCTTTTCACAGCAAATTGATTACCTAATAGCACAATACGCCACTGCCAAGAACAAAGTCCTTTCTGACTTAGATAGTAAGTACAGTGCCTGAGGCCACGTCTCCATATTGTCTCTGTTCAGTCTATTGCACAAAACTATGAATCTATGGCCATATCAAGTTAACAATATCTTCAACATCAATTAGATACATAACAGAGTTGTGGTCAGTTTCATTTCAATTCTGTCAATTGAGGAAGTCAACTCCAATTCCAATTACAGTGGGGGAAAAAAGTATTTAGTCAGCCACCAATTGTGCAAGTTCTCCCACTTAAAAAGATGAGAGAGGCCTGTAATTTTCATCATAGGTACAAGTCAACTATGACAGACAAAATGAGATTTTTTTCTCCAGAAAATCACATTGTAAGGATTTTTTATGAATTTATTTGCAAATTATGGTGGAAAATAAGTATTTGGTCAATAACACAAGTTTCTCAATACTTTGTTATATACCCTTTGTTGGCAATGACACAGGTCAAACGTTTTCTGTAAGTCTTCACAAGGTTTTCACACACTGTTGCTGGTATTTTGGCCCATTCCTCCATGCAGATCTCCTCTAGAGCAGTGATGTTTTGGGGCAGTCGCTGGCCAACACAGACTTTCAACTCCCTCCAAAGATTTTCTATGGGGTTGAGATCTGGAGACTGGCTAGGCCACTCCAGGACCTTGAAATGCTTCTTACGAAGCCACTCCTTCGTTGCCCGGGCGGTGTGTTTGGGATCATTGTCATGCTGAAAGACCCAGCCACGTTTCATCTTCAATGCCCTTGCTGATGGAAGGAGGTGTTCACTCAAAATCTCACGATACATGGCCCCATTAATTCTTTCCTTTACACGGATCAGTCGTCCTGGTCCCTTTGCAGAAAAACAGCCCCAAAGCATGATGTTTCCACTCCCCTGCTTCACAGTAGGCATGGTGTTCTTTGGATGCCACTCAGCATTCTTTGTCCTCCAAACACGACGAGTTGAGTTTTTACCAAAAAGTTATAGTTTGGTTTCATCTGACCATATGACATTCTCCCAATCCTCTTCTGGATCATCCAAATGCACTCTAGCAAACTTCAGACGGGCCTGGACATGTACTGGCTTAAGCAGGGGGACATGTCTGGCACTGCAGGATTTGAGTCCCTGGCGGCGTAGTGTGTTACTGATGGTAGGCTTTGTTACTTTGGTCCCAGCTCTCTGCAGGTCATTCACTAGGTCCCCCCGTGTGGTTCTGGGATTTTTTCTCACCGTTCTTGTGATCATTTTGACCCCACGGGGTGAGATCTTGCGTGGAGCCCCAGATCGAGGGAGATTATCAGTGGTCTTGTATGTCTTCCATTTCCTAATAATTGCTCCCACAGTTGATTTCCTCAAACCAAGCTGCTTACCTATTGCAGATTCAGTCTTCCCAGCCTGGTGCAGGTCTACAATTTTGTTTCTGGTGTCCTTTGACAGCTCTTTGGTCTTGGCCATAGTGGAGTTTGGAGTGTGACTGTTTGAGGTTGTGGACAGGTGTCTTTTATACTGATAACAAGTTCAAACAGGTGCCATTAATAGGGGTAACGAGTGGAGGACAGAGGAGCCTCTTAAAGAAGAAGTTACAGGTCTGTGAGAGCCAGAAACCTTGCTTGTTTGTAGGTGACCAAATACTTATTTTCCACCATAATTTGCAAATAAATTCATTAAAATTCCTACAATGTGATTTTCTGGATTTTTTTCCCTAAATTTGTCTGTCATAGTTGACGTGTACCTATGATGAAAATTACAGGCCTCTCTCATCTTTTTAAGTGGGAGAACTTGCACAATTGGTGGCTGACTAAATACTTTTTTTCCCCACTGTATTCTCCATTGCTTTTCTATGAGAGAAATGTACTTCCTGAATTCAAATGGAATTGGCCCTAACCATAATACATAATTATGCTATTTCCCCATCCTCAGATGTGGGTCCTCTGCTTGGAGGGAAAATTCATGAGGAATTGGGAAAAGAGGTCCGTCCTGCACTGGACGGAGCGCTCAGTATGGCTGTTGGTACGTCCTGTTCTTATGATATATAATTTCCTCTTTCAGACAGATGCTGTAATTTGTTTTTATTCTCTGCCACACTGACAATGCTGTCCTCAAATTGGACACAAGTTATGAGGATCTTTTAAGAATACACTGAGTGTACAAAACATTATTATTATATGTGTTTTTTGTATTTAACCTTTATTTAACCAGGTCAGACACATTGAGGTTAAAAAGCTCTTTTGCGAGGGCGACCTGCAAGACAAACAGGGAAATAGCAGCATGTACATAAAATATTATTTAAAAAATACAAATACACACAAGTTGCAGACACTGTACATTTGAAGATTAAAAACAACTGCAACTATCAAAAACAGTGTTGTCGATCAGAGTCTTAAAAACAGGCAAGGACTAACTACCCTAACTTTAATATATTTTGAAGCATGCTCCAGGATGAAGGGGCATTATGGGAAAAAGTTTGCTTCCTCATCTCAGTTCTAGTTTTAGGAACAGACAAGGACAGCAGCGACTGTGAACGAAGACTGTATTGAGTGACTGATCTGGTCAGTAAGGAACAGAGATACAAAGGGAGTTGCCCTATCAATGCTTTGTATACAAGGGTGTACCAGTGCTTTAGCCTCCTGGTGGAGAGAGAGGTCCATTGCACCACAGCATACAATTCACATGGGGTGGGTGCGCCGAATACAACAGGTGTAGACCTTACCGTGAAATGCTTACTTACAAGCCCTTAATCAACAATGCAGATTTTATTTTGTAAGAAGAAAAAATAAGAAATAAAAATGATTGTGTGTGTGCCAGACATGGATTGTGTGTGTGTGGAGGGTGAATGGGCAAGACAAAATATTGAAGTGCCTTTGAACCCGGTAGGGTAATAGGTGCCAGGCGCACCGGTTTGAGTTTGTTAAGAAATGCAACGCTGCTAGGTTTTTCACGCTCAACCGTTTCCCGTGTGTATCAAGAATGGTCCACCACCCTTAGGGTGGGAAGCATTGGAGTCAACATGGGCCAGCATCCCTGTGGAATGCTTTCGACACCTTGTAAAGTCCATGCCCTGAGGAATTGAGGTTGTTCTGAGGGCAAAAGGGGGTGCAACTCAATATTAGGAAAGTGTTCCTAATGTTTTGTATACTCAGTGTATCTACATAGTAAAGTAGCATTGTAGTTTTTATAGAAAGATCTTGTTACTTAGCTCGTAACATGGCGTACCACGACTTTAATGGCTTAAGTAGACCTCCTTTTCTTTCCTTTTTACTTTTTATCATAAAGTCAAAGTGGAGAGGGCCATTAAAGGTAACAGTAAATGAACCCAGACCTTGTGATCCTTGACCTTGTGACCTTGAGACCTCACCCTGGTGTCACTCTTGTGATTGGTTCCCTTGTGGTTTTCCTAGCTCTTGAGCCAATTGTAGCTTGGTCGAAGATCTGTTTGTAACAATGGCGTGACAATGACCATAGGAGATGGCAAGACAGCACAAACAGATCTGGGACCAGGCTAAATCGCTAGACATCCTTGTGTGTGTACAGTACTGTATATTTGGAACTGTCCAAACCTTCCTTGCGTGCCATCTTAATTATGAATCAAATGAATATATTAAGTGTATGGCCTTCCAAGTTCCAATCTTGCTCCAACAGTGGATTGAACCTGCAACTATTGTTCAGCTGTTCAATTCTAATTGCTGCCCCTGTGTGAATGTGTGTGTGTTTTTTTGTGTATAATCACGGCCAGGGTATGGCTGTGCATGTGTGTGTATTTGGTTTGTGTGTGCGTGCTTGTGTGTGCATACATTGAGTGTTTTTGTGAATGTACCATGTGCATTTGTGTGTGTGTCTATACTGCACTCTCACACACACTCACCACCTCTCCATCCTACCCTGTCCCCATCCCAAGCCATGCGGGAGACCAAGGAGGCCCTGGAGAACGTGAGTGTGTCTCTGGAGGTTCTTCAGGAGGCGACATGGAAGCTCCACTTCAACCTGAGCCTGGTGCGCTCCAGCCTCAACAAAACCCTCAACGACCCGGGCTGCAGCGACGAGGACTCGGACGCCACCACCGCCCAGCTCTGCCGCTCCATCCGCAGCTCCCTGGCACAGCTCCACGTCAGCGCCAACTTCACCCGGGTATGCTGGCACACTTGATTAAATAGGATAATAATAGTCATACTGTAATAAATGTATTTATATAGCACAATACTATTTGCCATCCGGTCTATTTAAAAATATATATTTTTTCTCATTGTATGGGCTGCGCTGCTTGAGGAAAATTACGTTGTAAGTGTGTGTTGTCTGTAATGTGTTGCAGTTACCTGATGTGAACAATCAGCTGGAAAGTGTGAATCAATTGCTAAAGACAGACCTCAGCAATATCATTCAAAAGGTGAGTCTAGAAATGTTGCAAAACCTTTAGGTATAAATTGGATGTTGTGAGATTTTCTTTGATATTTGTGATACTGTATCATCAATGCAAACTTGCCTTTCTATGAATGTAGGATCTTAATGACTAGTTTCTCACAGCAGGAAAATAATCCTGCAGCAACAGGAAATGTAAAGTATTGTGTGGATTATAATTAATTGAAATGTTTTTTAAACCTTAAATACACTACAAGTTTGCATTTTTCATGCAACAACAGGGTGATCTAATTAAGATCCTACAGCTGTACTTTCTTATCCAAACAGGGCTACTCCTCATTCAATGACACTCCAGGCATGGTGAGTGACCAGATGAGGAACGTAGTAGAGGGTGAGTGGCATCTCTTTAACCTCATTTAATGCTCCTAAACAAGTTTCACAAGACATTATACAGTGGGGGAAAAAAAGTATTTAGTCAGCCACCAATTGTGCAAGTTCTCCCACTTAAAAAGATGAGAGAGGCCTGTAATTTTCATCATAGGTACACATCAACTGTGACAGACAAAATGAGAAAGAAAAATTCAATTTGTCTGTCATAGTTGACGTGTACCTATGATGAAAATTACAGGCCTCTCTCATCTTTTTAAGTGGGAGAACTTGCACAATTGGTGGCTGACTAAATACTTTTTTCCCCACTGTATGAAGGGTTAACTCATTTTGAGTGTTCAACTTTGCATTGCCAAGTCAGTCATGTTCAGTATGGTATGAATACGCATTGAAGGTAATGTCTTATAAGCCCAATAAGACCAATGGCCATATTCCAATGAATGACCTACACCCGAACTGTCGTACCCCAATACCCCAAAATATACGATTGTATTACTCCATTACTTCACTAATGCCCCTCCCTCCCTCCCTCCCAGGAGCCCGGCGCATGTTGGACATCATCGGCACCAACATCAGCAGCTTCTCCAAGGTGTTCCCTGTACACAGCACTATGGCCAACTTCACCAACTTCATCAGTCACACACACTCCAAGATAGAAGATTCCTACCCCGAGATCGACCAGATTGACTTCTACAGGTATAATCAGGAACTGGGGCCCGATTCACAAACTGTGTGTACCAAACGGCACCTTATTCCCTATATTGTGTAGTACTTTTGACCAGGGCCCATGATGTGCTCAGAGTTCAGAACAAATAAAGGTCTTCACCTGCCGGGTCTGTGGTAGATTGACGTAAAGAGAGTAAAATCTGTTGTTACTGAGTATCATCTGGAGTTATTTCATCATTTGAAAGCAGCAGCAGTCACTGTGACATAATGTAATAATGAATCAAGAGTTTGTTAGGTCAGTTATCTTTTAAGTATACCCTGGACCTGACCACGGGACCTGCAGGCCCAGACAGAGAGCATTGCAGCGCAGTTGGCATTTTTCCTGCTGCGGGCGGGAGCGGGCGGTCAGACATACAACTTTGGGATGAAAATATTTTTGGGTCCTGCAGATTATTTCGAAACGGTTGTCTTTTTGTTGTGTATGCGTTAACTTTTGTAGCCTATTAAAAGCACCTATTTGTCGCACTCACAAACTCTCATAGGCTAATCAAATGTGCCTATGTGTGGTCTCAATTAAATATCCTGTAGGCTGCATATGCGGAGAAGCACGCCGCAGTTGTATTTCCAAGGAAATGTACTTCCTAATGGTAGGCTATAGCTCCGACATCGACTGGAAATAAATAGCCTATTGATAACACATTTGTTTGTCTATGGCTGCAAATCTGTATCTATTGTAGCCTTTTAAAAGCACCTATTTTTCCGCAATATTCACAAACGAATAGCCTAATTTTCTGTAGTTCAGTAGCCTACCTCTCTATTTTGTTGTGCGTGCAAGATCAACTGTGCCTAGACCCTATGTGTGGTCTCAATAAAAAACCTGTAGAAGCGCGGGCCACGGGGCAGTTGTCGTTCCAAGGAAATGACCTTCCTAAATATGATAGGCTGTAGTTTATGCTCCGACACTGGAAATAAATATTGATGACACATTTATTTGACTCTGTCTGCAAATCGTCCCGCTCCTAAAGGTTATGCAAAACGTAGCTTAAGTCCAGTGCACTCCTATTCTAATTTCTAACTCCGCTCTCTTTCAAACTACTGTATGTCTAGCTTATTGGCTGATATAGTCCAATAATACCAATAACGGAATATAATTGGCCACGTTTGAATCTCTGGTATTTTAACCTATTTATTAGGCTATTTTTACATTTTCATCTTGCTTAACGTGGCAAATTTGCTGGGGACAGGGCTGCAAAGCAAGCAGCGTCACATATACCTAAAATAACATTGCGGGACTACGGTCGGGTTCAGGACCAGTTCTTGTGGGAGGGGGTGGGAGTCGGACAAGAAGTTAGCAGGAGCCGGCAGGTGCGGGGGCCAATACGAAAAGCTGCTGGAGCGGGATGAAGAAATCAGTCCCGTGTAGACCTCTACCCTGAGACATAGACATAGGCTGTAGTCTCCATCGTTATCCTAATGTAGTGGTTTGTTGTTACTTGTTATAGTGTACTGACTCCAGGGTTCCTCTACAGGTGGATTTGCTGTATCGGCCTGTGCTGCATGGTGGTTCTCATCCTGGCCTTCAACTTCCTGGCCATACTGTGTGGCTCCATAGGATACGACAAGCACGCCTCCCCCACCACACGGGGCTGTGTCTCCAACACCGGCGGCACCCTGCTCATGGCGTGAGTAGTAGGCTGGCTGGCAGGCTGGCTGTATTTCTGGCCAGCTGGCTATCTGTCTCTCTGGCTGGCTGACTGGCTGGTTGGCTGGGCGTCTGTCTGTCTGGTTGTCTGTCTGTCTGTTTATACTTTCTACAGTATACAGCACTAAGTGTGTGTGTGTGTGTGTGTGTGTGTGTGTGTGTGTGTGTGTGTGTGTGTGTGTGTGTGTGTGTGTGTGTGTGTGTGTGTGTGTGTGTGTGTGTGTGTGTGTGTGTGTGTGTGTAGATTGATTGAATGCTCTATCTGTCTATCTACAGTACCAGTCAAAAGTTTTAGAACACCTACTCATTCAATTCAAGGGTTTTTCTTTATTTTTACTATTTTTTACATTGTAGAATAATAGTGAAGACATCAAAACTATGAAATAACACTTATGGAATTATGTAGTAACCATAAAAGTGTTAAACAAATCAAAATATATTTGAGATTTGAGATTCTTCAAATAGCCACCCTTTGCCTTGATGACAGCTTTGCACACTCTTGGCATTATCTCAACCAGCTTCACCTGTAATGCTTTTCCGATAGTCTTGAAGAAGTTCACACATATGCTGAGCACTTGTTGGCTGCTTTTCCTTCACTGTGCCGTCCGACTCATCCCAAACCATCTCAATTGGGTTGAGGTCGGGGGATTGTGGAGGCCAGGTCATCTGATGCAGCACTCCATCACTCTCCTTCTTGGTCAAATAGCCCTTACACAGCCTGGAGGTATGTTGGGTCATTGTCCTGTTGAAAAACAAATGATAGTCCCACTAAGCCCAAACCAGATGGGATGGCGTATCGCTGCAGAATGCTGTGGTAGCCATGCTGGTTAAGTGTGCCTTGAATTCTAAATAAACCACAGACATTATCACCAGCAAAGCACCCCAACACCATAACACCTTCTCCTCCATGCTTAGTGGTTTCTTTGCAGCAATTCGACCATGAAGGCCTGATTCACACAGTCCCCTCTGAACAATTGATGTTGAAATCTGTCTGTCTGTCTGTCTGTCTGTCTGTCTGTCTGTATGTCTGTCTGTCTGTCTGTCTGTGTCTATCTATCTATGCGTGTCTCTCCACAGCGGTGTGGGCTTCAGCTTCCTCTTCTCCTGGATACTGATGGGAGTGGTGACCGCCACCTTTCTGGTCGGGGGCAACGTGGAGAAGCTGGTCTGCGAGCCCTTCCACACCAAGCAGCTCTTCAAGGCAAGTTATGATGTCATAACTTTTAATGTGAGACTGTCTAGGTATTGTGTGTGGTCTTGCTGTATAATAATGGTCTACAACTGAATGATGGTCTTACTAGTCATTTGTGTCCCAGGTTTTGGACACTCCTCACCTGGTGAACCCTGAGTGGAGGAACTTCATCCCTGGGTACATGTACAACGACTCAGACCTGGATCTCACAGTGGAAAGTCTCTACAGGTAATACTTTACAGGATGGATGTATGTACCACTTACTGCTGGGGATTCATTTGTTTGTTTTAGTGATGGTTTATGTTTTACATAGACCTGCTGGATAACTATATTGATTACTTATGAATAGAACTAGATGAACACTAGCTATTTCTGTTTTGTGGTATTGTTTGATTGAAATAAATGTCACAGAATATTACCTGTGTCAATATTCTGTCTCCTCACATTCTCTCTGACATTGCTTAATACATTATTTAAAAGATTGAAACTAGGGAGAGGGATTTAATGCTTGAGATTTATTTTCTGCCTAGATTAAATCAACTTTCATCATCTCTCGATTAGAACAGGCAGCAAATCTGTGTTGTAAGACCATCACGTTTTATTCCCTATTATAAACCGGGTCATTTGAGCCCTAGTTGCTGACTGAAAGCCATGGCAAATGAGACAATATACCACGGGTATGACGCAAAACTACTTGTTTACTGTTCTAATTACATTGGTAACCTGTTTATAATAGCAATAAGGCACCTCAGTGTTTGTGGTATATGGCCAATATACCCCGGCTAAGGGCTGTATCCAGGCACTCCGCGTTGCATCGTGCATAAGAACAGCCCTTAGCCGTGGTATATTGGCCATATACCACACCCCTTCGGGCCTTATTGCTTAAAGATAGTATAGTTGCCTCAGCTACTCCTGCCTAGTCAACAAGTGACACATGAGATAGTGTGCACTGACATGACCATAGGAATTCCTTTACCTTACTTTACTCTTGCATGTGACACTTGAATATGTTCATGGCAGTTGTCTAACTACAAATGGGAAGCGTCGGTCATGCTGACTTGATTTGTTGCTTTGGAAAAGCTCTCTATGAGTGACTTGTGAGTACACTGCTTATAAAATGACTGGAAGGCAGTAATACAGAGTTAAGTATGACTGTAAGTCGCTTTGGATAAAAGCGTCTGCTAAATGGCATATTATTATTATTATTATTATTATTATTATTATTATTATAAGGAGAGTGTATGAGGTTCCAACTTTATTCACTGGATGGTGGCAGAGACAGCAAGCTAACCAAAACATTTACGAATGGACATGAGATCATGTTGAACTCTCTCTCTCTCTGTCCCTCTCTCTCTCTTTTCTCTCTCTCTCTTTTCTCCCTCTCTCTTGTTCTCCTCTCTCAGTAATTGCAAAGAGAATAGAGGTATTTACTCTGCCATGCGCCTGGACAAAGTCTTCAATGTCACAACCTTCCTAAACTCTAGCCTGGTCAGTATTCAGTGTGCACTCACTGTACTGCATTCTGCATACCTGTGCATGAAAGTCACACACTATAGTCGAACACACATATAGTCCGACCTGGGTTAAATACCAAATACTTTCTAATACTTGAGGTGCGCTTGGTTTAGCTTGCCGGGTACAATGTAACCAATGAAATAGTCAAAATGAAAAGCGCAAACTCCGCCCACCCTGCACACTGAGGCCTGAAGAGTTGTGTCAGCTCACTGAGTGAATTCAATGCCTAGGATTTAACTCATCAGGCGTACACAGTCTTGTGGTGTGCAGATTACATACAGGCTAACACTCTCTATTTGCTAATGTTGATTAATTAACATGAGCTAAATGAGTTATCCTTGCCAAAACATAGAGCAGGCTAGTGAGCTGTAGCATTAGCATTCCTTCACCATTACCTCAGCTTGTATCATTGGACTTCCTTGACTTAATTCCAGTCCTGTCTAGTGTCAACCAAGCGGACCATTCTGTATGAGTCAGCCAGCTGGCAAGATTATCTTGCTTCTGTTATTGTAAGGAATAGCAAATTGCATGGATAGAGCTGGCTAGTGTAGCCTAAGTTATAGTACAGTATAGTTCTCCCTATGTTCATTTTGGTGTCTTTTTTAATACTGATTTCACTTGCTCATTTTTACATAGAGCACATTCAAATATACTCATGTATTTTTTGGTCCCATTATACCAGTTTAAAAAACAAAATGAAAAGAAAACCGTCCTAATCTGTACTTTGTATCAATGAATGGGGTTGCCTAGGAAGACCCTCTGCGAATTAAGAATTTGAATGGGGCTCAATGTAAAGTTGATGTTGCCAGAGTAACCGAGTCCTTTACCCAGGATCTATGGTATCCCCCAACACACAAATCAAAAACAAAGGGGTTTGCGTAACACTGGCTGGTCTAACGTGTAAACAAGTTTGTTTTTATCACCATTTTGTTCTAGGCTTGTCTCTAAAATAGAATTCTATTTCTATTTATATGGTCTTGACCTTCGCGGTACCAGACCTCAACACCATCTTAGAACCGCTGGAGTCGAGGCTACTAAAATAGTGATGGAAAACAAACCATTTACACACATGCACGAGTTGTAGCATGTCAAGTTTTGGTATTGCAACATCCATATGCAATGAAAATTGGCGTAAAAAAAACAGACTAGCACCTGCTTCATAACACATTTGTAACCAATACATACTGCATTCATAGCTATTGTTTATCCTGCTTGTAAACTGACTGTTCTCCCTCTCTGTTTCCAGGACACCAAGGAGGTGGGGAAGATGTTTAACAATGTGAAGATTGACCTGAGAGCTATCATCCTGCTGGAGTCTGAGGGGAAGCAGAACCTCATTGGCTTCTCTGAGACGGGCGTCGCCGAGATCAACTACGTAGCCTATCTAGAGGAGGTATTATACTGGCATTGAGGGGGCATCTCAATCTAAAAAGAGTTTCTCCCCTGGTCTCCTATCGTTCATTTCTATAGTTTAATGTGGTGTCCTCCACTTGTCTTCTCTCCTTTTATCTCAAAAGTCTAGTGTCCTCCTCTCTTTCGTCTTAATAGTGAGTGGTGTTGTGGTGTTGGAGGGCCAGGGAGGGGGCACTCTTCCCTCTGGTCTAAGGAGATCCCAATGCCCCAGGGCAGTGAAGGGGACATTGCCCTGCGTAAGGTGCCATCTTTCGGGTGGGACTTTAAACGTGTGTCCTGACTCTCTGTGGTCACTAAAGATCCCATGGCACTTATCGTGTTCTGGCTAAATTCCCAATCTGGCCCTCATACCATTATGGCCACCTAATCATCCCTAGCTTCTAATTGGCTCACCCCTCTCCTCCCCACTGTTACTCTTCCCCATGTCGTTGCTGTAGAATATCATATGTTCTCAGTCAACTTACCTGGTAAATAAGGGTAATATATAAATAATAGTCTACTTTGGCTTCCTCTCCTCATCTCTTCTCCTCCTTGTCTCCTCTCCTTCATCTCAAGCCACTGTAGACTTTTCAGATATACCTTCAAGAGACACACTAGCATACTCGTACAACACACAACTCAACCTAAAGATAGTTATCATTTCAGATGCGAACCTGCTTGAAAGCATCCTACATTAGTGACTTATCTTGGCAAGAAAGCTTAAGTTCCTGAATGTAAGAAAAATGTATTAAATATTAACCAGGGTAGGTATTACAGAAACATCCTAACTTAACTGTCAAATCATATGATGGGATACCAGAATGGATTTAGGAGTTGCTTCTGTAATGGAAACTTACTTTTGAAATATGAAGGGAATGACAGGATTTTGTTCTGTAATACGCCCCTGACTTTGACAAATGCAAATAGTATGATGAAATGCGAGGACACCAGCAAGAGGGTTGAAAAGTCTGATGTACTCATTTACAATCTGCCTCTGTGGTTATACTGTATAACTGCTCCATTCACTGTCATGTAGCATACTACAGACAGCCCTTCTTGGCTGTACAGTACCAAGACACTATATTTGCACATACAGATGTAGGATATTTTACCAGGGAGGGGGCAGCAGCTGGGGTCTTCCTGGGGTCTTGCTTGGGCATACAGCTATACATCTATTAATAGAGTTGGCTACACTTCCAGAATTACAAGCTAGGTAATCATTTTTTTAAAAAAAATGCGTTGGGGCAACGATTTAACAGCGGTCATGCTCTACTGCTAAGTTAATATAGTGGAAACACTACTCTTGCCAAAATCACAGGGTGCCATAAGCTATAGACTTGGCAGTTTTCCACTACAGTCTTCAGACTCTATTTATACTGAACAAAAATATAAACGCAACATGTAACAATTTCAATGATTTTACTGAGTTACAGTTCATGTAAGGAAATCAGTTAATTGAAATACATTAATTAGGCCTTAATCTATGGATTTCACATGACTGGGAATACAGATATGCATCTGTTGGTCACATATACATGTACCTTAAAAAAAAGGTAGGGCCGTGGATCAGAAGACCAGTCAGTATCTGGTGTGACCACCATTTGCCTCATGCAGTGCGACACATCTCCTTTGCATAGAGTTGATCAGGCTGTTGATTGTGGCCTGTGGAATGTTGTCCCACTCCTCTTCAATGGCTGTTGCGAAGTTGCTGGATATTGGCAGGAACTGGAACACGCTGTCGTACACATCGATCCAGAGCATCCCAAACAAGCTCAATGGGTGACATGACTGGTGAGTATGCAGGCCATGGAAGAACTGGGAGATTTTCAGCTTCCAGGAATTGTGTACAGATCCTTGCGACAAGGGGCGATGCATTATCATGCTGAATCATAAGGTGATGGCGGCGGATGAATGGCACGACAATGGGCCTCAGGATCTCGTCACGGTATCTCTGTGCATTCAAATTGCCATCGCTAAAATGCAATTGTGTTCTTTGTCCGTAGCTTCTGCCTGCCCATACCATAACCCCACCGCCACCATGGGGCACTCTGTTTACAACGTTGACATCAGCAAACCACTTGCCCACACAACGCCATACACGTGGTCTGCGGTTGTGAAGCCGGTTGGACATACTGCCAAATTCTCTAAAACGACGTTGGAGGCGGCTTATGGTAGAGGAATGAACTTAAAATGATCTGGCAACAGCTCTGGTGGACATTCCTGCAGTCAGCACGCCAATTGCACGCTCCCTCAAAACTTGAGACATCTGTGGCATTGTGTTGTTTAACAAAACTGCACATTTTAGAGTGGCCTTTTATTGTTCCCAGCACAAGGTGCACCTGTGTAATTATCATGCGGTTTAATAAGCTTTTTGATATGCCACACCTGTCAGGTGGATGGATTGTCTTGGCAAAGGACAAAATGCTCACTAACAGGGATGTAAACAAATTTCTGCTCAAAACTTGCGAGAAATAAGCTTTTTGTGCGTATGGAACATTTCTGGGTTCTTTTATTTCAGATCATGAAACATGGGACCAACACTTTACATGTTGCGATTATATTTTTGTTCAGTATATGTCTTCTCTATCAGAATCTGTTGAATAATCTGTTGAATTCGGGAGAACATTAAGTTACTAAGGAACACTGTCGTCTTATGGCCTCTTACTGCAGCATGTGTAACTTTTTACTTAAAACCGACAGCTATAATGCTTTATGACTTGTTATAAGCGTGTATGAGCCTTTATAGTGTGTTATTATATGGCTTGTAACATGTTATGTATCTCTATGTTGCACATTTGCACAACTGACTATATGGCCGTTATGCAATTACAAGATGAGAAGACATTATATTATGAGAAGTGTTATTATGCATAATAACTGCATCATAATATATTATAATCCTATTTCTGTTCATTTGCAGGTTAACAAAGGGGTGACTCAGGTGGACTTACTGTCGTACGCCAATGAGCTCGAGGCACAGACAGACCTTATGGTGAGAAGAACATACGACCAACCGCCCAAAACCAACACGGCTCCAACCATCCACACAATGTTTTCTCAGTGTACCAGTTGCAAGGCACTTAATTTGATTTACACCAAGATCCAAGACAGGGATCGAATGGAATGGGAGTTCAGATATAAAACTGTGAAAGCTCCATGTGTCTTTATCAACTGCATAGCCTCGCGGAGGTTTGCTGTCGACAAACACACACACACACACTGAAGCAGTCTGTGGAAGCGCTTTTTAATGTTCTGCCTTGCCTTTGGGGGGTTGGAGGCTCACACAAGCTCCCCATTCATGGCCCAAAATGTTGCTGTGTCCAACTCTGGGTCCGCCTACGCCTGCCATGTGCTCGGGGGCAATGGAGCTAGTTTAAAGTGGTCTTCTGTGGGGTGATATGTGCCCCTGCCTGTGCCCCTTAGTATTCATTTGGTGCCCATCTGTCCTGGTACCCCATGTCCTGTTGGCATAGAAAACACACACACGCTGTACACTGAGAATGGTTCATCCATAGAGATCCTATAAATTACTTGATTCTATATGTAATTCTATGGGTTCACTATGTAGTTTTTATGCTGCATTACATTAATTGATTAAGGCAGTCTCTTATACTAAGTGGGTCTGTGTAGGTCTGTGTACTGTAGAGTTTTGCACAGATTGCATATTGCTCCTAATATTTATAAATCTATACATACATGAATGTATGTATGTAGGACTAGTTAACAACAGATTATTTGAACGATAACATCTGTGTGTGCGTGCGTGCGTATGTGTTTGTTTATCTGAACCTGTTTATATATGTGTGTGTGGTTAGAGCATTGGGACAGTATCTGAAAGGTTACTGGTTCGAATCCTGGAGCCAACAAGGTGAAAAATCTGTTGCTGTGCCCTTGAGCATGGTACTTATCTCCAATTGCTCCAGGGGTGCTGGACAATGGTGACCGAACCAGATACTATTACTATTACCTCTTTGAATGTGTTTATGTGTGTCTACTCTGAACCTCTGTCTCTGTGTGTGTCCACAGCCCAAGGGGCCCCTCCAGACCTCTCTAAAGGGCCACGCCAACAGTCTCCGGCAGATCCACAGTCAGCAGGTCATCCCTATGGAGCAGGCCATGGTAATCAACTATCTATCTTAAATCATTGTTTTTTAGATTAACATCCATGTCTGGGCCCATCAGTGCTCGGCTTCACTAGACTGGCAGAAATGGCCATTGCCCGTAATCATGCTCTACCCTCTTTGAAAAAAAGGTGCTATATTTACATTTACGTCATTTAGCAGACGCTCTTATCCAGAGCGACTTACAGGAGCAATTAGGGTTAAGTGCCTTGCTCAAGGGCACATCGACATAATTTTTTCACCTAGTCGGCTCGGGGATTAGAACCAGCGACCTTTCGGTTACTGGCACAACGCTCTTACCCACTAAGCTACCTGCCGCCCCATATCTATATCTAGAACCTAATAGGTTTCTTCGGCTATCCTCATAGGAGAACCCTTTGAAGAACCCACACGCGCACACACATACAGTACACTTAGAAAAAAGGGTTCTAAAATGGTTATTTGACTGTCCCCATAGAATAACTCTTTTTGGTTCCAGGTAGAACCCTTTGTGGAAAGGATTCTACATGGAACCCAAAAGAGTTATTCTATGGGGACAGCCAAATAACCATTTTAGAACCCTTTTTTCTAAGTGTACTGTATGTGCACACGCGTGTACATACATGCTTGTGTGTGTGTGTGCGCGTGTGTGTGTGTGTATGTTCTCAGAATGCTACATGCAGAAGGAATTTGACATCCTCATTGCCAGACGTCGATACAACCTCAGTAGAGCTTTCATCTCTCCAACGTCTGTATTGACTGTATCACTGAAATTCTATAGAATATAGAGCTAGAGAGACACATAGGTATTATTGACCTAGAAGAATCAGACCCGGGTCAAACACATAGGTCAGATACTTTCAAGTAGTTGAAAATGTGTGCGGTGCGCTTGATTTATTTGTACACTTTTGGGAGTACAGTAGTTGAATGTTACATTCACATGGGCAAATCAATAATATATTTTGCTACACCTCACACCCGTATTTGACTTTTTAAAAGGCCTCAACATATGTTAAAAGGACCCAACAACATATACTTACATGACATCACAGTAGCCCACATATAATGTGTTTTTCCCAGAATACGATAATATCCCCATTAATAGTCAGAGTACTTCTAAGTAATTCCACAAACTGCAATCTTGTTACCAAGAAATGCTGAGTTTTAGAGGTCTGTCTTATCTTTTATTTTTCTATTTACCCTTTAACTCTTTCTACTTCAATTAATGGCTGCCAAGAAATATGTTAGAGCGAGGGTAAGCATGAGTCTCCACAATGGACCTGTGTTCGTCTTGTAATGTTGAGGGTGATGCTCCCTTCTCCCATCCTTTCAAGCCCATATTGACGTTTTATTTTTAAATGATATGCCTTGCTCATATCGATATCAGTACATATCGATATCATATCAAATTATTGATATCATATTGAATTATTGATACTGGTGCCCACCACTAGTTATAAGTGAGTTGTACATGTTCCTTGTACCTCAAATCCAAGGGGCTTTCCCTGGCATGCCCTGACCACTACCATGAACTTTCATTCTCTTTCAGGTCAGGGTAGTTAGTAAATCATGCTGATTCAGACCTGTATGACATGATTGATTTTGCATGAGCAAGATTGGGTCCGTTACATGCCTTGTAAAAGATACAGTGGCTTGCAAAAGTATTCACCCCCCTTGGCATTTTTCCTATTTTGTTGCCTTACAACCTGGAATTAAAATAGATTTTTTGGGGGGTTTGTATTATTTGATTTACACAACATGCCTACCACTTTGAAGATGCAAAATATTTTTTTTTGTGAAACAAACAAGAAATAAGACAAAAAAAAACAGAAAACTTGAGCGTGCATAACTATTCACCCCCCCAAAGTCAATACTTTGTAGAGCCACCTTTTGCAGCAATTACAGCTGCAAGTCTCTTGGGGAATGTCTCTATAAACGTGGCACATCTAGCCACTGGGATTTTTGCCCATTCTTCAAGACAAAACTGCTCCAGCTCCTTCAAGTTGGATGGGTTCCGCTGGTGTACAGCAATCTTTAAGTCATACCACAGATTATTAATTGGATTGAGGTCTGGGCTTTAACTAGGCCATTCCAAGACATTTAAATGTTTCCCCTTAAACCACTAGAGTGTTGCTTTAGCAGTATGCTTAGGGTCATTATCCTGCTGGAAGGTGAACCTCCGTCCCACTCTCAAATCTCTGGAAGACTGAAACAGGTTTCCCTCAAGAATTTCCCTGTATTTCGCGCCATTCATCATTCCTTCAATTCTGACCAGTTTCCCAGTCCCTATCGATGAAAAACATCCCCACAGCATGATGCTGCCACCACCATGCTTCACTGTGGGGATGGTGTTCTCGGGGTGATGAGAGGTGTTGGGTTTGCGCTAGACATAGCGTTTTCCTTGATGGCCAAAAAGCTCAATTTTAGTCTAATCTGACCAGAGTACCTTCTTCCATATGTTTGGGGAGTCTCCCACATGCCTTTTGGCGAACACCAAACGTGTTTGCTTATTTTTTTCTTTAATCAATGGCTTTTTTCTGGCCACTCTTCCGTAAAGCCCAGCTCTGTGGAGTGTATGGCTTAAAGTGGTCCTATGGACAGATACTCCAATCTCCGCTGTGGAGCTTTGCAGCTCCTTCAGGGTTATCTTTGGTCTCTTTGTTGCCTCTCTAATTAATGCCCTCCTTGCCTGGTCCGTGAGTGTTGGTGGGCGGCCCTCTCTTGGCAGGTTTGTTGTGGTGCCATATTTAAATTTTTTAATAATGGATTTAATGGTGCTGCTCCGTAGGATGTTCAAAGTTTCAGATATTTTTTTATAACCCAACCCTGAGCTGTACTTCTCCACAACTTTGTCCCTGACCTATTTGGGGAGCTCCTTGGTCTTCATGGTGCCGCTTGCTTGGTGGTGCCCCTTGTTTAGTGGTGTTGCAGACTCTGGGGCCTTTCAAAACAGGTGTATATATACTGAGATCATGTGACAGATCATGTGACACTTAGATTGCTCACAGGTGGACTTTATTTAACTAATTATGTGACTTCTGAAGGTAATTGGTTGCACCAGATCTTATTTAGGGGCTTCATAGCAAAGGGGGTGAATACATATGCACGCACCACTTTTCCGTTATTTATTTTTTAGAATTTTTTGAAACAAGTAATTTTTTTCATTTCACTTCACCAATTTTGACTATTTTGTGTATGTCCATTACATGAAATCCAAATAAAAATCCATTTAAATTACAGGTTGTAATGCAACAAAATAGGAAAAATGGCAAGGGGGATGAATAATTTTGCAAGACACTGTAAATCAGTCTTTAGGATCTGTAGATTAGTCTGTGTGTAATTGTTAATCCTGTAATTATTCTTCAATAATCTGGTGCATGTGCTGACTAATTACCATTTACATACTGTATACTGGGACCAGCATGGAGTTTGTCACTTTTTACGTGTTCCACGTACAGTATCAGGCATCACGAATGGTCTTCACGTGTTCAAATCGAATAGATTTTTTAAAATTACGAATTCATGTGAAAGCGCTTTAATTGTGGTTTTGACATATTTTGCAGCACATTTCTCACGACCAAAATCCACATGAAATGGCTTTGTTGTTGTGTTGTTGGAGTATCCTCCCAGTGGGAACCATGCTGCTCTTCTTTCCCCCCCCATGTGTGTGGTAACAGCAGAACCGTATTGTCAAGCATCATGGTGATGCTTGTGCCTGTCTCGTCTCCCCTGTGTTTCAGTGGCGTGTGTTTTAGGCCTTATTAATGTCTCTAAACCCTGACCTTTAAACGTCTGGGGTGTTGACATGTGTTGTGCATTTACCCTTTAAAGAGTATGCTGAACCAGAGCATCAGACTACTCGAGAGGACGGCCTCAGACCTGCCGGTAAGTAGGCCTCCTACAAACCATGTACCCCAACAGTTCACACTGACTCAATCAACATCAAGCATTCGTAATACATCCATAAACACTGAATAAAGACTCCGTAACAGCTCCATAGACTGTTTTGAAAGCTTCTTGAGCATTATTCTGCTCTGTTCTGTCCAGAACAAAGTCACTGATGTGCTGGCGACCATCGAAGCAGCCCAGTATCTAATCTCCCAGAATGCAACACAAGTCGTCAACCAGGTGATTACTATGGCGTCCCAGTAATTGTTTACATTTCAATGCTATGATAAAACTCAGTAGCTAACATATTATTCCTCTCTCCATTAGGAAACGGAAAAGTACAAGCAAACCATTGTTGGTTACTTCAGGCAATACATAGAGTGGGTCAGGACTTCTGTAAGTATTTGTGTCCCAACAGTTTGTTAATGCCTTGGTTTTCCCCCCCTGTAGCATAAGAAGGAAATGAGATGTAGCATAAATATTGTGTATTTTGCTCGTAAATTACAGTTTTACTATTTGAACAGAATGCTTTTCACAACTTAATTGAATTCTGCCAAAAGTTACAGCGCTGCTGACTTGTTTGCAATCAACTTAGTCATCAATTGTGAATCGTCCAAGTGTAAAGCTATAACGTCCCATTATTTTCCAGAAATTCCAACCGACAACTTTCATAATTGTTTGCCAATGGTATAACTGTAACATATGCTCTTTGTTTGCATGGTTTACCCAGCTGACCATGGAGGTAGCGGCCTGCAAACCCTTCAGTAACATCGTGGACACAGTGGAGATCATAGCCTGCAGCTTCTTGGTTGACTCATTGGTAACTAAAAACGCAATATACGGGCTCCTTTGAAAACATGCCTGAAACGCCTGTTTGGCCGTTGGAGTGCAGACAGGAAGGCAGGCAGGTAGGGCCTAGCTTGAAAGGGGTGAGGGGGGTTGGAGGTTGGTCTCATGAGAAGGTTCACATGTCATTGTACCAGTACAGTATGTTCACACAGCCATATGCTGCGCTCTGCTAAAATATGTGATGTGTGGGGGCACACACGGTACATTCTACCAGCATGGGTCCACACAGCTCCCTCAGTGTTCTCCTCCAAAACCCCCTAGCCCCCCAGACGCAGAAGACAAGGCGGGTTCTTTCTGAGGGCCCAGGTTTTAGCGGATGCTAATGGCTTGATATAATGAAGGCTCAGGCAAGGTACAGGGTCTATGTGTGTGTAAGGTGAAGGGTCTGCAGTGGAGATGGGTGGGGGTAGGGAGTTTGGGGGTAAGGGGGGTGCCATGACCCTCAACAGAGCTCCATCAGACAAATGAGGCCCTCTCTACCCCCAGATCACCCCATCACCCCCCTCCAATCACACACACAGACACCTCACCCCCAACCTCCCCTGATTTAGAACGTACAAGTCAGGCCCTGGAATCCAGCACATGATCAGTGAGAGGTAGTTAGACCTGGCAGTGGGGCACCCTACAGAGTGCTGCAGAGACGAAGAGACGAGAAGGAAATGAAAGCCAGCCTTACATAATCCCGACATCTGTCCAGTCGGCATGGGGCCTTGTTACCAACACGCTCCCAATGTCAGGAAGCATCTCTATGAAATGGAACAAATAGCCCCCTTGCCACTTAGAGCCCCCATAGGTTCCAGCGCCAGCTAATTGACTTGGACTGTTAACAGGATGTTTCTGGACATACCGTACGGACCAAAGCGCTTGTTAAAGCTCGATGGGTAATTTGACTAGTGTCCCGGAGCAACAGAGCAAAGGTGCAGCAACACAGGAAAGAACCTGTAAGTGCTCCAATACTGCTTCTAGTCTTTCCACTATACAGTAGCTACACACAACGGGGTTTCCACACTGAAAGTTGAAACAATAGAGAAGAGTCAACAGCACAGTGTGTCTGGCAGGGATGGGGGAATGGAGCTACATACCTAACATGGTGACAGAGTAAAGATGTGACACTTTGACTATCAGTGTTATTGGAGGGGAGCCAAATGAATCATGACAGTGTTCATTCTCGTAAGCAGACTATGGTGCTGTTACGGGCTGTTATGTCATGGCAATGATTACTTCATATCAGAGCATGTGAGCAGAGTTGAGCTGTTTGAAATCCCGCTCATCGCTCACCGCTGCGGCGCTCCATGTGCTCTCCTACCGCTCCGCTAAAAACCACTCTGTGCTCACAGGGGGAAAAAATGCCGCTCCAAATTCGCTCCATTCGTTAAAATCACAATTTAACCAACACCCATCTATTTTTGTGACTACCTGGACCTACCAATTGTTTTTTAAGTGTTGAAACCAAACCATATGGATTTGAATGAATAAACCTGAAAAGGTGAATGTAAGAAGCAAACGTCATTTCAAATAAGCTACATGTCATACTAAACACTGTAAATAGGTCAGGAGCCAGACAGTGAGCCTAAGAAGGAACGGAAATGAAGTATTTAGGCTATTTTATTTCAATTATTTCAAGGCTATAGCCTACAAATAAATACATTGTGAATCATTTGCGAGTGCGACACAAGAGGCTGGTAGGGACAAAAACCACTCAGCATTTAAACAACATTTCGTTGTAATAAATCATTATAGTTTATAGATTGTGCATATGCAGTGGCTTGCGAAAGTATTCACCCCCTTGGCATTTTTCCTATTTTGTTGCCTTACAACCTGGAATTAAAATTGATTTTTTGGGGGTTTGTATCATTTGATTTACACAACATGCCTACCACTTTGAAGATGCAAAATGTTTTTTATTGTGAAGCAAAGATGTAAGACAAGAAAACAGAAAACTTGAGCATGCATAACTATTCACCCCCCACCCCCCAAAGTCAATACTTTGTAGAGCCACCTTTTGCAGCAATCACAGCTGCAAGTCTCTTGGGGTATGTCTCTATAAGCTTGGCACATCTAGTCACTGGGATTTTTGCCCATTCTTCATGGCAAAACTGCTCCGGCTCCTTCAAGTTGGATGGGTTCCACTGGTGTACAGCAATCTTTAAGTCATACCACAGATTTTCAATTGGATTGAGGTCTGGGCTTTGACTAGGCCATTCCAAGACATTTAAATGTGATGGCCAAAAAGCTCAATTTTAGTCTCATCTGACCAGAGTACCTTCTTCCATATGTTTGGGGAGTCTCCCACATGCCTTTTGGAGAACACCAAACGTGTTTGATTATTTTTTTCTTTAAGCAATGGCTTTTTTCTGGCCACTCTTCCGTAAAGCCCAGCTCTGTGGAGTGTACGGCTTAAAGTGGTCCTATGGACAGATACTCCAATCTCCGCTGTGGAGCTTTGCAGCTCCTTCAGGGTTATCTTTGGTCTCTTTGTTGCCTCTCTGATTAATGCCCTCCTTGCCTGGTCCGTGAGTGTTGGTGGGCGGCCCTCTCTTGGCAGGTTTGTTGTGGTGCCATATTCTTTAAAAAATGTTATAATGTATTTAATGGTGCTCCGTAGGATGTTCAAAGTTTCAGATTTTTTTTTATAACCCAACCCTGAGCTGTACTTCTCCACAACTTTGTCCCTGACCTATTTGGAGAGCTCCTTGGTCTTCATGGTGCCGCTTGCTTAGTGGTGCCCCTTGTTTAGTGGTGTTGCAGACTCTGGGGCCTTTCAAAACAGGTGTATACATACTGAGATCATGTGACAGATCATGTGACACTTAGATTGCTCACAGGTGGACTTTATTTAACTAATTATGTGACTTCTGAAGGTAATTGGTTGCACCAGATCTTATTTAGGGGCTTCATAGCAAAGGGGGTGAATACAAATGCACGCACCACTTTTCAGTTATTTATTTTTTAGAATTTTTTGAAACAAGTTATTTTTTAAATTTCACTTCACCAATTTGGACTATTTTGTCTATTACATGAAATCCAAATAAAAATCCATTTAAATTACAGGTAGTAATGCAACAAGATAGGAAAAACGCCAAGGGGGATGAATACTTTTGCAAGGCACTGTAGCGTTTTCCTTGATGGCCATAAAGCTCGATTTTAGTCTAATCTGACCAGAATACCTTCTTCCATATGTTTGGGGAGTCTCTTTTGCAAGGCACTGTAAGCTGTGACTTACTTAGAATTAAATACAAATTAAACGAAAAATGACTTTTGGTGCCTTTGAATCCATTTTTTGAATTCATTTTTAGAAACAAGAGCTTGGCCAGTCTGTGGCTTCAGGCTCATGCGATGGTGCCTGGAGAGCAGGCCAGCAGTGGAGAATATCCTCTCCGCACTTGCAGAGCCACTGGGGACGCTAAACACCCTTTTGGCCACTCTTGCCAGGCTGGACAGAGATGCTGAGTTGTTCTTTTTAATATGTCTATAGGCCTAAAGGTTTTTAGGAAAATAACCCAATCAAAACGTAGCATGCTTTTGGGATACCTGTCTTTTCAGATTCCACAATAATTTTTTTGTTGTGGACACTGCATCACTGCACTCCCTCTCTTGATCTTGGTCCTCATCTTTGTAAGTCACCTTGATTTAGCACCTTATTAGTTTCTTTATGAAAATATTTAGTGAACTCCATGACCGTAGCTAAAGCAAGGGGCTATAGCTAGCAGCACACAAGTAGACTACAAATGCATGCTGGGCCGGGCATGCCTTAAGCTCATGAAGTGAGTGCTACTGGAGCGAAATTGCAGCGGGCGAGAAGGCGGGCGCTCCTGCCTTTGGGAATCTCGCTCCACGCTCCAGTCAAATTGGGCACGCTCCAGCTCCGCTCCACTCACATACTCTGCTTCATGTAGACTTTATGACTCAGTGTTTTCCACCTTTAGAGTTTGGTCAACTGTGCTGGCCCCTCTGCAAAAACATGCACAGTCACAAACAGGTACACCCACTTTGCAGGACTTGGTGTCCAAAATGATGGAAAGTCCTCTACGAAACACGGTTGACAGTGCAGAGAAGTGTAGCCAGTTTACGGTGCTATACTTCATACCTCAGACTCCAGTGTTGAAAATCTTCCCAATAATGAAATATAAAATTATATATTATGCTCCATGGCTATATTTAGTCATAAAACCATACATATATTTATCATGTAAACATTTTATATATATACACTACCGGTCAAAAGTTTTAGAACACCTACTCATTCAAGGGTTTTTCTTTATTTGTACTATTTTCTACATTGTAGAATAATAGTGAAGACATTGAAACTATGAAATAACACATATGGAATCATGTAGTAACCAAAAAAGTGTTAAACAAATCAAAATATATTTTATATTTTATATTCTTCAAATAGCCACCCTTTGCCTTGATGACAGCTTTGCACACTCTTGGCATTCTCTCAACCAACTTCATGAGGTAGTCACCTGGAATGCATTTCAAGTAACAGGTGTGCCTTCTTAAAAGTTAATTTGTGGAATTTATTTCCTTCTTAATGCGTTTGAGCCAATCAATTGTGTTTTGACAAGGTAGTGGGGTATACAGGAGATAGCCCTAATTGGTAAAAGACCAAGTCCATATTATGGCAAGAACATCTCAAATAGCAAAGAGAAACGACAGTCCATCATTACTTTAAGTCAATACGGAAAATGTCAAGAACTTTTAAAGTTTCTTCAAGTGCAGTCGAAAAAAACATCAAGCGCTATGATGAAACTGGCTCTCATGAGGTGGTTTGGAATGAGTCGGACCGCAGAGTGAAGGAAAAGCAGACAACAAGTGCTCAGCATATGTGGGAACTCCTTCAAGACAGTTGGAAAAGTATTCCAGGTGAAGCTGGTAGAGAGAATGCCAATAGTGTGCAAAGCTGTCATCAAGGCAAAGGGTGGCTATTTGAAGAATCTCAAATATAAAATATATTTTGATTTGTTTAACACTTGTTTGGTTACTACATGATTCCATATGTGTTATTTCATAGTTTTGATGTCTTCAATATTATTCTACAATGTAGAAAATAGTTTTTTTTTTTTTTTATATATATATATATATATATATATCTATAAAGATTATGATCAAGAGAAAGTATACCGAACTTAGGACTGCTTTTGACTGATACTGCATTCTCTCTGTTTTCCCTGTCTCTCAGAACACATTCTGGTTTGGCCTAGGCTGCTGTGCCCTATTCCTCCTTCCTAGCATCATCCTGTCAGTAAAACTGGCAAAGTTCTACCGTAGGATGGACACAGAGGATGTTTATGATGAGTGAGTATCTCTAATCTTAAACTGTCCAGTGAAAATATCACTTTTAAAAGTTAATATTCTGTTAACTCATACCCAAATAATGTTGTTGAATCGTCCTATACTAGTATTTGTGGCAAAGCATAAATTGGAGAAAAAACCCTTTAAAAAACCCACCTCAAACTTGTATCTCAAACAGACTGTTTAAAAAAATGCTTGCTATTTCCTCATAGAGCATGATGTCATGTTGGCTCATTGGCTGAGCTGGCCAATCAGCAGTCTATTCGCATTAATATTTTAATGACCGGTATACAACCACACCATTCTGTTGTTTGGGTGTGCCCACACCATACTAACACTGAAAATACTTAATTACCATTTTTTGGAAGGAAAACTATTTAACTTATATTGGAATTAATTATAGGTCATATTTAATAGATATCTAGAAACACTGAACAGTTACTTGAAATACTATGCTGTCACATACAGTTTGTCATATGTGACTCGTTTCAGGAAACTAGTTGTATGTCACGTGTCACTACTTCACAGGAGAGGCATTTGAACGTAAACATAGATTTTTTTACAAAATGCGTTTTTTGACAGAAATGCCCTCTGGAACATGTGAACTTTCATGTGCCTTAATAACAAACTTGTATGCCATCTGTAAATAGGAATACAATTGTTATATTACTAGCCTATTTGGTTTAGCCATGGAAAAAGACAGGAACCTTCCCGCTAGCCATGATTAGCTGAGATAATGGATGAGCTGGACATGCCGAGAGATGAGTTCGGCTTGGTCTGCCATATAGCAAGTGTCTGTCTATAACATGAGCTGCTCAGTATGTGTAGATAATCCTTTCTAACGTGGCTATTTTGAAAGATATCACAAAGAACTGCAAAAGTCTTGCTAATGCTCTCCATTTTCTGGAGGACTGAGTTTTGAAATCAGTGGAATGTCCGGTGGAAGCATCTAAGGAGATGGAGAAAATGCTGCTGTTTGATTGCAAAGAGAACACACAGAAGGCTGTTGTATAAAACACCTGTCTCCGGATTACATCTTCAAACTAAGGGCAACCATGGCATCCATGACAGAGAGGGAGAATCGTTTATCAATGTATATGGGTAAGAGAGTCTAGCTAGCTACATTTTCAGAGATCGTACGTTTCTAATTTTGTTAGAAAGACGTTTTCGTTGCAAGTTAAAGCATACTGTTAGCTAGCTGGCTCGCTAGCTAACGCTACTTGTATGATCTATGTAGTAATATTATTCATATCTCAGAGCCATTTTCATTGCTAGTTATAGCCTATTGTTAGATAGCTAGCTAACATTGAACCTAGTTGGTTAGCTTTAGCTACCTGCAGATTCATGCAGGGTAGTAACGTTATAAATTAGGATTATGATTAATTGTTTAGCTAGCTAGCTAAATGTCTAAACATAAGACTTCACTATGCAAGTAACTATTTCACTGTACCGTTTACACCTTCTGTATCCTGTGCATGTGACAAATAAACTTTGATTTTATTTGATATTTTACCAGAGACGGTAATGTGAAGAACATCATGACCTGCACCAAAGTCAAATTAGGATATAACGTTAGGCCAACGAGACAGTGTCCATGTTCTAAAATTCTCTGGTAGAATGCCCTGCTTTTATTTTGTCACACTCGCCATTCACTTTTAAATAATGATTTTGTTGTGAGTATTTTCCTGTAATAATGAATACAAATTAGCTTAAGTTAAGAAGTTGTCAGCTGTATGATATGGTCATTATTTGAACTGGTTAGCCAGCTAACTTCACTTTAGCTAGCTAGCTAACAAGCTAGAAACAATCCTAAACATTGTTTAGAAAGTAGCTTTTAGTTGCCTGGTTTGCTAGATTGACATATACTAAATTCATTTTTAAACGGATGGGTTTATTGGCGTCAAAATACACCAGTTATGCTATTTTGGACCACCAGGCTGCTGATGTCATGCAGCCTGTCGTTTTTGTGTTTATATCTTTTCATAACGAAAATGACAAGTTTGATGTCGGACGACAATAGAACGTTCATTGCGAGAACTGTCTACATACATGTCGATAGACGTAGTATGAACCAGCCTTTAGTCTTGAAATCTTTGATTGTTTAGTACACTACCGTCGTACTCACTCTGTTTAGCACATGGCCTCACATTTGAATCCTTAAAGAGATGGGTGGGTCTAAGGCTTAAGAGGGTGTGAAGGATTCTGAATGTGTGTAGACAAAGAAGAGCTCTCCAGTAGGTGTACCAAAACATTCAAGGGCCATTTTCTCAAAAGTGGGGATACAAGTTTATCAACTTTCAAAGCAGAATTACTTTCCCATTGTTCTTCAACTGTAGTGTATGATATACCATTTTCTAGCTGAGTCTCTACTTTTATCCAATGTAAAAAAAAAAAAAACTATTTCAAATTTTGCTACATAAGACCGAATCGAGCCGGTCGGTCACATATCTGGAAAGAACCCTTTGATCATCCTCTTAAGTGAACTATAGCTATGGTTTGGAAATCCCCTGCTGTGAATTTGTAGTGCAACCCAGTGATTAGTTTAATGTATGGTGATCCTTCTTACAGTGTTTCCCCCGACAACTGTCCCACCCCACCGAGCTCTTTCCCCCTGCCTATTTGGTTAAAGGGGCCATACAGTAGATGTTGATTTGAGCCTGGATAGTAATCTAGGGGAACACCTCCTTATTAGACCCTATGATATGCATTAACAAGACTGAAATTGGGAGGAGTCTTATCAGTTCTCACGAGTCAGGATGACAAAGTGGTAATTAACACAATTTGACTCAATCCACAACAGACGAGTTCAGTATGAGGTAATAGCATTGCTTCTGTCCTGTCTCTGGTCCTGCCCTTTTTCTAACTTGCCTACTATCCTTCCCCTATCCCTGCCTTCCTCTCTTCTGTCTGTTGCAGTACATTCGCAGTAGTAACTAGGTGTAAGCAACAGTAACTTAACTCTTTCTACTTAATTCTCTGTCTCTTTCTCTCTCTCTTTTCCTTTACAGTTCCTCTGTTTCTGGGACTTGGCATTTTACTTTGTGATAACCATTCCTACTATTTCCATCTCCTTCCATCCTTACTTTTCATTGAATTTCTCTCTGTCAAGCACTTTGCACTTTAAGAAAAAAAAAAACGGTGTATTAAGTACTATTCATATTGTTTTATGCATCCTTCAGTAGCCCTCACCTCTCCCATGCACTTACAGTAATGAATGAATGCGATAGACAAGTCACCAAGTGTCTTGATCAACGACGTGTATCGACGTCATTTGCTCAGTGCTATTATGCCCAAAACCTTTTGGTGCATTTCTATTGCCGAGCATTTCATTAACATTTTTACTTTTTTGTATCTTTCTAGCATTATTACAATTCCCATGAAAACGTAAGATTCATTTGACCCATTTTACCTCTCCTTTCTCCTTCCAGTATAACTCATCCATACATCTGCGCTTTTCTGTGGATTTTGTACATAGATTGAATTGCTGATTTCTTGGTGCTGGTTTTAAGTTTTAAGCTTTGAAATGCATCTATTGGTGGATCGTTTTGGCTTTCCTTTAATCTTGAAAAAGTGCCCCTTGTTGATCATTATGGGCTCTGATTTCTTGTTTTTAGTATTTGATTATTTGTGTACTTGTTTGACATTTTACTGCACTGTAAGGAGCTAGTAACACAAGCATTTCACTGCACCCGCTTTAACATCTGCTAAACTGTGTATGCGACCAATACACTTTGATCTGATTCTTACAGACCACCTCTGTTTTTGTAAGTTAAGGTGTAAGATAAAATACTGTGGTTTATACATTCTAGACTTTCTATATAGAAACATACATTTGTTTACATTTAGAATAGACCCTAGCATTTTCCAAGGTTTTCCGATTTAGAGAAAAAACTTTTATTGTCGAGGGTTAATACCATGCCATGTCTCTCACGTCATATTTTTTTATCACGTTTTTTTTGGTATGCAATGTTTTGTTTCAGTATGGAAATTGGTAATAATGGTTATCATATTGAGCGTTTACAAGGTATCCAAAACCCTGTATTGACAAGGTAAACAAAATATAAAGCAGCCCGACGGAAATAATCAATTTGCATGGCCTGTTTCAGGGAGGGATTGGGGCAGGGGCGGCATGTTGGCCAGGGGGCAGTCAGTCAGTCACTCAGTGGGGTGGTTTAATAAGGTGGCTGGGACACAGTGCATGCCCTCAGACACATCTGGAGGTCAGCTGGACTCTTTCCGCTGGCTGCTACTCTGGTTGCTGCTCCAGCATTGGGAGGTCACAAACAAGCCAGCTAGCCCACTGTTTACCGCTTGTGTGTTTTGGGGTTTGGGGTTTCACGTGATCTTTGGAGCATTACTAACCCACTGCATGCTCTGTTCACAATGACTTGATCAAGTGAAATGAAACTCCTTGCATGTTTCCTCTTCTTTAGAATTGGGCAAACTGCTGTGAATGTACACGTGATCCTTTTGGTCAGAGAGAGGCAAAAAGAGAGGCAAGCATGTCTGCTTTGGTGTGGTACTACTGAGACAACTGCTCATGTGACTAACAACCTCTAATTGCATGTTTTTCATTGAAATGTACATTTGGACAGCCAAGCAGTGTGAACCAGACACAGAGAGCATCACCACAGAATGACAGACAAGGGAACATGACAATAACCAACCTGCTAAGACTACCACCTATGGCTTATCTTTTATTACAATCTACCCGATATCATCATCAATTCACCATGGACATGGTTTCACCCTCTACTTCTCTCAAAAAGTCAATAGAAAATCAGTTTGGATAGAGTGGATGTTATTCCCTCAGTTCAGTTCATATGCAACACGTGTATGGTTACACACAGGCAAATGTACTGCATACATTCACCCTGGCATCATACCATCCCTTGTTGGCCTCAAGCCCTCAGCGAGTGTCGATGGAGTGGTTCTGCTCTCTGTGTCTTGGGAAAAGCCTGCT
This sequence comes from Coregonus clupeaformis, assembly GCF_020615455.1. NCBI lineage: Eukaryota > Metazoa > Chordata > Actinopteri > Salmoniformes > Salmonidae > Coregonus > Coregonus clupeaformis. The sequence goes on from NC_059193.1 coordinate 34,905,212, forward strand.
GCTCCCGTCAAGTGAAGGATCTGAAAGCAAGAGACAGGGCTAACAAAATGGTTGACCTTCGAAGGTTCCCTTTTCCTGGCATTGATGTTGTCCCCCTTTCTGTACCCCTGTGCCACTAGCATCCCTGCCTATGACACTATGTCTAGATTCCCACGGGCCTCAGCTCCCCCCAGGCATATTGACTGGTGAGAGAGGGCCAGGCTTTTTGACCAACTCCAGAAAGGTACTGAGAACCACTGAATACTCGGACGACATCTCTCCCTCCACCTCCTCAGCATTGTCTTCCCTTCCTTTGTTCTCCGTTCATACCATCTTCGTGCCTACATACCATCTTCGTGCCTACATACCATCTTTGTGCCTACATACTATCTTCTCCTGCTGTTTGTCTGCATGCCATTGCCACACTGAAAAACCTCCAGAACTTTGACAGTCTTTTCTCTCTTGTCTCATCCTTTGCTTGACACCATATTTTCTTATGCAACCCCCAATTCACCCTTCTTCACAGCTTGTTTTAGCACTTGCATGTCTGCTTCACTGACTTTGCAGAAAGGCTTCACGGTGAGGATTGCTATTTTTGTAATCACTAATAAACCCTAAACCGTAAATGGTTTGATGGTATTTGTGTCTAACCACTTGTAACTGCTCTATAAATGTACTGTAGACCAGGCCCGCTGTGTGTGTTTGCTATTACTAATGACTTAAACAGTTTAAGATGAAAGTCTTGCTTCTCTCATTTCAAAACTCACATTTCATTGCTTTCATTTCTCCCTTGAGTCGGTCAATGGCAAAAGCAATAAGCTTCTGAAATATCTAATCAAATCTGATGAAATTAAATGTCAATATTTTCTGATACAGTATCTTCTCTTCTACAGTGCCATTGGAAGCTGGAACTGAAACACTAGATTGTAAGTTTCCACTATATTTGTAGATACTGTTGCGCTTTTCTATTATCAATTTTAGCATAGAAATATACCACTTTTATACAATCTGTTGGCTATCTACATAGACTATTTTACATCAGTGCATTATTTCTCAGATGTTGAATGCAGTGTTAAAATGTTTAGGACCCCATCAATTTCCCACCCTGTGGACAAGACAAAGCTCCAAAAAGAGGTCCTTACCTGATGTCTTTTGTGTGTGTTCACCTGGTCCTCTCTTCCTCTATCTGCACGGATCTATTTACTGACAAGATCCTAATGTCCTGTCACAGCCTTTTCTGGATATCTGCTGTCCAATAGGACCCCCTCAGACACTACAGAAGGTGCTGTCATCAACCCTTTATTTGATCTTCCCTGGGGAACTATATGGAAGCCATACATCTGAGCCCGTGTCGGTCGACCTTCATCCTTCACCTCACACAGCTGTCTAATGTGTTTACATTAGTCTGGCCACAATATCAGAGCCGAGGCTGAGTTCAAATTGAGGACACAACAACAATTCCATGGCTGTGTACTCTCAAACCTTTTGTACTTCTTTCGTGTTGTGTAAACAGTGACTGAAAAGATCTTTAAAAGGTCATGTAGAGCTACTATGAGTACATTGCCATTTCTGCTCATAGTTGAGTGGTCTTTGCAATGATGTTTTACTAACTGATGGGGAGAGCTGTTTGAGACGTATCATGTGAAACAAAGACTTGGTGTAGAAACAGACTTGATGGTCTTGGATCATAGGCCTATATGTTTGTGCTTGAATAATATAAGGACAATATAGCATGACTTTTGTATGTTTCCAACATTACAAGACAGCCAGAGGTTGTTATCCATGCTGGGTTGAGGCAAACTACTGACGGTTGCCTTTTAGACCTGTTTTAGCATTTTGACTGATGTCCACCATCTTGTTGGCTATGAGGAATTACTGTATCTCATATCAGTGTATAACAGGTGGAATATCACATGAACCTGGACAGAAATGTCAAGAGACTATAACATTCCTTAGTTGATTAATTGATTAACAATAATGCAAAGTATCATGTTGAGTATACTAACATGGCATGTTAATCAATATATTTTGGGGGCTATTGTAGTGGTCAAACTTTAAATTGGAGAACTGCTATTTAAAGCCAAATCCTATTTTTACTGTAGGTCTCAGGTCTTTAGTTGTATAACAGTTATGAATAATATATTGTTTCAATCTTTTTTTTTATCCAACAGTAGCTTTTGGGACCTATGGAACTATGGAAGGGTGAATGTATTGAATAGTTATTTGTATAAAGAGATGTATTGCTTAAAGTGAATGATGACACCCGTGTGGACTATGCTGAACAACGTTAACATACTGTACGGTACATGCCACCCTGATAATATAACCCATCTGTTCTCACTTGTTTATAGGTTTTTATGTTCCTTCTGCTTCATAAAGATGGGGGACATTAGCCTACTTAACTACCATGTGCTGTCAATCAAATGACATTAAGCCAATCCAATAGAGGCTTGTTGATGAGATGAGCGAGGACTTGTTATTGGTATAACTGATCTTGCCCATTGAGTCTAGGAAAGAAGCTTCACTTCCCAATAACTATTATTTAAGTACATGCCTGCAGACTGCTTACCTTAAGAAGTGTATGATTATTACATAACATGCTATTTTACTGAGTTCTAATGATAGACATGTTATATGCACAATCTGGTTAGATAGTGGGTGCAATGTTTACTGGTTGTTTTAAGGGTAAAACTGTAATGGTGGCACTGGATAGTGGGGCACTGATGGTGCCCATTGGAAATGAGTGTCCTTGTATGATGTTTTTTTGAAAGTGTACAAATGTGAATAAACTTTCAGTTTCATTCTTGTACAGAAATCTTTTTATCAATGTTCCTGTTAGAGCTGTGTCTCAGTGACCACTGGAGAAACCAATGGAGAAACCAATCGTTTCAAGTTTTCAAGAGCAAGGGGTCGCTATTTTGGACACCATGTCCTTTGTTTTATGTAAATGATTATCTACACATGATCAGGAACATTTGACATGAGACAGTGGGCTTACACATGTTTTAGCTATTACCTTAAGTCCACATAGTCTTATATAATGTTGCCAAAATGCCGTACTCCATTATGTACCCGCTGTTTTGGATATGAGATTATTATGTTTTGCTATGGGCTAGGACATGAGGTTTCCACAGTCATTTGGCACCCACACCCACATCTGTGCAGCCCAAATATACATTTTCTAACCTGCACATAGCACATGACCACTTCTCCCTCACCCTAAATGTGCAACTGGTTAAAGAAGAAGATTGAGTAATGAGTTTAAACTTTAGAGAGTCAAGCTAGGTGATTGTATTTAGATTCTTAACCGTAGCTCATCGTTCCTCAGGCTGTCTGCAGTGATATATTTTGGTTCACCACCTTTGCAACTCTTGGTACTCCATGCAAAGCCTGTGTAGCCACTGACATGCACAGGGAGGGAGAGGCATAAATGCCAGGCCCCTCGTTTGGTTGCGGCCACAGAGTGCGATTCCCTGATTCCACAAAGCGAAGCGAACCTGCTCCGGATGTTTACATTACAGATCCCGTGTTACTCACAAGGAGCCCTTTCTCCCCTGTTATGATTGATCGCTAGGAAAATAAAGTTGCAAGAGGCATGTGCTGCTGCCCCCCCCTCTCTATCACACAGACACACACACACTTGCTGAACAGCCATGTTACATACTATATATGCTGTTGTCTCGAGTCAGCAACTCTATTATGGGTTATTCTAGTTCTTTCTTAATTAGCACAGTAATTACTTCCTGTGTGACACACTAGGTTGGCCTACCACCACCCATGTGCATATTTGTTTGGAACTTCTCTGATTTCTTTCCTCAAGTTTCTCCACAGTCTCCAGTTTTAGATTTGATTGTGTTTATGTTTGGAAGGAAATTATAGGCTGTGCTGTATGGTTGTAAACCTCTAACTTTAAAACAGCAGTGAACCTTGAACAGTTGTCCTTATAGCGTAGCATTTTAAGACACATTGTGGTATTGAGTTGAAATGTACTTACCACACATACCAACGGTATGTAAAACAGAGAAAAAAAGTAAAAGTGGCATGGTGAACGATTACATTAGTGTTATGTTGGCATCAGTGTGCCAAGCTTCTCAAAATGAAGGGCAGTCTGGGGATTTTTTTAAAGCGATAAAGTCCACAAGGTTGTGCTTGACATATTTGTCAATGAAACACTTATATACTATACTAGTATGGTCGATTATATAACACCTGGTTAAACTTGAGGACATCAATGTTCTCTGACTATTTCCTTCGTCTCCCTCCCAATTGGTTTCACATGTGGTCCTGGCTTTCATTGACAGTCCCCAGACAACCATAAATTATAGTCACATTGCAGATGGGGGCACTACTCTCCTCCCCTCTTCCTGATGACTCTTGTAACCCAGGGTTTTTTCACCTGAATGCCCTCTTTGTGTTCAGAGCCCTTAAATAGCAGGAGGGACCCTCAGCTTCTGCAGTCCCACTCTCACTCCCTCTCTCACACTTAAGCATCTGGCATAACCATGTGGACTCGGGCTAGCGCACTGCTGCTCCTCGCCTGCTGCCTCTGGGCAGTGGAGGGTCAGAACGAGAACAGCAATGGCAACACAAGGGCAGGCAATGGTGGTGGTGCTGCTGCTGCTGCAGAGAACAGGAAGAGTGTCTGGGAGGACCCCATCCAGTTCAACAACAAGGCAAAGGACTTGTGCACCATGAGTGTCACCGGCCAGGGAGATGTCACCAGGCTGAGGATATCGTGCCAGGGTGCCGAGAGAACCTACTGGTGCGAGTACACGGGCAAGCCCCAGATGTGCCGTGCCTACAACAACAACCCTCGCCACTATTTCACCCAGATCATGTGGGACCTAAGGAAACTCCAGAACGCCTGCCAGGCACCCAAGGCTATCAAGCCTCAGATGTGCAAGAGGGCACCGGAAGACACCCAGATGTTGTTCTCCGCTTCCTCCACGCCAGAGGCAGCATCAGCAGCCACCCCCCAAAAGCCGGAGAAAGCCCAGGAGCCAACCCAGGTGAAACCAGAGACCCCCAAGGCACCGATCGTCAAGCAGGCTAAGCTAGCCGCAACCAAGCCTGAGGCTAAACCAACAAAACCAGAGCTGGCAAGACCAGAGCAGGCACCTACAAAGCCAGTGCAATCCAGACCTGTGCAGGCAAAACCAGAGCAGGCAAAACCAGCAGCTGCAAAACCAGCAGGATCAAAACCAGCAGGAGCAAAACCAGTCAAGCCAGCAGTGAACAAGACACTGAAAAAGCTTCTGACACCCAAACCAACCACTCCAAAACCAACCAAACCCACTGTCAAGAGCAATGCCAAAAAGATTGCACAAGAGTATTGTTGGCGGTCACTCCAAGGCATCTGTTCCTATGTCATTGGTTGGTTTCAGAACTAATAATGAAGGTGAGTTGAAAAAAGTTGGCTGTTGATATTTTCTGAATTGTAGTTAAAGCATTGTATAATATATCATGATCATTTGATAAGCATTTATATGACAAAGCATGTCTGTCGATCAAATGTCTCTTAAATGAATTTAAATTAAGTTCTATAAAAATGTGACCAGTATGATTTCATGTTTAGGTCAAAGTCTAGTTAGCATTTTACTGAGTAGAAAATGTAAACCTATTCACTATACTAACGTTTTGCTTTCTGTTTCCCAGATTTAGATTCCTTGTGAAGATGACTTCAAAGGTCTGACTAAAGAGGTGCTCAGAGTGGTTTTCCAGAAGAGGACTTTGTTAATAAATGTTGGAAGAGAGCTCTAACACCCTCTTAATGGGAATGATCGTACTGACATTACTGTTAATCAAACATCTTTCCAGCCAGCCATTTCACCATGAGTTGTGAATGTTCCATCGAGACCGATACCAATGAAATAGTAATTCCAAGGGTCACAATGACAACTGAAAGCATCCATACCTGAATGTGTGGATCGGGTATGGACAGATAGTTAAATCCGTCGTCTTTCACATGGTACTCATTTCGTCCCCATTTTATTTTTATTTTTTTACAGTTTGGTTTTTGTGTCAGAAAGCACTCTACACATTTAGACAAACCTATGGTACCCTATAATGGACTCTCCTAAGGCAGATACGCCATTGGTTTTGCCTTTTTTTGTATGTTTGTTTATGTGTATGTTTGTATCACCATAAACCATGTATTGAATATACTGTGTTGGGGAAAAACATGACAAGGTTTTTGTGTCATTCACATAGTAGAGAGGCATATTCTGCAAACTCTACCACTGGTTCATTGGACTGAAATGTCACAATCAATGTATGAATGTCTGTATATAATGAATAAAGTGTGTTCTTAGTTCTTGTTAGTGTGTCTGTGCTCCTTACTGGCTTGCTTTAGGTTTAAAGCCTGTCTCCACATTTTTTTAATACCAGTAGGGAAAAAGTCCAAGTGAGCAATATTGGAAACGTTAATGTTTAACTTTGTGTTCAATACTACCCTTTTTGAGGTGCAGTGTCTCTTTTCCCCAGTATGTGACGCTGTTGTATCAACTTCTTTAAAATATTTTTTTTTCAATGACTGCTGCTCACTGCACTTTTAATAGACCAGTTTAACCTGTAGAGAAAAGTTCGGAATTATTTTTAGGGGTAATCAAAAATGTTCAGTATGATGGTTTTCACTCGTTTTAAGTGACAATAGACTGGATAGGCTTAATTAAGGACAAAAACCTTTGAAAAGATACCAAAAAATAAACCCAGATACCACCAAATAAACTCGGACAAACTGTGCGCTTTTGCCTATGTCCCACGTTGGTGGAGTGAGGGAGTGGTGGTGGGTGTGTCTGTGCTCTATAAATGCCATATGCGCGTTCTCCAGGTGTCACAACGGGATTTAACCATTTCCATCTTCCCAAATCTACAGGTGAGCTGAAAAAAATAACCCCTGTTATGTTATGTTAAATATTATGCTGTTGTGTTGTGATAGGCTACAGTAGCAATTATTTGAATGGGAGGTAATTGTACTGTACTAACATACACAACTATGCCATTTTTGCAGATATTTTAGCGGGACATGACACTCCTTATCAACTTAACCGTATTGCTGGTTATTGCCTGCATATCTCAGCAGCTTATGGTGGCTAACTGTCAAGGATCCAAAAAAAGGGGGATGAAGAAGAAAGAAAAAGAGGAACCAAAGGACGGAGAGCAACCAAAGCCCCACGTCCAATCTCCAGAGAAGAAAGACAGCAGCCCCAAAGGAAATGTGTTCAAGGGCAGATTCTCCGCCAAAGGCAAAATGCAATGCACTTGGGTTGCGACAGGTGACAATGACTTTGTGCTTAGCGTGAACTGCAAAAAAGGGCAAACAAGTTTTGACTGCGAATATGTGGCCAAACCAGCCACTTGCCCTGGGTACGGGTCCAACACCAAAGCCTATTGGAAACAGATTGCGCGCGCTCTAAATAAAAATAAGAAATTATGCTTCGACTCCACGGCTTTAATAAAAGCAGGTATGTGCAGAAAAGCTCCCAAGGACGCACATTTCAAACTTAACAATACACCCAGAGATATTGTTGTTACACTTCCAAGGACTACGATTCAGCCGCGTTCTTCTCCCTCTGCCTCTTCATTGGGTGCCAAATCTTGCGCAGTTGATCAAAAGAGACTGGCAGAAGAATATTGCGCGTCTTCCTGGTCGAGTTTGTGTACTTTCTTTTTTACCATGGTCCAGAATGAGGATTGTTGAGAGTAAAATGAATGAATTTAAATGTCCTCTCTCCCACATTGATTTTGTCATAAACAAATGAACACGTGTTGCTACTCCTCCTGAAGATGTATGCATTTTGATGGATTGTGATGGATATTTTATTTAACCGAGTTTCAAGACTGATTGTCTCATATCATCCATACCAATTGTCCCTTTGAAATATTTTTGCCATGTGTTGTATTCATTGTAAAGCTACAGTACTTAATAAATATGTGTTGTTCTATGTACTCAACTCTTCTCTTCATATACCTGTGTAGTTGAAGCATTTCTGCAGCTGTGTAGCCTGTTCTTTCTAGGAGGGTGGACAGGAGTTAGGCTATTATCCTTGTCAATGATGTATAGCATTATACTTATTCCTCATTATTTTCTAATGACTAAAGATTATTGTATGATTTACTACTACTTGGCAGACAGAGTGTCATTCCGTACCACCCTGCATGGACTCACTCATGCACGCATGAGCATACATGAACGCGCGCTCAAACACACAACCCTGCTGTGCATACTCAACTGCATTTGCCAAAAGGTTAGGAGTTTGAGCATGTTGGGTAATTACACACTGTAATTATAGCAAGTCAGTTAGACGGATCATTTAGAAGATTGATCCTGCATTCCTTGGCACTGACTACTGGCTTTTCATTGGCTTTTTCCAAGGTGAAAAAATGCACATGTTCTAAACACTAGTCAGTGACATTTAGCTATGCCTTTCATATAGAACACTACAACAATTGACAATCATGATGTTTATAAAATTACATAACTGTGCTTGATAGCTAATGGGTATTTTTGCTATAACTATAATACTATTACTATCAGGCAATCAAGGAAAGATACTTTGGATACATTTTTCTCTCCATTAATTGGATTTCAATCATTCTTTGCACTGAGGGGAATTTGAATGAAATGAACCCCAACCCTCTTCATTGATGAGATAATTGACTCTTGGATGGTTCTTTAGTCTTGGTCCAATAGCTTTTCATTAATCATCATTATTGGTATTTTTATTATCATTATACAGTGAGGTTCTTGCATTCCTAGGATTTTCAGAGACCCATAGGTGCATTAAGGCCTAGATTAAATCAGATCAAGCGTTAACCGGTGATAGCTGAAACATGCATAGCTGATGTTTTGGGGTGTCTGAGGTGTAACTGCTTTGGAGCTGTCAAATCAGTGAGCATCTGCCCTTGATCATTGTCATTAGTTGTTCAGAATGAGAAAGTGTAGGCTATATAGAAATAATGACGCTCAAATTGAAAAATCATTAAATAAAATGATGAGGATTTCTATCATCCTAATTGAGGACTAAACAAGGCTGCATGGGATTTATCTTAATGCCAATGACAATGTCAGCTGTAGGTATAATGCCAGGAACCAGTTGTGGATTTGACAGCTCTAATGCAGTTACACCTCCAACACTGCCAAAACAACCGCTATGCAGATGTCTGCTAAAGCGGATCTGTTTGAATAGAACCCTAAGTTAACGAATTAGGTCTATTGACAAAGCCAGTTACAAACATGCCACATGTAACATGTCATTTTCTAGCCCAAAGGCCGGCAGATGGCGATATTGAGTCGTTTCATTTTACCGTCCAAACGCATTGTATGCAGCTGGCAATACACTCGTATCCCCCATGGGCCGGTTCGTACATAAAACATTATCCGTTCAGGCTGCAAAGGCTTCCATTACCTCCTTAAATGTATTTAATGGTGAGAAGGAGGGGAAAAAGGTGGAAAAAATGCGTACTTTCTTTATGAAACACCATTTTCCACCACCCCGCTAGAGTGGCTAATGCCTAGGAATGCTACTTCCCGATATTGCACCCACTTTCAGCAACATCTCAGATTAGCATTTAGCCACTCTAGCATGGTGGTGGAAAATGGTGTTTCATAAGGAGAAGAAAGCATATTTTCCCCTGAAAAATGTGCCATCTCGCCAATAAAGTTAAGGAGGAATTTGAAGCCTTTGCAGCCTGAATGGAGAATGTTTTAGATACGAACCGGTCCACGGGGGATACGAGTGTATTGCCGGCTGCATACAATTCATTTGACTCCCGAGTGTCGCAGTGGTCTAAGGCACTGCATCGCAGTGCTAGCTGTGCCACTAGAGATCCTGGTTCGAGTCCAGGCTCTGTTGCGACCAGGAGACCCATGGGTGGTGCACAATTGGTCCAGCGTCGTCCAAGGTAGGGGAGGGTTTGGCCGGCAGGGATGTGGGTTCATTTTCCACGGGGGGCCAGTATGCAAAAAAAACATGTATGCATTCACTAACTGTAAGTTGCTCTGGATAAGAGCTTCTGCTAAATGACTAAAATGTTTGGACGGTAAAATGAAATGACTCAATATCGCAATATGCCGGCCTTTGGGCTAGTGATTTTCTAGCTACTGGGCTTCTTTTACTGTCTTCTTGTTACTGGCCAGCTGTTATTTTTGACTGATCTATGGGTTGGAGGTCAAAGGGTCACTGCCACGTGAGAAACTGCTGACAAGGCACCACCCACCCTGACCTGGGTTCAAATACTATTTGAAATAATTTCACATACTTTTGCTGTGCTTGATTGAGTTTGCCAGTTGCAATGGAACCAATAGAAAAGTCAAGAAAGTGCAAACCCCACCCACCTAGCACTCCAGGCAGACTAAAGCAAACACTCAAAGTATTAACATGATTTCAAATAGTATTTGAAACTGGGTTTCCACCCACGGTGACCCAAAAAGTAATGGTATGATCAATGTTTTGGGTATGCAAATTACCGTATTTGTGTTTTATGGGGCTAGAGGGCACACCTGTATGTCACATGTATTATTAAGACATTGACAGCTGTCATCATTCTGACCCTGCTTGTCAAAATGGTCACTCAAATATTGAGGTTTCCAAACAAGAAAAGACTTGATAAAAACACAAAAGATATGTGGGCGGTTCATTTAAAATAAAAGTATGATCGGTTTTACTGATTAACTTAATTGTTTTTAAATGTTTGTCAAAACATAGTAGTGAAGCAGAGATCATTTATCTCTTTAGGAGTCATTATACCGTAGAACATGTGTTCCTCAACTTCACACAAGGGTAAAAAGCCTGTGTTGCACTCTTCTCCCTCTCGCTAAGACTTTTCTTTCACTACAGGGGCTCCCACACTCCACCACCCACTTCAGACAAGCACCGACACGACCTACACCAGCACTTGACAATCCCTCATCATACTCCCTGGAAATACAGAGAAAAGGCGCCAAAGTGAATCTAGGAACAATAAACAGAACACAGAGTGCTTCATGTAGACAAGAGTATATAATACATGAGTTTATAATATATGAGGATATAATGCATGTGTATAGATACATGAGTATATAATACATGAGTATATAATACATGTGTATAGAATACCTGTATTTTTTTATGTGGTTCAAATTAGCCCTCCAGATGGTGGTAAGCTGACGAATGGAAACGGGAAATATAACCACTCTCAAATTCCTAGACAAGGCTATGGATGCAAGGTCTGTGAGATCGACACATTAAACATACCTTGTTTAAATGACCAGTGACCAGCACGTCATCTTACAGATTGTGCCTTAATATTGTAAAACTTTTGTCATTTTACAGATTGTGCCTTAATATTGTAAAAACGTTTGTCAAATCTTCAACAAACTTTTAATGGGCATGTCTGGGACCGGAGGCTTTAGTAAACTATAGGAGATTCTGAGATTTGACCACATTTCCTCTCCCAGCATGTTGGGCTCATTAGATAGGAGAGGAATGGGACACTATTGAGCAAACATGGAAATGATCCAACAAATGTATGCAGATGTAGCAGAGTGAAATTGATGTTGATTTGATCCCCAAAATAGTTGGTGTAATGGTGTCCATGTGTGGAAAGAAAAAACATGGATAAGCCAGAATAATTAAAAGCCAGACAATAAATAATTTCAGTAGAGGACAGAAACTTGGTCAACTTTACCAATAGTACATTTAGGACCAGAAGCCCATTGTAGAACATTCTAATGTAGTAGTTAGTCTCTGGGATGAGCCCTTAATAAAAGGCTAGTATCAATTGATTAGTTCGCATTGTCATAGATATTGATATTTCTTGCATTGTTTTAAGGCATGGTATTGCCACATGGGTAACTGTTGCCAAGGCTGATAACTGGGAATATTATACTTGACACCAAGATCTATTCAAGTCATGTCATATAGAAATATGCCTGATTGTAAACATTAACTGGCCTTTAATGTGGCTTGGTCTGAAAGCTCTACAATGCTCTTACGGTACATGCTCTCAGTCATTGCTGACACTGTGACCATCCTCTAAATATAGTTTATATATATAGTTTATGGACATACTGTAATACAGTTCTGATGCCACTGCAATAAAACACTTTTATACACTTCTATAGATCCATATTGCTTTGAAGGAAGTTCCATATATATTTGATATCAGTAGTTCAATCTGTCATACAAAAAATATTTTAGTGCACCCCTGAAGTAGGTTGATATCTTCCCGCTTGAATAACGGCGAAAGGTTTATTTCGGTTGTACATTGTTGTACATTGCTTAACCTTGTTAGATTGTAGATAGCTTGTTGGATTGAATTTCCACCTATGTCCCCCTCAACATACAGTGTTCTTTACTGGTGTACTTTACCAAGGAACTCTATGTTAACTATTGCAACTTGTCAAAGCCATGTAGGCCATAGACCTTAGGACATACATACTTATAAGTTATTTATTAGCTACTTCGCTATTCATGTAATAGTCCTATAGATGGTTGTTTATTAATTTAACTTAAAGGCTGACCTTTTTTTTATTTTTTTTTATTTCACCTTTATTTAACCAGGTAAACCAGTTGAGAACAAGTTCTCATTTACAACTGCGACCTGGCCAAGATAAAGCAAAGCAGTGCGATAAAAACAACAACACAGAGTTACATATGGGGTAAAACGAAACAAAGTCAAAAATACAACAGAAATAAATATATATACAGTGTGTGCAAATGTAGCAAGTTATGGAGGTAAGGCAATAAATAGGCTATAGTGCAAAATAATTACAATTAGTATTAACACTGGAATGATAGATGTGCAAGAGATGATGTGCAAATAGAGATACTGGGGTACAAATGAGCAAAATAAATAACAATATAGGGATGAGGTAGTTGGGCGGGCTAATTTCAGATGGGCTGTGTACAGGTGCAGTGATCGGTAAGGTGCTCTGACAACTGATGCTTAAAGTTAGTGAGGGAGATAAGTGTCTCCAGCTTCAGAGATTTTTGCAATTTGTTCCAGTCATTGGCAGCAGAGAACTGGAAGGAATGGCGGCCAAAGGAGGTGTTGGCTTTGGGGATGACCAGTGAGATATACCTGCTGGAGCGCATACTACGGGTGGGTGTTGCTATGGTGACCAATGAGCTAAGATAAGGCGGGGATTTGCCTAGCAGTGATTTATAGATGGCCTGGAGCCAGTGGGTTTGGCGACGAATATGTAGTGAGGACCAGCCAACAAGAGCGTACAGGTCACAGTGGTGGGTAGTATATGGGGCTTTGGAGACAAAACGGATGGCACTGTGATAGACTACATCCAATTTGCTGAGTAGAGTGTTGGAGGCTATATTGTAAATGACATCGCCGAAGTCAAGGATCGGTAGGATAGTCAGTTTTACGAGGGCATGTTTGGCAGCATGAGTGAAGGAGGCTTTGTTGCGAAATAGGAAACCGATTCTAGATTTAACTTTGGATTGGAGATTCTTAATGTGAGTCTGGAAGGAGAATTTACAGTCTAACCAGACACCTAGATATTTGTAGTTGTCCACATACTCTAGGTCAGACCCGTCGAGAGTAGTGATTCTAGTCGGGTGGGCGGGTGCAAGCAGCGTTCGGTTGAAGAGCATGCATTTAGTTTTACTAGTGTTTAAGAGCAGTTGGAGGCTACTGAAAGAGTGTTGTATGGCATTGAAGCTCGTTTGGAGGTTTGTTAACACAGTGTCCAATGAAGGGCCAGATGTATACAAAATGGTGTCGTCTGCGTAGAGGTGGATCTGAGAGTCACCAGCAGCAAGAGCGACGTCATTGATATACACAGAGAAAAGAGTCGGCCCAAGAATTGAACCCTGTGGCACCCCCATAGAGACTGCCATAGGTCCAGACAACAGGCCCTCCGATATGACACATTGAACTCTATCTGAGAAGTAGTTGGTGAACCAGGCGAGGCAGTCATTTGAGAAACCAAGGCTATTTAGTCTGCCAATAAGAATGCGGTGGTTGACAGAGTCGAAAGCCTTGGCCAGGTCAATGATAACGGCTGCACAGTACTGTCTATTATCGATCGCGGTTATAATATCGTTTAGGACCTTGAGCGTGGCTGAAGTGCACCCATGACCAGCTCGGAAACCGGATTGCATAGCGGAGAAGGTACGGTGGGATTCGAAATGGTCGGTGATCTGTTTGTTAACTTGGCTTTCAAAAACTTTTGAAAGGCAGGGCAGGATGGATATGGGTCTGTAACAGTTTGGATCTAGAGTGTCACCCCCTTTGAAGAGGGGGGATGACCGCGGCAGCTTTCCAATCTCTGGGGATCTCAGACGTTACGAAAGAGAGGTTGAACAGGCTAGTAATAGGGGTTGCGACAATTTCGGCGGCTAGTTTTAGAAAGAAAGGGTCCAGATTGTCTAGCCCAGATGATTTGTAGGGGGTCCAGATTTTGCAGCTCTTTCAGAACATCAGCTGTCTGGATTTGTGTGAAGGAGAAGCGGGGGGGCATGGGCAAGTTGCAGCGGAGGGTGCAGAGCTGGTGGCCGGGGTAGTGGTAGCCAGGTGGAAAGCATGGCCAGCCGTAGCAAAATGCTTGTTGAAATTCTCGATTATTGTAGATTTATCGGTGGTGATAGTGTTTCCTAGCCTCAGTGCAGTGGGCAGCTGGGAGGAAGTGCTCTTATTTTCCATGGACTTTACAGTGTCCCAAAACTTTTTGGAGTTAGTGCTACAGGATGCAAATTTCTGTTTGAAAAAGTTAGCCTTTGCTTTCCTAACTGCTTGTGTATATTGGTTCCTAACTTCCCTGAAAAGTTGCATATCGTGGGGGGCTATTTGATGCTAATGCAGTACGCCACAGGATGTTTTTGTGCTGGTCAAGGGCAGTCAAGTCTGAGGAGAACCAGGGGCTATATCTGTTCTTAGTTCTGTATTTTTTGAATGGGGCATGTTTATTTAAGATTGAGAGGAAATTACTTTTAAAGAACAACCAGGCATCCTCTACTGACGGAATGAGATCTATATCCATCCCGGATACCTGGGCCAGGTCAATTAGGAAGGCCTGCTCGCTGAAGTGTTTTTGGGAGCGTTTGACAGTGATGAGGGGTGGTCGTTTGACCGCGGACCCGTTACGGACGCAGGCAATAAGGCAGTGATCGCTGAGATCCTGGTTGAAGACAGCGGAGGTGTATTTAGAGGGTAAGTTAGTCAGGATGATATCTATGAGGGTACCCATGTTTACGGATTTAGGGTTGTACCTGGTAGGTTCGTTGATAATTTGTGTGAGATTGAGGGCATCTAGTTTAGATTGTAGGATGGCCGGTGTGTTAAGCATATCCCAATTTAGGTCACCAAGCAGTACGAACTCTGAGGATAGATGGGGGGCAATCAATTCACATATGGTGTCCAGGGCACAGCTGGGGGCTGAGGGGGGTCTGTAGCAAGCGGCAACAGTGAGAGATTTATTTCTGGAAAGGTGGATTTTTAGAAGTAGAAGCTCAAACTGTTTGGGCACAGACCTGGATAGTATGATAGAGCTCTGCAGGCTATCTCTACAGTAGATTGCAACTCCACCCCCTTTGGCAGTTCTATCTAGACGGAAAATGTTATAGTTGGGGATGGAAATTTCAGAATTTTTGGTGGCCTTCCTAAGCCAGGATTCAGACACTGCTAGAACATCAGGGATGGTGGAGTGTGCTAACGCAGTGAATAACTCAAACTTAGGAAGGAGGCTTCTGATATTTACGTGCAGAAAACCAAGGCTTTTACGGTTACAGAAGTCAACAAATGATAGCTCCTGGGGAGTAGGAGTGATACTGGGGGCTGCAGGGGTTAGCCTCTACATCACCAGAGGAACAGAGGAGGACTAGAATAAGGATACGACTAAAGGCTTTAAGAACTGGTCTTCTAGTGCGTTGGGTACATAGAATAAAGGGGGCAGTTCTCCGGGCGTTGTAGAAAAGATTCAGGGCATTATGTACAGAAAAGGATATGGAAGGATATGAGTACAGTTCAGGTAACCCTAAGCGTTGGGTAACAATGAAAGAGATAGCATCACTGGAGGCACCGATTGAGCCTGTCTCGGCGTGTATGGGGGGTGGAACAAAGGAACTATTTGAGGCAGTTTGAGAGGGACTAGGGGTTCTACAGTGAGCTTGAACTGTACTTCAAAACAAGTGTATGTTCTTTAGGAAATTACTGATTCCTGCATTCAAATAATACATTTTGGAAGTGAATTATGTAATTTCATAATGGAGTGCCCCGTCAACCCTTACTAACATAGATTATTAATCTTTGACCCACCCAAAACGTTTACATGAAGATAGGAACACGCCAAGCCTTTATCTATGTCACGTTCGTTGATAGAAGGATTGGACCAAGGTGCATCGTGGTATGCGTACATGTTAAATGTTAATAATAAACACTCGACAAAATAACAAAGCAACTGAACGTGACGTTCTAAGGCTATACATCAAACAAGCCAAACACACAGAAACAAGTTCCCACAACTAAAGGTAGGCAAAATGGCTGCCTAAGTATGATCCCCAATCAGAGACAACGATCGACAGCTGCCTCTGATTGAGAACCACACCCGACCAACATAGATCTAAACATACCAGATCTACACATAGATACACACATTACATAGAATACTCACACCCTGACCAAACCAACTAGAGATCTCTATGTCAGGGCGTGACAATCTATCTAGCAACACATCAGTCACTCCAGGTGATATTACTGTATAGCACCTAAAGGAGCAATAAACAGAAGTCAATCAGGACATATAATTTAGCTCATTCTCAGCATGCATCAGGCGAGAGGGTGGAAAGTGGCCCTTCTGGCTGTCTTTTTTCAGAGTAACTATAGCATCATGACTCGACGTGCCGACTGGACTATCAGAACGAAACGTTTCATACTGCCACTGGGAAAATGTGTTCTGTTCAGTGGAAATTGGTCACACTTTTATAACAAGTCTAGATTTGGTTCAAACGTGTTTCTTAGAATAAAGCAAATGGGGGCAAAACAATTAATTATAGGATGACATCATATGACAACATGTGACATGTCAAATATGGAATAGGTTGGGGGCATTTGTTCTTGTGATCATGTCTAAAATGTATTGCAATGCAATCTGAAGAGGATTTCAAAAGTTAGGAGACTGTAAGTGTAGGAGTAGGAGTAGGCTAATTATAAACTGGGTGGTTCGAGCCCTGAATGCTGATTGGCTGAAAGCTGTGGTATATGAGACTGTAACCACGGGTATGACAAAACATGTATTTCTTCTGCTCTAATTACATTGGTAACCAGTATATAATAGCAATAAGGCACCTCGAGGGTTTGTGGTATATGGCCAACATACCACAGCTAAGGGCTGTATCCAGGCACTCCGCATTGCGTCGGGCTTAAGAACAGCCCTTAGCCGTGGTATATTGGCCATATACGGTGCATCGGAAAGTATTCAGACCCCTTGATTTTTTCCACATTTTGTTACGTTACAGCCTTATTCTAAAATGTATTAAATTGTTTTTTTCCTCTCATCAATCTACACACAATACCCCATAATGGCAAAGCAAAACAGGTTTTTAGAATTTTTGGCAAATTTATTACAAATACAAAACTGAAATATCACATTTACATAAGTATTCAGACCCTTTACTCAGTACTTTGTTGAAGCACCTTTGGCAGCAAATACAGCCTCAAGTCTTCTTGGGTATGATGCTACAAGCTTGGCACACCTGTATTTGGGGAGTTTCTCCCATTCTTCTCTGCCGATCCTTTCAAGTTCTGTCAGGTTGGATGGGGAGTGTCGCTGCACAGCTATTTTCAGGTCTCTCCAGAGATGTTTGATCGGGTTCAAGTCCGGGCTCTGGCTGGGCCACTCAAGGACATTCAAAGTCTTGTCCCAAAGCCACTCCTGCGTTGTCTTTACTGTGTGCTTAGTTGTTGTCCTGTTGGAAGGTGAACCTTCACCCCAGTCTGAGGTCCTGAGCGCTCTGGAGCAAGTTTTCATTAAGGATCTCTCTGTACTTTGCTCCGTTCATCTTTCCCTCAATCCTGACAAGTCTCCCAGTCCCTGCTGCTGAAAAACATCCCCACAGCATGATGCTGCCACCACCATGCTTCACCGTAGGGATGGTGCCAGGTTTCCTCCAGATGTGACACTTCTCATTCAGGCCAAAGAGTTCAATCTTGGTTTCATCAGACCAGAGAATCTTGTTTCTCATGGTCTGAGAGGCCTTTAGGTGCCTTTTGGCAAACTCAAAGCGGGCTGTCATGTGCCTTTTACTGAGGAGTGGCTTCCGTCTGGCTACTCTACCATAAAGGCCTGATTGGTGGAGTGCTGCAGAGATGGTTGTCTTTCTGGAAGGTTCTCCCATCTCCACAGAGGAACGTTGGAGCTCTGTCAGAGTGACCATTGGGTTCTTGCTTGGTTTTTGCTCTGACATGCACTGTCAACTGTGGGACCTTAGACAGACAGGTGTGTGCCTTTCCAAATCATGTCCAATCAATTGAATTTACCACAGGTGGACTCCAATCAAGTTGTAGAGACATCTCAAGGATGATCAATGGAAACAGGATGCACCTGAGCTCAATTTCAAGTCTCATAGCAAATGGTCTGAATACTTATGTAAATAAGGTATTTCTGTTTTCACTTTGCATTATGGGGTATTGTGTGTATATTCATGAGGAAAATGTTTTATTTAATCCATTTTAGAATAAGGCTGTAACGTAACAACATGTGGAAAAAGAGAAGGGGTCTGAATACTTTCCGAATGCACTGTACCACACCCCCTCTGGCCTTATTGCTTAATCATACAGGCCAGTCAAGGACACAACTCTGGTATTCGTTGTTTTACAGTTATCTATAATCTGGTATTTACCTAGAAATCAAATAAACACCATTGCCTAATTACTCATTAAAATAAACACCATTACCTACCATTTATCACCAGATCGATACCAATTTTGTTTAATAGCAGAAGGTGGGTGCCACATGATTTCAAACACAAGGCAAATGTTGAAAGGAATGGAAAAATAAAATATACCCAAGTCTATATTTCACTTAAAAGAAAATTCTTATATGATTCGTCCATCTTGATAGTCAATTAAATGTTAGTATTTCCTTTGAAACCACCTTTAGGTTAGTGTTTAACCAAAACAAATAAAGTTGTTTTACGATGAGACATAGATTCCAGGATCATATATATATTTATTCATCATGACTTAGCTGAAATCAGATAAGAAAAGTAAGATGCCGCAGGAATGTAGTTGAATATCACCCATGCTCCCAAGTGCCTTTGAACATTGTCTGGTCTTGTAAAGATTGTTTGACATGTCAATGCTTTATAGAAAGACGGAGGAGGATGTTCAAGTGAAATTGATTTTATACGCAGGATTGCATTGTGCTGTGATGCTTTCACTAACAAGTGACTAGGAGGCATGACACAACACAGGAAGCACATTCCCTTAGTAGTTTAACCACAGCTGGCACACCTAATATAAGGCAGATCCTTGAGGGTACACCCTCACTATGAATACAGATAGAATTGAATAGATCTTTATCCATTTGACATTTGCACGGAAATCCTTCCCGAAAGTACCGAACCCAACACCCCCACATACACAAACACATGACAGGCTGGGAGCAGCACAGGGTCAGCTGCAGAGCAGTGCCCCTGGAACAGTTTGGGGGTTAAGTGCCTTGCTCAAGGGCACAATTGCAGTAGGTAGCACCTAGGATATATTCCAACAACCCTCCAGATAAAGAGGTTATAAACACATGAAAATGCATGCACTCACTTCTGTAAGTCTCTATGGATAAGAGCATTTGCTAAATGACTAAAATGTAAACACCATTACTTATCATGTATCAATCAATCAAACCAGTAGTCGACTCCTAATAAGTCTTCATTGGATAAGCACAAACTCTGTGGAATTACAGTGCTGTTCACCTCCTAATTCAAACACCTTTTTGGCTCTATTTACTTTACTTTGTTATTTAAATTATATTTCATGACAGTCCCAAACAATTCCATTCATCAGGAGTCAACGTTAACTTTTTGTCATTCTTGCACAGCACCATAACGCATCTAGAAAGTCAATAGCGGCCAGTGAACAACAACGTTTTCTTCAAATAGGAACAGAACGTCATGAGACATGGTGGGACCGCAATGTCATACCTCCCATGCAGTGTCCCTATACCACCTGTTTCACAGTACACAAGTTAACTAGACATTAACTTCATTCATGGCTTAACCTAATCATTCATTAACATCCCTTTCACCTCTCCTCAGATCTATAGATATATACATTCATCCTTCCTCATGCCTTTGATCTACAGTAAGAACCTCACATGCCTGCTCTAACCACCAGAGCCATAGGCTATATATAAATACATACAGTATATCTCTATATATGGCTGCCCCACCAAAACTCTTGTCACAGTTAATGTTTACAATGTTTGCTGCCTCTGTCAGGCAGCACTTTGATTATGTGCATTGTACATGTGCTGTAGATGTTAGTCGTCAAAACAATGTCTTGACAGGCTGTTCTAAAGCACGGATTAGAGATAAATCTCTACAGGTGGGTCCACGTCCCTGGCTGTATGTTATATCACAGTGTGTTCTGTTTGGAGGAAAGGCCAACGCTTGCTACTGTTTTCATGGGAAGATAAGATACCAACATTCCTCTCATAACTGATACAATGAAAAGGCGAAATGATTTGCTTGTCAATATATGCTGCCATTGCACAACAAATCATTTCACAGCCACTTAATTATTTGATTAAATGGACTGAGAAGTGTTTGAGTAGGACTACTCTTTCTCTTTAAGATAAATTGATTATACCCCAATAGCATCTGGCATATCTTCACAGAGTATTATACTGTATATACAGTTTATATTTCTATATCGTTTATTTCATATAGAACTACCACAGAAACATTGAACCACTACCATATGATCTTTTACCAGCGTGAGAGAAAGAAACACTTTCTTTCCCTCCCTTTCCCGATACCCACACCTTGGAATTTGGGAACACCGCCCACACGCCTGCCAAATCTCACGTGATGTCCACCAGCTCAGGACATGTCCACTTCCTGCTGTGCCTGTTGGTGGGTGGAGCCTGTTGTATTGTTCCTGTGTGGACCGAGGTGGCCTGATTCCCCCTGGCCCCTGATTGGCTGAAAAACGAGGCCTTGATCATCCCCAGACGTAAAGAAAACACACTCTAAGCAGGAGATTTGGAGCATGGTGAGTGTGTGTGTGTGTACCAGCCAGGGGGTTGGTTGGTTCATAAAGAGGTTTAGGGCTGGGGCCAGGAAGTTATTACAGCCTGCAAACAATTCATTGTTTGTGTGTGAGGTGTAAAGTGAGACTGCACACTTCCTCAATGTGTTTATATGAAGGTAGGGTAGTATAATGCAATGTGGGTTAGAGAAGCTATCTGTTGCAGGGCATGTGGCGATGTCTTGAATGATAAATGTTTGAATCAGTTGAACAAGTAAACAAATAATGAAACGTGTAAAGTCATCATCGCAAACCTAAAATGATTATTTCAATAATGGCGACAGGCCTATCAAAAATGTTCATAATACAATTCAATTTGCAACTCTACAAAATGCTAGCTCAGGGGTGGTCTAGAATTGTTCTAATCCGATGTATTAGTGCAGGTCTGGAACAAAAGCATGACCACAATGCGGCTGCCCAGGACCAGGATAGACCACCCCGGTGCTAGCCTATGAATTCCTCAGTGGTCATAATCCACCATGGTCATAGTCCAGACAGTATACTTCTCAAATCAGGCCAACCTTTCTCCATTTGGACACCTGACCTGTCATCCAATTCCCCTACACAGAGGCACTGCTAGGACCACTGACCCTAATCACTCCTCTACGTAATAACAGTGTCAGAAAAGGGGACAACTGTCACCCGATCTCGATTGGCCAGTCAGTTACAAATCAGTTGCAGAAGCTACAGAAGCTACAACAAGAATGACTCAAAGCTACCAGTGAGATGGGAGCCTTGCAGCAAAAGCCTGCCAAAGCGTGAAAATATTTTCACAGCTCGAACCAGTGAATGATTTAGTGCGCTGGTGTCATGATATGAAAGTGTCTGGCAGCCCCTGGTTATGTAATGGTTATTATAGGGTTGTTTCTCCAGGCTAGACCTGAGGCTATTACTGTCTCATTACAAACATTCTCTACTCCTAATTTCTTTTGCCATTTGAAGTGCACTAAAAACTAAAGTCATTAGTTTTTTTATTCACCACCATGAATTAACCCCCGGTTTAATGACAACCAAACCTTCAGAACATGAGAGTATTTTTGCTACTCATTCTAGGTTTTGTGGTGTGTCTATCTATTTTGTTAGTATGTGAGAACAACGTGCACATGCTTCGAATAATATAGTTTTTAGCCTATACAGGACCAAACTACAGTAGGCTACATGTTACAACCTAACTACTATGGTAGAAATACGGAGATCCAGTAGGCTTTGTGCGTTTCTGCCATCTAGTGGCAGAATATCAATATCACCAAAGACTCAACAGCCATTTTCACGACTTGTGCACCAAGGACTCGACAGCCAATTAGATATGACATGATGAGTTACTATGTCATGGAGATATACAGTACTCATTCTAGGGCTCTATTCAATCTGGAAAGCTGAAGCGTTACAGATTCCAGGATAGAAATGTAAAGGTAATTTCTGATTGAGCCAACATATTTAAATTTACCGTGGATGCAGTCTCCGCTAAAGCAGGAACATTGCCTTTAAATTTCTATCACGCTCTAACGCTGAACTTCCATGATACGGATTGAATAGAGCCCTGAAACCTTGCTCACATTGGCAGTTTGAAGTGACTCAAATCCAATTTCTTTGCATATTTGATTAGAATCTGTTCTTTTTCCTGCAATCTGAACAGCCAAAAAGGACATGGAATCAGATATTTCAAGCCACATTTCAAACCACCTTTGTAGGTGGTTGGAAATCAGATAGAAATCAGATTCCTGGCCATGTGACTTGAGTCTAAACAGTCTAATCTGATTTATTTGCCCTCAAGTGGTTTTTAGACTGTTATTGGCATATTTTGTTGCTTGCTAACTACTCTGTTGACAGTTTTGACAAGAACATGTGGTAGCTAACTAGCTTGTTAATTGTTCACAAACAAATTAGTGAATGTGCTAGAAAGCTAAACAGCTACCTAGCTAGCTAGTTGACTGCTGTGGCTAGCCAAAAATGACTAGTTTTGAAAGTTGGATCATCTTATCCTTTGAGGCTTTAAACATGTTCTTACACTATGATTCTGAACATTCAAAGCAACTGGGAAATGTCCATGGCAGGCATTTTTGTCGCCTTAGCTTGCTACATAACTTCTGAGTGATAGGAAGCAGCGCACCACCACCAATCAGCCTACTCCACAGTGCACACACCCGTCGTTATTATGACAACTAGGGTAGGCATGTCAGTAAATGACTTCTGTCTGAACACACAGAAATCCGATTTGGTCACTGGTAACTTGCTGTTTGGACAGTCAGTATTCCAAAATGGATTTGAAAAACAAAACTGATTGAAGCATTAAGGCCTGCAGTGTGAACAAGGCTTTAGAGGCGATTGATATCTTGTATATCTGCCCAAGTGTTCATGCATAGCTAATTGCATATCATTACTTATTGACACTCCTGTTGTAATTCACCACTTCATACGTCATTCATGAGTGAAACATCATAGTAGACATTATCCTTTTAATAATTGAACAGCAACGATCTACAGATGTAGGATATTTATTTGAGTCAGTTTGCTACAGCAGGAAAATAATCCTGCAGCAACAGAACATTTGAATTAATATGTGGATTATAATTTATGTAAATTTTTTGTAGGGTTTGATACATTTTTCGTTAGGATAAATCAAGTCTGACATTTTAAAATGGAAATTACTAACTTTAG
This sequence comes from Coregonus clupeaformis, assembly GCF_020615455.1. Classification (NCBI taxonomy): domain Eukaryota; kingdom Metazoa; phylum Chordata; class Actinopteri; order Salmoniformes; family Salmonidae; genus Coregonus; species Coregonus clupeaformis. Next base: position 34,929,089 of record NC_059193.1, read on the forward strand.
AAGCCTTTTGAAACCTTGAATACACTAGAATTTTGTATTTCCTGCTGTGCAGGGAAATTCTCAGCAACAAAAGAGTGATCAAATTAAGATCCTACATCTGTATATCTAACTCCCATAGACACATAAAGGCATTCATCAAGATAGAGTAGGATAGCATGTTGATTTAAGTAACAATAAAGAAGAGAACCTCAAAGTAATTTGATATAGCAATATTATTCTTATTATTCCATGAAATTGGACATGTTTAACAAAACAAAGCATAGTTTAGTTCACATGACCATTAGGCTGTGTTTACACATGCATCACAATTCTGATCTTTTGCCCAATTATTCACAAAACATCTGATCTGATTGGGCAAAAGACCAATTAGTGTAAAAAGATTAGAATTGGGCTGCCTGTGTAAACGCAGCCTTAGAGTCAAAGAATGGGCTGATTATTTGAACAGTATAGGAAAAAACAGGGCATGCACTGTTGAGTTCAATATGTGTTGAATGTGGGCAATCAAGATACATAGCCAATACAATGAAGTGGTAACTCAAGCCAATCGTCGAACAGAAGCCAATAAAATCTAGTGTTAATTAATTATAATTGACAGACAGAGTATCAAGTGCAGCCCATTGCCACCCCATAACACATCATCATACAGCGCCATCGTTGCACATAATCAAAAAGCGCCTCAGTCATTTCCTCCACAAAGGTAGAGCAGGGCCTTTCCGTAGTCCCCAGCGGTGTCCTCCTGTGAATGAGTAAACAAATAAACACAAATTGGCATTTAAGATACATTCAGCACTACCATACAGACAAGCAGCCTATGGGTTTACATAGACTCAGTTTGTACATTTACATTTTAGTCTTTTTTTTTTTGTTTTTTTCATACTGGCCCCCCGTGGGAATCGAACCCACAACCCTGGCGTTGCAAACACCATGCTCTACCAACTGAGCTACATCCCTGCCGGCCATTCCCTCCCCTACCCTGCACGACGCTGGGCCAATTGTGCGCCGCCCCATGGGTCTCCCGGTCGCGGCCGGCTACGACCGAGCCTGGATTCGAACCAGGATCTCTAGTGGCACAGCTGTGTAAACAACATCCATTGGATGTTGTGTCAAATGTGTTGTACATCAGTTGTATAAATGAGGGGACTGTCATACTGCACATTGTCAACCTGACGCAACTCAGAGCAGGAAGGCTGCTCATTATTACCAAGGCAGAGAGCATGTCATGCTGAGTCATGTGTTGAGAATACTGTAATACTTACAGAGTTGACAGTGTCATAAATAGATGATGTAGGCTGTAGATTGCGAGGTTGGAAATAAGGACACATGACAGGAGGTTGCGTGTATGTACTGGTCCTATCCATTTGGCGTTCCACCAGTCTAGTACGCCCTCTGTGATATCTGACATCTCCCATGTTAATGGGGCTGAAACCAGGTATTTTATTCTTCCTATACAGATACGGATGAGCTAAAAACCTAGGAGGATACTCAGGAGAGCAACAGTTTGTCACAGTAGCCAACTCGTTACATTATTTTGGGATCATGTGGCTGGGGCAGGTGGAATAATGGACCTGTTACTCAGGTGACATCACAGTGTATTGGCGTGTGACAAAAATGTATCTAATGACTTTAGTGGCACTGGAGAGGTGGTAGCTGGGTATAGAGGTGGATTATTAGGGTTAGTCGTCTGGGATGAAGGTGAGACTAGTGCACTGTACCTGGTTAGAGGAGAGACTAGTCCACTGTACCTGAATGGTTAGCTCGGTGTACCAGAATGGTTAGAGGAGAGATTAGCCCATTGTACCAGAATAGATAAAAGGGAGACTAGCCTATTGTACCAGAATGGATAGAGGAGAGACTTGCCCTCTGTACCTGGATGGTGTTGTAGAGCGAGGCCCCATACATCTTCTTAAAGCAGGCTCTGATGTCCAGCATGTCTGTCTCACTTCTGGACACCATGATTCTCATCAGAGTCTGGTCATCAGTGCCAGCACACTAACAAATAAACAATAGACATCACAATTACAAATGCCTAAACCTAACCTACTGAATCCTTTTTGGAGAGATGCGATGGCAATTCAAACGTTCTCGCAAATCCTCCACGGAATGATCGATGACAACACAAAGAGCATACCCTCATAGACCCATTGAGAGACTCTGCAAAGTAGGCTGGGACACTCTTAGCACACTTCACTATGGAAAAGAAAGATGGCATTCCCAAATGATTAATTCATGTTTCAATATACAGCATGTATGCAATATGTACAGTATATAAGTGACTGATAGGGTTTTTAGGTTTGATTTATCAAAATGCAATAGAGAAATCCCATTCTTTAAGCGTGTTATATTTTAGTTTTGTATATTTATAATATATATATATATTTTTTACCTTACTGTGTCTTGCTTAACATCATTGTAAAGTCTTACCAACAGCCAGCATTAAGTTCTCCAGGTTTCCAGTAGTCTCGCCCTCAATGCTGCCCTCAATATCATTGCCAGACAGCTTCTTGTAGGCGTCAAACACTTACAATGAAAAACAACAAAATACAAATAAGAATGTGATGTTATTTGATGTTACAATAAAAGTGCAGAACGCAATTCTGTTTTTATGATTGAACAAAATGGCCATAATCACTCAATTATACAGTGGAAATAAAAAACCTAGAATCCCAGAGCTGACAAAAGAGCAAGCACTAAAAGCTAAAGCCTGCCCTTGGGAGGAATTTTAACACACACACACACACACACACCTAGGCGAAGGTGTTCATGGCTCCTGTTGCCCAGGATGTTGATGAATTTCTCCTCATCTGTGCCAACCTTCCCCTCGCCAGCAGCAAACAGTTCCTGAAACACACACACACACACACACACACACAAACACACAAATATACGTACTCCATTGATAACAGTTTATCACACTGAGCAATGTTATTATGTGGTATGTGTTTGCCTCAGATCCTGGCATTGGTGTTCAGAATATCTTATGTTATCAACTGTTTATAACAACCACTATTAGTTGCAGTGGAACACAGTAACACAGAGTTACAATGTTTGATCAATGATCCAATAAGAAATGTAAATGTTTTAGAGCCAGTCACTGAATTTCACTGAATATGATAAGGCATGGTCAATGGAGTGGATGAAAAAAGGCAAAATGAACCTTCAGGGGACCTATATTATACATGCATGTGTAATTATTAAATGTACTGTAGCCTACAATATTTATCCAAGTATGAAAACTCAAAACCTACAACAACAAAGAAATAGCTTTGAAGACATGGAATTTTCCTTTCCAGTTAGCAAATGTCCTAAATAAATGTTTCATGTCGATCATTTATCAGAGAGGACTCTGATACTGCCTTGAAGCTTGCTTTGTCCTTCAGGCCTATGCTAATGGTTTGAAGCCATATCCTAAGCATTTTAACATTTGAGCACTTAAGACTAAATGTAATTATGTCTTGGCTATAGCATATCACTTAGCGATCATCCATTTTACATTTTTGTCATTTAGCAGACGCTCTTATCCAGAGCGACTTACAGTTAGTGAGTGCATACATCTTCATACTGGCCCCCCGTGGGAAACGAACCCACGACCCTGGCGTTGCAAGCGCCATGCTCTACCAACTGAGCTACAGGGGACTGTTAAAAGGGAGACTAGCCACCCATAGGGTTACGTTACCTTTGCGTCTTTCTCAATCCTGTCTTCCTCCACCCCTTCAGCTCTGCTCCCCTACACAAAGAAAACAGAGGAGCAAAGGGGAAGAAAAAAGAACAGAGGAAAGGGAGACGGTATGTGCGTCATGGGAGAAGAGAGATGTCTACCCTTTCGTGACCTCAATTTGCTGAGTGTCTCCCAACCTGGAAACCTGGTCGGTTAGGTTACCAAGACCAATAAACCACCTGAGGACAATGATATACAGTATGCGCCACTCCCTCCTCCTTCCTCACTCTATGCCCACCTTTCCTTAACCACTCATGACTTTATAATGACATCACCAAAGCACTCTCATTATCAGAAGGAAATATCTCTCTCATCCCTTTCTGTCATCCTTCTCCCTTCGTTTACCTGCAGAAGGATCACTAGAAGCTTTTGGAAGGGGCCTGAAGTGTCACCGGTGATATCTTTCTCCAGCTTGCCACCGCACTCTGAGAAAGATGAGAAGAGAGAGAAGGGAAGATCAGAAGATTGCTTACACTTATCTCTGACAATAGTCGCTAATGGCAGAAATCGACCCAGATTGGACGTGCTCTGTTTAGCCGAAGGTCTCCGCCAGGGGGATTGGATTAGCAGGGTAACAGATGGATCAGGCTTCTCCAGTGTCCATCTCAGATGGCCAGTGTGGCTCTCGTCCTTGGCCTATTGTACCAGTAGCCTGGTTCCAGAACTGTTTGAGCTGTGACAATGGTGTGATAATGACCATAGGAGTTAGCAAGGCAGCACCCTTACAAAAAAGAAAAAAACACGTGGTTTTCGGACAGGTCATGTGGTTTTCGGACACGTGTGTTCACATGTTTTTTCACGTGTTTTCTGTAAAAAATAAAAAATAAATATTATTATTGAAAGAGTCCCTCGTGAATTTGTGTTTCACACGTTTATTTTTCACATCTTCCAGCTACATTTGGTCTCCCATCCAAGTACCGACCAGGACCGACCCTGCTAAGCTTCAGAGGCAAACCAGCAGTGGGATGCAGGGTGTGATGTTGCTGGAATGTACGTGCCAAAACTTGCAACTGGAAAAAAGGCAGTGAAAGCAAAGGCCAGGGTAACATTACCAAAGATAGGGAAAATTGCAGGAAAGAGGGAGGAGGCGTTTTATTGAATTGCATTATCATAAATTATATTTTACTGAAAACTTTTTTTGTGTGTACATTTACAATTCATTTAAAGAGTTTCATTCCAAAATGGTATATATCCATTTTCAGAAATGTTGGTATATTAGCTTTTATGTTTAAAGAAAGTAAGAAATGTGTGTTTTTTCACTATCTAATCATGGCATGGGGTTGTTCAATGACAGACAAGTATTTGTTTAAAATCTATCACTTGATGGTTTCATTTCAGAGACAAATAGTCATATTTTTTTGGGCAAAATGCTATATATCAGCCTCACTCAGAGAAATAAGTAGTACTGCTAGGTTTTACACAGTAATAATATATATCAGCCTCACTCAGAGAATAAGTAGTACTGCTAGGTTTTACACAGTAATAATATATATCAGCCTCACTCAGAGAATAAGTAGTACTGCTAGGTTTTACACAGTCAAATGTAACAAATAACTACATTTTAATAAAGAACTGTACAAGTGATTCATTTGTGACATCAATATTTACAAAATATTTTTACAAAAATCTTCAATACAGTAATATGAGATGTATATGTAAAACATGTACATACATTTTATTTTTGTAATTTAGCAGATGCTCTTCTCCAGAGCGACTTACAGTAAGTGTATTCATCTTAACCCCCTAGAGTCATGTCCAAGCTCCGCTGAAAATTAATTAGCATAATAAAAAATCCCCATCAAAATCCTTCTGTTTAAGCTCGAGATCAGTGGCAACCCCTCATTCAGGGCAGGTGGGGCTCTGTTTTGAGCCCCACCTGTTGTCTGTTTTGCATGTTATTTTGGCATTAATACGTGTCACATTTCAGTTTGCAAACAATGTAAAACAAAAATGTATTGAGTTAATAAAGCCGCATACAAACATGGTCTCTTTTTTGCTTTCTTGAAAAGCAGATGTTTCAGCCTAGCTCACTGCTTCTTGTGGTGGAGGGGCAGCCAGCGGAAAATACAGAGCATAGGGGTTGGTAATCTTCTCTAGTTGCGCCGTGATTGGCTCAGTGTTCTGTAACTCATGGAGACACTACGTCACCACAAAATCTACAGGGAGAGCTTGAAAGTTCAAGCCCCCTTGGGTGCTGCCATAGATTTACATTAGAAGTGCCCATCCAAGAAAAGTGTGCCCATCCAAGAAAACAATTTTTTATGAACATCGTAAAGGGTGAGCCAGATGCAGAGTTCAGCCAACTCTGTCTTACATGGTAGCACCTTTAGTTCCAAGACAATAATGGATTTTTGGAATTGTAAAGTTGTGGAACATACCATATATCCAGGGGCGCAATTTTGGTTTTGAAGTGGGGGGGACATAACTCATCCTCACATTATTGGGGGCAGCTAAAGCTAATTTTCTGCATTTCTACACAATCTAATATGACCCATGGCCCTTCTAGCCATCTATATTTAGAACAACAAAAAGTAAGCAAAAATGTCCACAGACATCAAGCTAGGTAAGAGATCCTTATTAAATATATTTAAGTGATTGATAAGACTGAACTATATTTTTGTTCAGTGTAATTCATATCATAGGCCTAATAGTACTGTAGAGCTCTTTTTACTTGCACACAATATAGCTGGGTCACCCCGTCCTGCCCCTAGGGGCCTACGGCCCTGCAGCGCCCCAACCCAACATACCCCACTGTCACGGTTTCGGCCGAGGCTGCTCCTCCTCCTGGTTCGGGCAGGCTTCGGCGGTCGTCGTCCCCGGAGTACTAGCTGCCACCGATCTATGTTTCATGTTCGTTTGGTTTTGTCTGGATGTTGTACACCTGTGTCTTGTTAGTCCTCGTTAGTGTCCTATTTAGTTCTCGTTGTGTGTGCTTGTCGTTGTGTGTGATTGCGCTTCTGTTTCGTGTTTGGAGCTACATTTTCCCTCCAGTGTTTTGGAGAGGTTATTTTGCACATGTTTGTGCGCCGTTTGTTTTGTCGCCTGTGTGCGCCGTGTATTCGCCTTCGGGCTTATTGTGCTTCTGTCTTTGATATATATTGCACTAAAGCCTTTGGACTGAGCCTCTGCGTCCTGCGCATGATTCCTACACCACACCCACCTTCAGCACGCCTTGACAGAATCACACACCACAATGGAATCAGCAGGATCGGCAGTGACATCTGTGTCGCTCGAGGAGCATCTCCGTGGGCAAGAGGGCCAGATAAGACAACTGGAGACCGCTCTACAGGAGGTAATCAACACCTTGCACCGATGGGAGGCCAGCAGGGTACCCACACCTCCACCTACCCTGCCCACGGCATCGGTCGGTCCACCAGTCCCAGGTTCGGAACCCAGGGGGATTCGGCTCTCGCTCCCGAGGGCGTATGACGGAACAGCTGCTGGGTGTCAGGGGTTCCTCCTGCAGGTGGAGCTCTACCTGGCCACTGTACACCCGGTGCCCTCGGGATACGAGAGCGTTTCCGCCCTCATCTCCTGTCTCACGGGCAAGGCGTTGGAGTGGGCTAACGCCGAGTGGAGGAAGATGGACGCCAACACCATCACCTACGCCGAGTTCTCCCGCCGCTTCAAGGCCGTGTTCGACCATCCACCTGAGGGCAAAGCGGCGGGGGAGCGTCTAGTCCATTTGAGACAGGGGAAGAGGAGCGCTCAGGTGTTCGCTCTAGAGTACCGGACTCTAGCGGCGGATGCAGGGTGGAGTGAACGGGCTCTAATCGACCATTTTCGATGTAGCCTACGAGAGGACGTTCAATGTGAGTTGGCCTGCAGGGATACCCATCTTACCTTCGACCAGTTGGTTCGATATGTCCATCCGTCTGGACACCCTGCTGGCCACCCGTGGACGTCCCGAGGGGAGTCCGTCCATTCCGCCCTCCGGCACCTCCGAGCCGAGCCCTATGGAGCTCGGGGGTGCCGGCGCTAGAGAACGGAGGAGGAGGAGCCCGAGGGGGCCTGTCTCCTGCACCAAGTGCGGTCGTGGAGGGCACACTGCGGCCAGGTGCTGGGGAGGGTTCTCCGGGGGAGAAGACAACAGGCCACACACTGGTGGGGCCTCCCAGGTGAGTAGACGTCCCACTTACCCAGAGCTTTCTGTTGCGCACTTTTGTATACCTGTTTGTTTTCCACAGGTTGCACCTCATTCCCAGCATAAGGCGCTAGTAGATTCAGGCGCAGCTGGGAATTTTGTTGATCGAAAGTTTTGTTTTGAGTTAGGGATCCCTCTCCTACCTGTTGACAAACCTTTTCCCGTTCATGCCTTAGATAGCCGCCCGTTGGGGTCGGGGTTGATCAGGGGAGATCACAGCGCCACTTCGGATGTGTGCGCAGGGGGGTCATGAGGAGACTATACAGCTGTATCTGATCGACTCTCCTGCGTACCCAGTGGTGCTGGGGATTCCCTGGTTAAGCACCCATAACCCTGCTATTTCGTGGCAACAGAGGGCTCTCGATGGGTGGTCTGCTCAGTGCGAGGGGCGATGTCTGGGTGTTTCCGTGGGGGCGACTTCGGTGGAAAGTCCAAACCAAGTGCCCGCACTGCACATTTCGCCTGAATATGGGGATTTAGCTCTCGTGTTTAGCAAAACTAGGGCGACGCAGTTGCCTCCTCATAGACAGGGGGATTGTGCGATTGATCTCCAGGCAGGAGCAGCGCTCCCACGGAGCCATGTGTATCCTTTGTCTCAAGAGGAGAGAAAAGCTATGGAGACTTACATAGCCGAATCTTTGAGACAGGGATACATTCGGCCCTCCACTTCTCCCGCCTCCTCGAGCTTCTTTTTTGTGAAAAAGAAAGATGGAGGGTTGCGCCCGTGCATTGATTACCGTGGTCTCAATCAGATTACTGTGAAATACAGTTATCCACTCCCTCTGATTGCGACCATGACGGAGTCATTGCATGGAGCGCGGTTTTTCACAAAACTGGATCTCAGGAGCGCGTATAACTTGGTGCGCATTAGGGAGGGTGACGAATGGAAGACAGCGTTTAGTACCACGTCAGGTCATTTCGAATATCTCGTCATGCCATATGGGTTGATGAATGCTCCATCAGTCTTCCAATCCTTCGTAGATGACATTTTCAGGGATATGCAGGGACAAGGGGTGGTCGTGTACATTGATGACATTCTGGTGTACTCGTCTACCCGAGCCGAGCATATAACCCTGGTGCGTCGTGTATTGAGGAGGCTGTTGGAGCACGACCTATATGTCAAGGCAGAGAAATGTCTGTTTTTCCAGGAGTCGGTCTCCTTTTTGGGTTATCGGTTGTCCGCGTCAGGGGTGAGAATGGAGGTGGATCGTGTGTCCGCTGTGCGTAATTGGCAAACCCCAACTACTGTAAAAGAGGTGCAGCAGTTTTTGGGCTTTGCGAATTACTACCGGAGGTTTATCCGGGGTTTTGGACAGGTGGCAGCTCCCATCACGTCCCTTCTGAAGGGGGTCCGGTGCGCCTGCAGTGGTCAGCCGATGCGGACAGGGCCTTTAGGAGACTGAAGGACCTGTTTACGTCGGCTCGGTGCTGGCGCATCCGGATCCTGCATTACCCTTTCAGGTCGAGGTAGACGCGTCTGAGGCTGGTATAGGGGCCGTTCTCTCTCAACGGTCCGGCACGCCACCTAAACTCCGCCCCTGTGCTTTTTACTCAAAGAAGCTCAGCCCGGCGGAGCGTAACTATGACGTTGGGGACAGGGAGCTGTTAGCTGTAGTTCAAGCCCTTAAGGTGTGGAGGCATTGGCTTGAGGGGGCTCAACACCCTTTCCTCATTTTGACTGACCATCGGAACCTGGAGTACATCCGGGCAGCGAGGAGACTGAACCCTCGCCAGGCTCGATGGAGTATGTTTCTCACCAGGTTCGTATTTAAAATCACGTACATCCCTGGGTCCCAGAATGGTAAGGCGGATGCGCTGTCCCGGCGGTATGACACGGAGGAGAGGTCCGTTGAGCCCACTCCCATACTACCGGAGTCTTGCCTTGTGGCACCGGTGGTGTGGGAGGTCGATGCCGAAATCGAGCGAGCGTTTGCGTACCGACCCCAGCCCTCCACAGTGTCCTGAGGGTCGGAAGTACGTTCCGCTCGAGATTCGGAATCGACTCATTTACTGGGCTCACACGTCACCCTCCTCTGGACATCCGGGTATCGGCCGGACGGTGCATTGCCTTAGCACTAAATACTGGTGGCCCACTTTGGCTAGGGATGTGAGGGTTTATGTCTCTTCCTGCTCAGTGTGTGCCCAGTGTAAGGCGCCCCGACATCTGCCCAGGGGTAAGTTACAACCCCTGCCCGTTCCACAACGACCATGGTCCCACCTATCGGTGGATTTTGTGACAGACCTTCCCCTCTCTCAGGGGTAATACCACCATCCTGGTTGTTGTGGACCGGTTCTCTAAGGCCTGTCGTCTTCTCCCTATGTCGGGTCTTCCTACTGCCCTACAGACCGCTGAGGCCCTATTTACCCACGTCTTCCGGCATTACGGGGTACCCGAGGATATAGTGTCTGATCGAGGCCCCCAGTTTACCTCTCGTGTTTGGAGAGCGTTCATGGAGCGTTTGGGGGTCTCGGTTAGCCTTACCTCAGGGTACCACCCGGAGAGTAACGGGCAGGTAGAACGTGTCAACCAGGATGTGGGTAGGTTTCTGAGGTCGTATTGCCAGGACCGGCCGGAGGAGTGGGCACGGTACATTCCCTGGGCCGAGATGGCCCAGAACTCTCTCCGCCACTCCTCTACTAACCTAACCCCCTTCCAATGTGTGTTAGGTTACCAGCCGGTTCTGGCACCTTGGCAGCAGAGCCAGATCGAGGCCCCTGCGGTGGATGATTGGATGAGGCGCTCGGAAGAGACGTGGAACGCTGCCCACGTCCACCTGCAGCGGGCCGTCCTTCGTCACAAGGCGAGCGCCGATCTCCACCGCAGTGAGGGGCCGGTGTACGCACCCTGAGATCGAGTCTGGCTCTCTACCAGGAACCTACCCCTCCGCCTGCCCTGCCGGAAGCTGGGTCGGCGGTTTGTGGGGCCCTTTAAAGTCCTGAGAAGATTGAACGAGGTGTGTTATAGGTTACATCTACCTGTTGAGTATAAGAATATTAACCCCTCGTTCCATGTGTCTCTTCTCAGGCCGGTGGTAGCTGGTCCACTCCAGGACAATGAGATAGGGGAGACTCCTCCGCCCCCACTGGACATCGAGGGGGCTCCGGCGTACACCGTTCGGTCCATCTTGGACTCTAGACGCCAGATGGGGGGTCTCCAGTATCTCGTGGAGTGGGAGGGGTACGGCCCGGAGGAGCGGTGCTGGGTGCCGCGGAGGGACATCCTAGACCCATCTCTCCTGTCGGAGTTCCACCGGGACCATCCCGCGCGCCCTGCTCCGCGTCCTCCTGGTCGTCCCCGAGGCCGGGGTCGGCGCACGGCTGGAGCCGCGCGTCAAGGGGGGTACTGTCACGGTTTCGGCCGAGGCTGCTCCTCCTCCTGGTTCGGGCAGGCTTCGGCGGTCGTCGTCCCCCGGAGTACTAGCTGCCACCGATCTATGTTTCATGTTCGTTTGGTTTTGTTTGGATGTTGTACACCTGTGTCTTGTTAGTCCTCGTTAGTGTCCTATTTAGTTCTCGTTGTGTGTGCTTGTCGTTGTGTGTGATTGCGCTTCTGTTTCGTGTTTGGAGCTACATTTTCCCTCCAGTGTTTTGGAGAGGTTATTTTGCACATGTTTGTGCGCCGTTTGTTTTGTCGCCTGTGTGCGCCGTGTATTCGCCTTCGGGCTTATTGTGCTTCTGTCTTTGATATATATTGCACTAAAGCCTTTGGACTGAGCCTCTGCGTCCTGCGCATGATTCCTACACCACACCCACCTTCAGCACGCCTTGACACCCACTCAGCTTTAGGATCTTAGTGAAACATTCATTATTGGTTTCAGGTGTGTTAGGCCAAGGCCAGAGTGACAACCAACAGTACGGCAGACCCCCAGGGCCAGGACTGACCAGCCCAGCAGCTACGGATTGCATAAATAGGTATCTCCCCTGATGTGGGCATATTTTCAATAGACTGCTTTTGTCGTACAGTATTCCATATAAGGCATCCATACCTTATGAAAGTTGCACAGTATACCCTTAATCTTGTAATAAATCAAATCTAGTGATACATAACTTTACATTTCTTCCATCCATTGTGGGAGGATGACCAACCTTCCAATTAATGGCACTCCATTTCTTAGCCGCTATAAATCCTAGGTTACACAGTTTCTTCTGATAACAGTCGCCAGTATCAACATTTCCAAGGAAACAAAAACAGGAAGAAGGGAGAATCTGTAGACATGCTGAGATAAAAGAACATACTCTTTGCCAGAATTCAGCCAGTCTTCACAAGATCATTACACCTCCAGCAGCAGAATACATTTTCTGAGTGCATGATATTCAGTTTCACTGTCATATAGTACGTTCTATGGATGGTCTTAAACTACAGTAATTTATGTCTGAGATTATATGAACATGACTGGGCATTTAACATATCTGTATCCAATCATCATCATCAATAGTGTCGCCCAGGTCTTCCTCACATTTTTGTTTGAGATGTTTTGTGTCATCGGGAAAAGCCACTATCAACCCTTGATACAGTTTGGAAATCAACTTTAGAGGTTTGTCAGACTGCCTTAAAATAGTTTCAATCTTTGAAGCTTCTTGCTTGTCCAGTGTTTGCTGCACAGAGAGAATAAAGTGTTGTATCGGCAAAAGTTCACCTCTGCACTGTCACAGACTGGCTTCCCTGGCTGCCTGACCCTGATGAGACACCTGTCACTATCTGATCCTGCTCAGATGAGGCATGACAAAGAATTACCTTGGTGTACATTTACACATTATATTATCCATGGATAGAATCAATGGTTCAATAATTGAAATTACCATTATTCCCAGATCCCAGACTGTAGCCTACCCATCAACTCAAGATGGAACTTTGTATCAATTTACTGATTGTTATAATATACTGCAAAATTCACCTGAGCTCCGTAGACTTGTCTTCCCTAGCTGTCTGACTGTGCAGGGACACCTGTCACCATCTGATCCTGCTAAAACATGATGAGCATAGCGTTGTGTACTGACTCTGCACCATGACGGTGAAGCCTGTAGAGCTGTTTATACCATGTCAGTGTGAAAATTAGGGAATTAGCTTGGGAAACTGACAGATCAATAACGTTACATTGCTATACTGACTAATAAAAACTCACATTGCGCTGAAAAAAACATAAGAATATCGGTCTTCAATCGTTTGGCAGCTGGTTTCATCATTTGGTTCAGGTCTAGTGTGGTTGAGGCAAAAATAATAGCTAAAGTTAGTGATCTAGCTAGCTAGCTAACGTTATCTAGCTAGCTCCCCCACCCCCCTGTCCCCCCGTCCCCAGTGATCTAGCTAGTTCCCCCCCGCCCCCAGTGAAAGTTGCGCCCCTGCATATATCTATGGCATTGGTTTTGTAGTGCCCTATCCCTCCTACAAACATCCTACATGCCACATATCTATGATTTCGGCTTTGTTTAGCCTTGTCCATCATACAGTAATCCACTGATCCACCTGTTCCCCAATACAGTGTTTGATGTTGGGATCACAGAACTACCATTGGGTTACATTAGTGGTCAACAATGCATGGTAATGCTGTCTGTCCTAGACCAAGGCCACAGAGCTCTCCTTCCTCCTTCAATGCTGTTGGTTGAAAGCAAGGTATCAGACACTGCTTTCATAGCCCAGAGAGAGAAACTTCTAGAATAAGAATGGAACAGACAGACATTCAGATTCAAAGCAATGTTCCACAATATGTGGACGACCGGTGGCCATATTGCATTCTGGGAGACAATCTGTCTCCGCTTTAGCTTTAGCCAATTTGTCCAATTTATCAAAGTTTTGTCATGACACATTCAACCTCTCACCTTTCTTGTAGACTTTGACGATGTCTTTAATCTGGGCGCAGGTCCTGGATGCTAGGATCTCAATCAGCACGTCGTCATCAGTCCCCGCCCCCTGGGGAAGAACAGTCAGAGACCCTCAGAAAAGGCCACTCAATACTCAATAACTGGCTGGCCATTATGTAACAACCAGCTAGCAAGCACTTTTATTGAATTCAGTATATATGGACATGGTACAGTATGCATTATTACAAAAGAAAAGCCTGTATATGATATAAACTGCTCCACTTGCTTAATTTTCCTGCACTTCAGTGCCTTCAGAAAGTATTCAAACTCCTTGAATATTTCCAAATGTTGCTGTTACAGCCTGAATTTAAAAATGGATTAAATTTAGATTTTTTTTCACTGGCCTACACACAATACCTCATAATGTCGAAATGGAATTATGTTTTTCAATTTTTTTTACAAATTATTTAAAAATGAAAAGCTGAAATGCGTTGAGTCAATAAGTATGCAACGCCTTTGTTATGGCAAGCCTAAACAAGTTCAGGAGTAAAAATGTGCTTAACAAGTCACATAATAAGTTGCATGGACTCATTATGTGTGCAATAATAGTGTTTAACATTATTTTGTCATTACTACTTCATCTCTGTACTCCACACAATTATCTGTACGGTCCCTCAGTCGGGCAGTGAATTTCAAAGACAGATTCAACCACAAAGACCAGGGAGGTTTTCCAATGCCTCGCATAGAAGGGCACCTATTGGTAGATGGGTAAAAAAAATAAAAAGCAGCCATTGAATATCAGTTTCAGCATGGTGAAGTTATTAATTACACTTTGGATGTTGTATCAATACACCCAGTCACTACAAAGATACAGGCGTCCTTCCTAACTCAGTTGCCGGAGAGGAAGGAAACCACTCAGAGATTTCACCCTGAGGCCAACGGTTACTTTAAAACAGTTACAGAGTTGAATGGCTGTGATAGGCGAAAACTGAGGATGGATCAACAACATTGTAGTTACTCCACAATATTAACCGAATTAACAGAGTGAAAAGAAGGAAGCCTGTACAGAATAAAAATATTCAAAAAAATACATCCAAGGCACCAAAGCAATACTGAAAAAGATGTGGCAAAGCAATTAACTTTTTGTCCAATATAACACATTACTGAGTACCACTCTCCATATTTTCAAGCATAGTGGTGGCTGCATCATGTTATGGGTATGCTTGTAATCATTAAGGACTGGGACATTTTTCAGGATAAAAAATCAATGGAATGGAGCTAAGCACAGGCAAAATCCTACAGGAAAACCTGGTTCAGTCTGCTTTCCACCAGACTCTGGGAGATGAATTCACCTTTCAGCAAGACAATGACCTAAAACACAAGGCCAACACTGGAGTTGCTTACCAAGAAGACAGTGAATGTTCCTGAGTTGCCAAGTTACAGTTTAGACTTAAATCTACTTGAAAATCTATGGCAAGTCCTGAAAATGGTTATCTAGCAATGCTCAACAACCAATTTGACAGAGCTTGAAGAATTTTGAAAAACATAATAGGCATATGTTGCACAATCAAGGTATGGAAAGCTCCTAGAGACTTACCCAGAAAGACTCACAGCTGTAATCACTGCCAAAGGTGCTACTACAAAAGATTGAATCAGGGTGTGTAAATACTTACAGTGAGGGAAAAAAGTATTTGATCCCCTGCTGATTTTGTACGTTTGCCCACTGACAAAGAAATGATCAGTCTATAATTTTAATGGTAGGTTTATTTGAACAGTGAGAGACAGAATAACAACAAAAAAATCCAGAAAAACGCATGTCAAAAATGTTATAAATTGATTTGCATTTTAATGAGGGAAATAAGTATTTGACCCCCTCTCAATCAGAAAGATTTCTGGCTCCCAGGTGACTTTTATACAGGTAACGAGCTGAGATTAGAAGCACACTTAAAGGGAGTGTTCCTAATCTCTGCTTGTTACCTGTATAAAAGACACCTGTCCACAGAAGCAATCAATCAATCAGATTCCAAACTCTCCACCATGGCCAAGACCAAAGAGCTCTCCAAGGATGTCAGGGACAAGATTGTAGACCTACACAAGGCTGGAATGGGCTACAAGACCATCGCCAAGCAGCTTGGTGAGAAGGTGACAACAGTTGGTGCGATTATTCGCAAATGGAAGAAACACAAAATAACTGTCAATCTCCCTCGGACTGGGGCTCCATGCAAGATCTCACCTCGTGGAGTTGCAATGATCATGAGAACGGTGAGGAATCAGCCCAGAACTACACGGGAGGATCTTGTCAATGATCTCAAGGCAGCTGGGAACATAGTCACCAAGAAAACAATTGGTAACACACTACGCCGTGAAGGACTGAAATCCTGCAGCGCCCGCAAGGTCCCCTTGCTCAAGAAAGCACATATACAGGGCCGTCTGAAGTTTGCCAATGAACATCTGAATGATTCAGAGGAGAACTGGGTGAAAGTGTTGTGGTCAGATGAGACCAAAATTGAGCTCTTTGGCATCAACTCAACTCGCCGTGTTTGGAGGAGGAGGAATGCTGCCTATGACCCCAAGAACACCATCCCCACCGTCAAACATGGAGGTGGAAACATTATGCTTTGGGGGTGTTTTTCTGCTAAGGGGACAGGACAACTTCACCGCATCAAAGGGACGATGGACGGGGCCATGTACCGTCAAATCTTGGGTGAGAACCTCCTTCCCTCAGCCAGGGCATTGAAAATGGGTCGTGGATGGGTATTCCAGCATGACAATGACCCAAAACACACAGCCAAGCCAACAAAGGAGTGGCTCAAGAAGAAGCACCTTAAGGTCCTGGAGTGGCCTAGCCAGTCTCCAGACCTTAATCCCATTGAAAATCTGTGGAGGGAGCTGAAGGTTTGAGTTGCCAAACGTCAGCCTCGAAACCTTAATGACTTGGAGAAGATCTGCAAAGAGGAGTGGAACAAAATCCCTCCTGAGATGTGTGCAAATCAGGTGGCCAACTACAAGAAACGTCTGACCTCTGTGATTGCCAACAAGGGTTTTGCCACCAAGTACTAAGTCATGTTTTGCAGAGGGGTCAAATACTTATTTCCCTCATTAAAATGCAAATCAATTAATAACATTTTTTACATGCATTTTTCTGGATTTTCTTGTTGTTATTCTGTCTCTCACTGTTCAAATAAACCTACCATTAAAATTATAGACTGATCATGTCTTTGTCAGTGGGCAAACGTACAAAATCAGCAGGGGATCAAATACTTTTTTCCCTCACTGTATGTAAATGAGATACTTCTGTATATCATTTTCAATAAATATGTAACAAAAATCTAAAAACATGTTTCACTTTGTCATCATGTGGTATTGTGTGTAGATGGGTGAGATTTTTATTTATTTAATCAATTTTGAATTCAGGCTGTAACACAACAAAATATGGAATAAGTCAAGGGTTATGAATACTTTCTAAAGGCAAAGTATATACTGAACAATATATATATATATATATATATATATATATATATATATATAAATGTTGGTCCCATGTTTCATGAGCTGAGATAAAATAATCCAGAAGTTTTCCATATGCACAAAAAGCTTATTTCTCTCAAATTGTGTGCACAAATGTGTTTACATCCCTGTTAGTGAGCATTTCTTCTTTGCCAAGATAATCCATCCACCTGACAGGTGTGGCATATCAAGAAGCTGATTAAACAGCATGATCATTACACAGGTGCACCTTGTGCTTGGGACAATAAAAAGCCTTCTAAAATTTGCAGTTTTGTCACACAACACAATGCCACAGATGTATCAAGTTTTGAGGGAGCATGCAATTGGCATGCTGACTGCAGGAATGTCCACCAGAGCTGTTGCCAGAGAATCTAATGTTAATTTCTCTACCATCGTTTTAGAGAATTTGTCAGTACGTCCAACTGGCCTCACAACCACAGACCACGTGTAACCACACTAGTCCAGGACCTCCACATCCGGTTTCTTCACCTGCAGAATGGTCTGAGACTAGCCACCCGGACAGCTGATGAAACTGTGAGTTTGCGCAACCAAAGAATTTCTGCACAAACTGTCAGAAACTGTCTCAGGGAAGCTCATCTGCGTGCTCGTCATCCTCACCAGGGTCTTGACCTGACTGCAGTTCGGCGTCGTAACCGACTTCGTAACCGACCTTCGATGGCCACTGGAGAAGTGTGCTCTTCACGGAGGAATCCCGGTTTTAACTGTACCGGGCTGATGACAGTTGTGTGGGCAGTTTGCTGATGTTTTTTCAATGGCAATTTGAATGCACAGAGAGACTGTGACGAGATCCTGAGGCCCATTGTCGTGCCATTCATCCGCCACCAGCACCTCATGATAATGCACAGCCCCATGTTGCAAGGATCTGTACACAATTCCTGGAAGCTGAAAATGTCCCAATTCTTTCATGGCCTGCATTCTCACATACTCATGTTTGGGATGCTCTGGATCGACATGTACAACATCGTGTTCCATTTCCCGCCAATATCCAGCAACTTCGCACAGACATTGAAGAGGAGTTGGACAACATTCCACAGGCCAGAATCAACAGCCTGATCAACTCTATGCGAAGGAGATGTGTCGCACTGCATGAGGCAAATGGTGGTCTCATCAGATACTGACTGGTTTTCTGATCCACATGCCTACGTTTTTTTTCTCAGTTATCTGTGACCAACAGATGCATATCTTTATTCCCAGTCATCTGAAATCCATAGATTAGGGCCTAATTAATTTATTTCAATTGACTGAGTTCCTTATATGAACTGTAACTCAGTAAAATCTTTGAAATTGTTGCACGTTGCGTTCATATTTTTGTTCAGTGCTGTGTGTGTGTGTGTGTGTGAGTGTGTGTGTGTGTGTGTGTTTTTTAACAATCAATATTTTCTGACCCATATCACCTACACAGTCGCCATGCAAGATTCAAACATCTCTGACTGGCCATGCTCCAATCAACTGAGCCATCAAAGCCACCACTAACATGAGAAACAGTGAGCCAGCTCAGGAAAGTGTAAGGCAAGCAATAGGAGGGTAATATCATAATAGAATATGTGAACCAGAATTAACAAAGAAGGATGGTGACCTTACAAAACCATCCCTTATGTTGCTCTGAGCGAACCACAAACATACACGTACATGATCCATTTATAACTAATTTCTGTGCTTTTCCCCTACCTCTGCAACGTATTATTTTGGTAATTATATGGGTGCAATGTATGGATATAAATATTCATGTAATACCTACACCTGATATGTGCAAAGCTGATGCCACACAAACCAACTTAGACAGTGTGTTTGAAAGCCTCCCTTTAGTGTGTATTGATACCTTGTACTTCCTGATTTACTGAGGTGCATCACGGGAGAACATTCACTGTGCATCATCACTACCATGGTAAGTCTCGTGAGTCACTTACAATTGAGACAGTAAACTTAACCCCTGACCCTGCCAAAGCTTAGAAGTACCATAGTATTCAATGACAATTTGGACAAACCCAACAAGGCTACACGGAAGGTGAAAAACATGGCCACATATTGTGGGACACCTTCATTACTGTAGCCTATAATGGACTGGCTTTCTGCAAGGAAATAAGAAAAAACTTCAGGAGAGCTAGAAGGTTTAAGACCATTAACTGCTGGCACATGTTAACATTCACTTGAAATAATCATAGCCACATGACCAATATCCTGCACATACCTGATGGTAAAAATACCATACAATTTGTCATTATGCATAGAGAAAAGTAAGTCTGTTCTACACAAAATTACACCGCTGCACTTTACCTTGAACTGTACTTTACCTTCATTCTACATGTAGTCGCATGTCTGACTGCACAATACATGACTTATTCTTGGAGCCATAACCAAACATAGACTATACATTGTTGTACTTTACCTTGAGTGCTTTGTGGAGTTGGGAGGCGTCATAGGAAATGGGAGGCGTCAACAACGCCACAACGAGCGTCTCGAACAAGCCTCCCAGCTCCGACTTTAAAGCACTGACAAGATCCTATGGAAAAATAAAGTAAATATTAAGATAACTTAGACAATAGAAGAAGTGTTTCCGTTAGACTTCTCTTTTTAATAAGAAATATCTAAACAAATAGAGCCAAAATTGCTTACTCAATCGATAAATTGGAATTATTCACAAGATCCTGAGAAGAAAAAAAATCTTTGAACAATGGAAAAAGTGTTTGCTCTGGACCTTTACATTTGTATATCTAGGATGTCACACCCTGGCTCTGGGACTCTATATGTTGAGCCAGGGTGTGTTTATTCTATGTATTGTATTTCTCTGTTGGCCAGAGTGGTTCCCAATCAGAGGCAACGAGTGTCAGCTGTTGCTGGTTGTCTCTGATTGGGAGCCATATTTATAGAGGCTGTTTTCCCACAATAGTTGTGGGATCTTGTTCCAGTTGGTTTGTTCCTTTTGGTCTGTACCGTAGGACTGCACGTATCATTTGTTGTTTTGGTTATTGTTTGTATTATCACTAACGATAAATAAACATGTTCGTTCATCACGCTGCGCCTTGGTCTACTCCGTCTAACGATCGTGACAGAAGATCCCACCATACCAGGACCAAGCAGCGTGTCCAGGAGCAGGCAGCCTGGACATGGGAGGAAGCGCCGGGAAAGGAGCTGGAGAGGTTGGCGATGGCCCAGGTGGGCAAATCGTGGTCCTGGGAGGACATGCTCGGGGGCAAAGGGCCATGGGCTAAGATTAAGGCCCTGGCGAGAGAGGAGCAACGGCGTCAACAGTGTCGTCGTCGGACGGACGAGAGGCAACCCCAGAAAAATTTTAGGGGGGGCACACGGCATGGGCGACTGTGCAGGAGGAGGCTGCCACAGGGCGAAATGGGAGACGAGGAGAGAAGGCCACCGGGTTACGGGAGCCATTGGTGAGAGGAGGGAGGGAAGTTGTAGAGGCACGGCGAGAGGTACTGAGGTGTATTGCCAGTCCGGTCCGGCCCGTTCCTGATCCCCGTTTAAGGCCAGTGGTGTGTGTACCCAGTGGTGTGTGTACCCAGTTCGAACCAAGCCTACGGTGTGCGTCGCCAGCCCGGCCCGGCCTGTTCCTGCTCCTCGCACCAAGTCTACGGTGTGCGTCGCCAGCCCGGCCAGGCCTGTTCCTGCCACTCGCACCAAGCCTACGGTGTGCGTCGCCAGCCCGGTCCGGCCTGTTCCTGCTCCTCGCACCAAGCCTACGGTGTGCGTCGCCAGCCCGGTCTGGCCCGTTGCTGCTCCACGCACCAAGCCAGGGGTGCGCATCGTCAGCCCGGTCCGGCCCGTTCCTGCTCCACGCACCAAGCCAGGGGTGCGAGTCGTCAGCCCGGTCCGGCCCGTTCCTGCTCCACGCACCAAGCCAGGGGTGCGAGTCGTCAGCCCGGTCCGGCCCGTTCCTGCTCCACGCACCAAGCCAGGGGTGCGAGTCGTCAGCCCGGTCCGGCCCGTTCCTGCTCCACGCACCAAGCCAGGGGTGCGAGTCGTCAGCCCGGTCCGGCCCGTTCCTGCTCCACGCACCAAGCCAGGGGTGCGAGTCGTCAGCCCGGTCCGGCCCGTTCCTGCTCCACGCACCAAGCCAGGGGTGCGAGTCGTCAGCCCGGTCCGGCCCGTTCCTGCTCCACGCACCAAGCCAGGGGTGCGCATCGTCAGCCCGGTCCGGCCCGTTCCTGCTCCACGCACCAAGCCAGGGGTGCGCATCGTCAGCCCGGTCCGGCCCGTTCCTGCTCCACGCACCAAGCCAGGGGTGTGCGTCGTCAGTCCGGCACAACCCGTGCCTGGGTCACCGGTGCCTGGTCAGGTACCGGTCAGCTGCTCCACACCGGAGCTGAAGCTATCCGCTCCTACGATGTCCAGTTCAGCTCAAGCCAGCGGGGCCAGACCGGACCAGGGGCGCTACGGGGGGATTATTGGAGGGTGGTGGTCTAGCCCGGAGCCGGAACCGCCTCCGAGGAGGAATGCCCACCCAGCCCTCCCCTGGTTTGTTTATGTTCAGGCGCGGTCGCAGTCCGCGCCTTTAGGGGGGGGTACTGTCACACCCTGGCTCTGGGACTCTATATGTTGAGCCAGGGTGTGTTTATTCTATGTATTGTATTTCTGTGTTGGCCAGAGTGGTTCCCAATCAGAGGCAACGAGTGTCAGCTGTTGCTTGTTGTCTCTGATTGGGAGCCATATTTATAGAGGCTGTTTTCCCACAATAGTTGTGGGATCTTGTTCCAGTTGGTTTGTTCCTTTTGGTCTGTACCGTAGGACTGCACGTATCGTTTGTTGTTTTGGTTATTGTTTGTATTATCACTAACGATAAATAAACATGTTCGTTCATCACGCTGCGCCTTGGTCTACTCCGTCTAACGATCGTGACATAGGATTACAGAGCCAAAATCATTACCTTGATTAATACAGTTACATGATTAACAATTTTCATTATTAATATTCTGAAAACTTTGACAATGGAGGAAGTGTTTGTTTGGACTTTTTAAAGTAATATGAAAATATGTGAATAAAAGAGCTCAATCAATACATTTGAATGATTAACGGGTGTTTTGATAACTTGTGCGCATAGAATTGTAAGCCAACGTTTGGTTTATGAGAGAGAGTTCAATTTATTAGTGTTGACTCCAAAATACATCAGTTGAGTCACCCCTAAGACGTGTACTGGAGAGAGAGGCACCCTGATAACTAAATGTATTATTGACTTTCCTCTTATGATAAGGCATCAGCCACCAGACATTTCAATACATTACTCACAGAAGTGTATGTCTGGAATTTATTTTATTAGCTGTTTATTATAGATTTGGGAGAAAAAAAGTGTACTGATCTGAACAGGCAGGGGAGAGAGAGAGAGAGAGAGAGAGAGAGAGAGAGAGAGAGAGAGAGAGAGAGAGAGAGAGAGAGAGAGAGAGAGAGAGAGAGAGAGGGAGGGAGGGAGAGAAAGAGAGAAAGGGAGGGAGAGGGGGAAAATTAATAAAGAACAACATGAAAGGGAGATTGAAAAGGAGAAAGAAGAGGGGGAGGAGGGAGGTGTAGGGAGGGAGAGATTGTGGGTGGTGGGTGGGTAGGTGGGTGGCAGATAGAGAAACTTATGGCATGCGTGGGTGTATAATATTTCAGAACCCTCATGAGGGCCTACTGTATATTGTAGGTATTGGACAGATGCTATTCATCATGGATAAGTCACAAACCTCTCCCAGCCCCTGTGCTGCTAGCTACGTGACATCTGCGCAATTGCAATACCGTCATGCCAATCTGCCCGTACTAATAAACCCCAAATCTGAGAGTAACAGTAAAGCATTTTGGCAGTACGTGGATGGATATGCTCTACTCTTTTTTTTAAAACTTATTTTTTTTGGGGGGGTAGATCAATTTAATATTGCAGATAGATTGTAACTTCCATCAATGTAATTGTCTGCATCACTTCCAATCCCCCATGTTTTTTATACATATATTCCCCTTTATTACTTTCCAACCCCGCCACCCTTTCCCTACTTGGGGTAAACTGTTTTTTAGTAACAGTAGAACATATAGTGTACTGTAACTGCCCTTACAAAAAACACATAACGTGAAAAATTTCACATGCAAAAAAAAACCAATGTTGCAATTTTCAGGAGTCAGATACATGTGGTTCTCAGTTTCACGTGTGTTTTTTCACGTTTATTTCCCACCACTTCCAGCTACATCTGGTCTTCCATCCAGGGACCGACCAGGACTGGCCCTGCTAAGCTTCAGAGGCAAACCAGCAGTGGGATACAGGGTGCTATGTTGCTGGAAAAACTTGTGCCAAAACTTGCAACTGGAACAAAGGCAGCGAAAGCAAAGGCCATGGTAACATAACCAAAGATAGAGAAAATAGCAGGAAAGAGGGAGGTGTTTAATTTAATTGCGTTAATATATATATTTTTAACGTAAACATTTTTTTGCATCAATTTACAAAAAATATCCTGTCCACTGTTCCACGAATGTCCTGCAAAATAATTTCCTTGTCCTGCATTGGGCTCTTTAGATGTGGTCACCCTAATTCCACCGATGGAAACATTGCTACTGCAACATGCTAACACCATCTTTTCACATGTGAGGAGAATAACTTTATTTCAACCCCACATGGGAATCTGCAATTCCACAAGTAAAAGTGAGATTTTCACTGGTTTTTTTACATGTGAAACAGCAAATGTGTTTTCACATGTGCATGTTTTTCACATGTTAAACTGCATATCTGATTTTCAGGTGACATTTTTAACATGTGAAACTGCACATTTCACATGTGAAAAGGTGGTGTTAACATGTGAACTCTAAATGTAATACATGTGAAAATATGGTGTCAAGTGTTACATTTAAACTCAACATGTGAAAACAGCTATTTCAAATGTGAAAATGTGATTTCACATGTGAAATTGCAAATTTTAGTATATTTTTTTTTTGTAAGGGTGTTCGCCCTAATTGTTTTCCAGTAAGTAACCCTAAGGTAGACCAGCTTGTTTTGGCTGATGAATGACGAGGTTGGTGACATGATCTGTAGGCATCAATCAGACTATACGTGTCGCCTGTCATCAGCTTCCTGTCTCACCTTTCCGTGGGCCTTCTTGTACGCCGCCTTAATTTCCTGCCGTTGATTGTTGCTGCGCGATGTCAGGAGCATAAGAATGGTGTCCTCATCGGTGCCTGTCAAACATGATGACAAACATACAGGAATTGATCTTAAATCAGTGACATGAGAACATGCCTTGATAATTAATTGCAGAACTCATTAAAACAAGGCCACCCCTAACAGTTTGGAATAACTCTAGTTAGTTACCACATTGTCCATTACATTGGTGTAGTGTACCAAGTAAGGAAGTTAAGTTTGCGTTTTCAACGATAAAGGGATGATTCACCCAAAAATGTAAGTTTGTCAGTGATTTCCATGCCCCAAAAATTGGTCTAATGTCGAGCTGAGTCCATTTTCCATAAAGAGAGTGTGGTTTAAATGGCAACAACATGGTGTTCTGTGTCAAACTTGGCCAAACTCTATGTGGCTCGGACCACGCTATATGTATTCAAGAAAATCTACAGACCTCAATTAGATTGGCACCATGTAATCCCATCTAGAGGATGAACTCCCCTTTAATAAGCAGTAGATCAACATATACGCCTATTCTTACCAGGGAAATGATGAGACAAATGGACTAATGCACAAACAATCCATACCAATACCTTTAAAAAGCATCAATACCTCTGCGGTAAAACATTGAAGTACAGCAAAACAATTAATACCAGGGCTGAGACAAGCCACAGCATTTCTTGCGCAACGTTGAAACAGATTTGTTATCCGTACTTAATTATGCCATAAAGCAGGTCCCAGCTTATAATGTGATCTGGTTCAAAGCAGAGTTCAGATTGATTATGAGATCCAATGATAAATCAAGCTATAATTCAAAGATATGCCTCCATTTTACGATCATCTTCCCCTTTCCTTCCTCTTTACAACGCTGTGTCTTTTGGGTACAAGGCCATCAAATGCATCACAACACTGGGACAATTGGTTTATGTACTGCTGCGATGAATTCCAGGTCATTTGAGTGGGAAACAAAGTTCAAAGGTCAAATAGGCAAAACTAATCCAAATAAAAATCAAATTTTTTCTCCATATCATGTTGGAGCTGAACACTGCCTTCGAAGCTCTAGAATATAGATTAGCAACCCTCACTTAAGATGGATAGAGTAAGAAGTTCCATAAAAACATGCCATTACAGTGGCATTATGCCAGGGGAATTGCAGGGGAATAAAGTATTTTATGAGATATTTAAGTACAGGTAGTTATAGTACAAGCCTGCACACCAAGCTAATGCAGTTTTTCTAAGCAAACATTTTTTAATTAAGAAGTAAATACTCTGTAAATACCACTTGTTACTGGTTTATTACAGTGTAATTACATATTTTGCAGTTTCTCTGATAGAGTTTATATCTGGTCATATGTGGCTTAGTTGGTAAGAGTGTAGAGCTAGAAACGGCAGGTTTATGAGTTCAATTGCCGCTGGGGCCACATACTAAAATGTATGCCCTCACAGTACTGTAAATCACTTTAAAAAGTGTCTGCTAAATTGCATATATTATTATATGTATAACTTTAAGTGCATCTAACTCACCTATGCCTTTCATGGCCTTGTGCAGGAGCTCAGCATCCTGCTTGGCATTGAAGTTGACAAAGTCTTTCACACTGCCTCTGTAGGAAGCCTGTGGGAAAGAAATAACAACTGATTAGCAGAAGGAACAGAATACATACTTTACATTGCCTGCATTTCCTGAATATGTGTTGTTGTGGGACCGACATGGGAGAAAATGTTTTGCACAATCAAACTATAATCTAGCAAGCATGTTTGGTTGCAGAGCCGAAAGCTTAGCATCAGAAGGGGGATAATAGTGGGATATTGTGCAGCTGTGTGTCTCAATAGACACGTTGTAATACTTTATTTTGTCCCTTCCAGATGGTTAGGCTACTGTAATCTAGTCTGTGTTAATCTACATATATGTTAGCTATCAATGCTAACTCAGAAGTAAACACATACAAGCTCATATTGATAGGCCTAGCCTGTGTCATGTAGAGTCATAATTCTCTCAATTGTACTTGGTTTCCATCTCTGAGGAAAATATAATTTGCTTTGTTGTGCATCTCTTTGTCTACTTAGCAAGATTTACTGGTTTGTGCTGATCGAAAACACACACAAATTGAATCGACTGAATGTCCGATTCTGCTACATATTGCGATTGCTGCTGGTTAGCTATGTTTAGCTAATGGTTGACATGTTAGCCATTGTCTGTTGGTGAGGCATTATGAGTCAAATTAAAGGCTATCAGCACAAGGTATTCAATTATTCTACTATGTTTAATCTTTAAAGATATTGATATAAGGGAGCGACTAGAATTACAAGACCAGGGGTGAATAAATACAGTGGGTGAGGGGTGAAGACTACATCAGTGGCGGTTGGTGACTTAAAATTTGAGGAGGATGATGGATTCATTTTATTTTGAACAACAACAGAAAAATGGAATGACAATCTTGATTTGATCTACAGTACATTCAAGTTCACATGGTTCAGAATAACCTCAAAAAGGTTGGAGAAAGGATTCATTAAATTAAATTAGTAGAATTACCAGAAGGAGGCAGCAACTTGACTGACTACCACACACCTAAGTTAAAAAAAGATATTTTAATGCTGAGTGAATGAACATTAAAGGCTAGTGTCTTAGCTTTTTCATTAACAATTAAAGATGTCTTCTGTTTTCCCGCAGGCATTGAAGTAATAATGCAAAGAGACACAGGCAATCTGTACAAACAGTAATCAACTAATGCAAATAGGACTATGGGACAATCCACTGTTAGATTGATGGCATTTGGCTGTATTTACTCAATGGTTGAAACCCATTGCGAGTCACACCAACCAAAAGAGACCATGCATGTCTGTCTGTCTGTCTTTCTATTTCAAGTTTCCAACGCAGAGTGATTGGAGTCCTCTTAGATTTATGTGTGGGGATTACAAGTGCGGACTGAGGATGGACATTGCTACGCTGAGCTAGAGTCTACCTGACTACCTCAGGGATATTCAAGTCAGGTCTCCCCCAATGAAACCCTATTCTAGGTGGGTGGGCTTAGACCCACGCTATCCCTGTTACCATCCTTACGGTAATACAACACTATGCAAATGTCCCACCATTATGAGGAAATGGTGCATGGAAGTCGACCTCTGACTGTCTTTTTAATAATCTAATCTAATTGTTAGAAATATTCATAACAAGCTGAAGAAGCGTCTGGAATTACAATCAAATCAAAGAAATGAACCAGATTCAATTAGTTTCAATAAGTTAGTGCTTGATGCCACAGCAGGGGAGCTGTTTGCTGTCATATTGCACTTTTAATGAGTACATCTCCATAGTGAGTGAACAACTTGAAGTTTCAAATGAATACGTGGAAATGAGATGTTCTTAATTGGTAATAATACAGTTGTTATGTTATTAGCGTTTTCTTCAATACATTATGTACTGAAGAAAACTGGCCAAAAGTGGCAATCATTGGATAATGATCCCAAGTCAACCAGAACTGGTGCGGTCCATTTCACTGCTGTATTTGCAATGCTTTGAACTAACACAGCAGTAAACAAACAAAAACACTTACCATTAGATATAACTTGTTGATGAGACAAAGTAGAATTGATCAAATCTGAAAAAGCAATTTTGTAAGCATTACATAAGCTGGTATATCATCATTTACAATGGCACTGAGAGTCACGCTTCTAAGAGCATCAATTTACAACAACAAATGGTCTTCAAATTTTGTAGAAAAACATGGAAATTCATAAGTTAAATTAATTGAGCGTAGGATGTCAAATACACAAAAGTTTTTTTAAATATTAAATGCACTAATGATCTTCTGTCTTGTCTCAGATAAGTCACAAAAACACTGCAGTATAAACCATATGAATATTAACAAAAACGAAAAGGTGTCTTACCAAAGGTGTCTTGTTTTTGACCTCTAAGAATGGAAAGTGCAGTAAAGATACAGTAGGCTATGAACATGTTATGGGTATTGACACTCCTCTACTCCATGCCTCTTAACGCTCACTAAGCGCACGACAACAACAGTGTGGGGAAGGCCTAACTGAACTACTCCACTGCCCAAATAAAGTATCCTATTTCAGCAGCTGTCAATGAAACGGGGGATCATGACCTAATGCATTCTGGTGTTTTTACAATGTAGTATACATATGATACATTTACCACACTAACACACGGTCAAGAGAGACAGTAAGAGAGACTGTTGTAACAATGGACAGTGAGGGATCCAATAAAGATATTTTACATTTCAGCTTAGAATTTCCCTAAATAGGGTATAATTTATAAATGTCCCTACTATCCCATTCCAGCCTTATTCATGATTATCCGTAATCATGGTAGCATCCACATTAATGTAGAAGTGTTCAGAAAGATATTATATTATTTTTTACAATAAAAGTGACTCCAAAATGACACAATAAGTGAATTTGGCCAAATACTTATGATACCTTCAAATGGGAGACTATATACATAAAGTGCATTCATTTCTAAACGGTAAAACAGATACCGGTATGTATGAAAATACCCTCAAATAAAAGGGGACATTCTGTAATGTCGCCTCATTTAAAACATTTTGATCTCAAATCCAAAATGCTGGAGTACACCAAATCAAAAGTTTTAGCTTCACTGTCTAAATAAATTAGTAGGGGAGTGTACCTAAAACAACTTATCAACCACTTCCCTGACTTGATAGATATAGGTTAAGTTTAGATCTGTATAAGCAAACCAGAACTCAGTTAGATACATATGAAATACTTTGAAATACTTGAGATGCAGTTCCCGGTACAATGAAATAGTAATACAACGCAATAATACAACAATTGAATACATACAACCAAAAGTGTAAACTCTAAGCTAAATCAAGAGCGGCACACCTTAAATATTTTCTAGGATTTGAAAGTGACATCCCAGCATGTATTTAGCCCAGATCTGACGCAAACATGACTCATACATATTTTTTGTTTGCGAGATGGAGGAATGTTGAACAAGTCAATGTTATGTGGGGCCACAATAGGCAGTCTTCCCAATAGTTTCACTCGACAACTTCATTCAAATCACATTTTATTTGTCACATACACGTATTTAGCAGATGTTATTGCAGGTGTAGCGAAATGCTTGTGCTTCTAGCTCCGACAGTGCAGTAATATCTAACAAGTAATATCTAACAATTTCACAACATATACCCAATACACACAAATCTAAGTAAGGAATGGAATTAAGAACATATACATATATATACAAAGTGTGGAATCAATGCAACCTACCCAGAGCAAATGTGCAGATCTTTGTTTTTTTAAGTTTCACCTTGATCTTTGCTCCTGTCACATTGTATTTGGACAGACAGAGCAAGTCAAGGTTACAATAGATCTCACCATTCTTCATACTGAGTCGGACTTTCATGTTCTATGTTTAGAGTTTTTTAAAGCTTACAAACACAAACAGTAGCCCATGCCTCCTCTTCACCAGCTTCCCTTATCTTCACTCAACTCTGAAAGTAGCATGTTGAGTTGTGGGAGAGGCTGAGTGAGTAGTCTGTGGTAGACGGGATGAGATCATTGATAGGAGTGAGATCAGCAGATCACAACAACAACAAGGTGTATGTGTCCTATCTCTCCCATATCACCCTTCCTGTCCTGCACACAGCAAACCTTAATTAAAGTGAGCACTTGCGAGGAGACAGGAGCCCAGGTAAGCATCGTCTCTTGTCGAGTTACAGTATACAGATCTCGGTTTCATCTTAGGGGTTTTGGAGTTGAGTCAAGGCTAAACAAGCAAAGATACCAACACATACCAACAACAATATACAGTGAGAATCTTACACACCAAAGACTTCACCCCATCTTCAACCGCCAGCCTGACTGTATGATAAAAACTGTGGTAAGACTTTATAATAACTTTAATGACTTTAACTTTAATAACTTTATAACATGAATAAGCATAAATAAAGTATTTACAGATAGTCTATGATACATACTATTATCACATATTTAATTACTTATAAAGCATTCATAAGCATTATAAGTGGTACAGTTCATAAGCATTTATGACATTTCTTTCAATATATAATGCATTTATAATTGCTTATTTATTTAAGTTATTAGGTATGAAGTGTAACCTAGGTCCTTCTGTGATGGACTTGTCTCCCTAGGGTGCCACATTTAGGCCTAAGAGTGCAGTGCTATGTATCCTCCTTCCTCTCGAGAATACTGCCACCAGTTGTTGGAGTTTGAAGTTTGCACAGAGTTCACCCTTCTGCAGCAGCAGTTTTTCTTCCTCACTCTTGGTTTCAACAGCTAGTCGATATGGAGGGATTATTATTAAAATCTCCACCTCAGTTGGGACAGAATGATATACGTCCAACTGGACAGCTCACTTTCCAAGTGCTGATAAATGGACAATAAATTACATTCATAAATCGAGGCGTCAGTTTCGGGTTCCTCCCGCTGCTTATTTGGTCCCATCCTCCTATACTCTAAGGAGGTGGCTGATAAAATAGAGAGGGATACATTTCCACGGATATTGAGAGCTCTTTGAGATATTGAGAGGACTGTCTGGGAGTGCTTCTCAAATCAGATCATGAGATTTGGTTGGGTTGAAGTGACTTCCTTCAATACTTTTTGTCACCTTGGGATAAATTGCAGTGTGAGGTTCTAGACGTGGATGATTTAAAAATATATGCCTGTTTCTCAGGTTCTGAACTCACAGTGAAACCCAAGTGTTTATTATTAAGCTACTATGACCTCAGACTATGCAGGCCTGAGAATCAATACAACATCTAAAGGGGCTAACATATTTTCTATTCATAATAATAAAAAATATTTATTTTATGTAAATGAAGAGTCATCACATTATGGATGGTATAAAGCTTATAGAAAGAAGTGGTAAATAACTATAATTAATACATTATTTAATTCATTAATCCATTAAACTTCAATAACACATTAATTAATTGTTGGAGAGTTTACATGAATCACCCTCCTCAGAGGTGTGTTGACAGGGGCAGAATCCATTATGATAACGTAGGCCCCGAGGCCATGGTGATCACCAGGGAGAGACAAGATAGGAGGTGTAGACTTGCTAAAGGTCATATGTTGGTTTATTGAGCCCTGCAGATTACCAAGTGGTGACAGATGACATTAGTCAACCACTGAACACCTCCGCCCACCAAAATAAAGAATAGAAAAATAGTATGATGCTGCGTGTTTGGCTCACACACCATCAGCCGGTGACATTGATGAATCATGATTCTACAGGACATACTGTAGTACCCAACAGGTCACATAATGAATTATCATCATAGCCACGTGTCCCTATGCCCAGCTTGAGTTCTTTTCTCTGATTTTGTGTGGCTTGTTAGTGAAGTGGATGGACCCACTGTTACCAAGGAATTTGAACTGTTCAAATTCCTTAATTGTTACGATGTTTTACGTCAAAAGGTTTGGGCCTCTGTGGTTAGTTTAGGCACATCATAGTTAAAGTAAACCCACTTGGGTTGTGTATGTGATAGACAAGGTAGTATAAAGGACAGTTTTTATTGTCAAGGTTGTCGCTAAGTCTCAGTGCAGTTCAGCACATAGTAACACATCCTTGACCTTATTAAACAAAGCTTTGTTGGTGAAAACGTGACGCTTTTGTCTTGTTTATTTATCTGAGACAATTTTTTGGACAAAAAATACTGCCATAATATTTTTGTAATTCAGAGAATAATTTTTGCCTGTCAATGCCACATGAGTTTATTTTTGCTGAGGTAAACTGAAGACAAAATCTGAATCGAAATCGAAATGTACAATGTCACAAATGAGGCTACAGTGCCGTGAAAAAGTATTTGCCCCTTTCTGATTCAGTGTTTGGTTTTTGCCAGGCATAATAGGACCCATGTCATCCAAAAAGTAGACTCAAGTTTGCCAAAAAGCACCTGAAAGCACCTGGATGATCGTCAAGACTCCTGAAAGAATGTTCTATGGACAGATTAGTCAAAAGTAGACCCGAAAACCAAACACTGCATTCCACAGTAAGAACCTCATACCAACAGTCAAGCATTTTGGTGGTAATGTGATGGTTTGGGGATGCTTTGCTGCCTGAGGACCTGGACGACTTGCCATCATTGAAGGAACCATTAATTCTGCTCTGTATCAGATAATTCTACAGGAGAATGTCAGGCCATCCATCTGTGATCTTAAGCTGAAGCACAGCTAGGTCATGCAGTAAGACAATGATCCAAAACACACAACCAAGTCTACATCAGAATGGATGAAAAGCAACACATTTAGGAAGCTGTGAGTGTGTATGTGTGCACAGGTGTGTGTACGTGTATGACACATCATTTTTCTGTGTCATACACAATAACCCACAAATATCGCTGAGTTAGAGCAGTTCTGCATGGAAGAGTGGGGCAAAATTCCTCCACAATGATGTGAGAGACTGATCAACAACTTCAGGAAGCGTTTGGTTGCAGTCATTGCAGCTAAAGGTGACACAACCAGTTATTGAGTGTAATGGGGCAATTACTTTTTCACACAGGGGCATTGGGTGTTGCATAAATTCATTTAGTAGTTTCCTGCAGTCAAATGACCAAATCACCTTCTAGTGGCCTCATGGGTGGAATGTTATTAATATTTTTCATAATTAATCAACATCATTTAAAAAAACTGGCTGAAAATCTGGTGTTTCTATGTCAAATGATTTTGTTATATTTCAGTGCTCTGTGATGTATATAAAGTGTAATATTGGGATGCAAACTCAAAATTGAACACATTTCAACTCTATATCTGACATGGTGTCTTCTTTTTTGTAAGCCCATAACCATGTGTGTGAGGTATATACTTTGGTTTGAAAGTAGATTTGTTTAAGACTACCAAGAAACACTGTGACCCTGATTTAGCCCACTGCAGTAAAAGTTTAAATAAATGAAATAAGTACCACATTTTGGTGTTATTTGTTGACTCAGGTTCCCTTCATCTAATATTAGGTTTTGGTTGAAGATCTGATAACATTAGTGTAAAAAATATGCAAAAATAGAGAAAATCAGAAAGGGACAAATACTTTTTCACGCCACTGTATAACGGAGCCAAGTCAAGGATGCATTTTGTTGTTGTTGTGAGCTACTTGAACGGTGGATTCAGCCATTGAAGATTCATTAACCTCTCACCTTCAAGCTGAGGACATCATTGATTAGCTCTAGTCCTTCCTTGAAAAGCAACAACTCTTCCCATTCATCACAACGCAGTGAACACACACACCTCTACCCTGACACCCCCATGGACATGTACAAGGCTGAAATCAAGAGCTACTGAATTACATGTTCTGGGGAAACATAGAAACGCTTACCTTCTCAAGCACATTCTGAAGTATGGACGTGACGTCAAATAGACAAATCTAATTCGGACAGAATGTTCATGGATGAAAAAATGGTGTCATCATACAGTTACACACACACACCTTCCTAATCAGGCAAAACACAGGGCATCTGAACAGGATGGGTTGGATTAGAAAGTTACATATATCCATGACCAAGGCAGTGCTACATTAAAGATATTACCCTTTTCCCAGAGGGACTCATTCAGTTATTGGTTTGACATGGATGTGGGGTAGATTTAACTAAA
The DNA here is from genome assembly GCF_020615455.1 of Coregonus clupeaformis. Taxonomy (NCBI): domain Eukaryota; kingdom Metazoa; phylum Chordata; class Actinopteri; order Salmoniformes; family Salmonidae; genus Coregonus; species Coregonus clupeaformis. The sequence goes on from NC_059193.1 coordinate 34,962,947, forward strand.
CAAATGGCCAAGCTCCCTTCAGGTTTTTCATTAGAGACATTTCCTCAATACTCTCCAACCAAATAACCATTGAGATGAGAGGAGTGCAAATTGCCATCCCGAATGCATTGCTTTAATCAGCATATCAAAATGTAGATTGGATCTTGCATGTGTTTTTCTCTCGGCAAGGCTGATTTTTTAAAGTGACTGTGAAAATGTATTCGAAAGATTAATAGAAGAAGTAGGTTAATATGGGTGGTGTGTTTATGTGCAGTATAAATTGCATGAAAATATCATCAATAACTAATACTGAGAGAGACTCCTACTCTGTTGTGGCCAATCAATACTATAATAAGTTACACTGTATACTGGCATAGATTGATTTGATACAACTTCAACATGCCTAGAAAAGAGAAAATAAACTTAAAGGGATAGTTCACCCAAATCATTAAATCACATATTTGTTCCCTTACTCTGTAACCAGGTTTGACAGCAATCCATGCATTGGTTTAGTTTCCCAGGTTCTGTTTCCAAATTTGTTGCACAAATCCCATCCAAGTCCTGGTACCGATTTTATACTTTTTTGGGCATCATGTCCAAATAATCTGAAAGTACTGTATCTCAAATTTGGGAATCTCAACAAAGTCACTTATAGATGATTATAGATGAAAAAATGCTAATATCGGTTCCATGACTTGAATGGGATTTGTGCTAAAAATAAAACCAAACCATGCATTGCCGTCACACCTTGTCCAAAGACTGATTACAGAGTAAGGAAACCAATGTGTCATTTTGTAATTTGGGTGATATCCCTTTAATATCAGAGTATATTCTCAGCAAATCTTACATTGTATGCACTCCTCAGAAAATATCTACTGATACAATGGTGAATACATTGTTATGTACAATTTTAGGCACAATACATATATGGAAATAAGATGCAATACGTGGATAAAACAAGGATTGCCGAGTCACGGTCTCTGTCAATCACAACTAATCAGTCCAAAGCACTGCTGTGGTCTCTATGATCCATTACTCAATTGAGTGGAAAATAAGCAGTTTATAGCAGGTCATAGGCATGTTATATGCTCCATAGTGTATAGCTCCAGTCAGTCAACAAGCTGTGAGGCAGTCCAATAAACTTCTGAAGAGGGCTTTATGTTAAGTATTCTACAAACCATGAGGACCAGTACATTCAAACAGATTTATAGAGAAAACAGTCTTTCCTTTCCACAAGCTGTGAGGGATAGTCCAACACGCTTTCAAAAAATACTATCTTTCCTTATGACAAGGTCTACAGCAGGGTTCCCCAATAGGCGGGCCACGGGCCAAATTCAGGCCGCAGGTGATTTTATTTGGCCCTCCAAGTTTTCTGAGCAAAAAATAAATACATATTGCACTATTATTAATCATTTTCGTTCTTGGACATAAAATACTGTAAAATCACCAGGAAATTATGTCAAAGTGATTTTAATTGAGGAAATCTGTTCCCAAATATACCCATGCATAAATAGACTATGTGATCATATCCAGGTTTGAAATGATTCTGTTTTTGTCAAATACTATATCTGTTTGGAATTCTTGATCTTGAAAATACAGTCTTTCCGTCGAACAAGCTGCGAGGCAAAGTTCAACATCCTTTCAGAAAAAACAGCCTTTCCTTACAACAAGGTATTTTACATTTACATCTACATCATTTAGATGGCACAGTCCAATACAAGTCTAGAGAAGACAGTCTTTCCTTCCAACAAGATGGAGATACAGTCCAACAAAGTCAGCACACTCGTATTCTTCCTTTACAGGACATAGTTTCCTCTCTGACCATGGCGAGGGTCCCTCAGAGAGCGCCCGGCCTGCAGACTAGACCCCACTGAGTTCCTCAGCTGCTGGAGGAGCATCCAGAGCAGCAGCCCCAGCAGCAGCAACAGGAGCAGCAACAGCCCCAGGTACACGCTCAGGTTCCAGCCCCAGCCCAAGGCTACGGGCAACGAGGTGGACGCCACCAAGAACCTCCTCGGCGAAGGCATGGGTCAGCTCTGGAGTCCCCCCTGGACGCGTTCTTGGTCTTTTAACGTTTGGACCGGTGCTGAGGTGTGGTCATGGTTGTCATTTTAGAATGGTAGATCCTTGGGGCTGGTTGGCTTGGTCATTTTCTTTCCCTCCATGGTTTTGTTTTTCCTCAGATATTCCATGTGTCCTCCTGTTGAGTTGTGTCGTCATCGTTATCTGGAGAAGAAGCAAGGGAGAGGCGGTCCATGGTGTAGACTTGTGCTCTCGTCAAGACATACTGGGGAAATGTGTGGTAAGCTTTCTGTTGCTGGGCTCCGTGCTCTCTTCTGCTGTCAGCGCTCGCCGTACATAGCCAGACTCCCAATTTATCACCGGGAGTCGTACACCGTACACACAAAGAGAGCGAGAAGCCCCTCTCACTGCCATTGGCTACCTCTGCCTACAATCACAGGCATAGAATCAAATCATAGGCGAGCTGAGAACAGAAAACAACAATATGTTGTTTAATCATCATTATGTTGTCTTTGGAGGTAGAGTTTGATTAAAATGACTCATACACAATGACACATACACATTGCTGGAGAAAATATACAGACATGTTGTGTTTACATTGTTTAACTAAATTGTGAGAAGACATTTTTTTACATGATCAGTCTGCTTCTTTTATCTCATGAAACAATGTATTATGTAGCCTATCTGTATGTGTGGCATACATTCACATCTTCAGGATTAGAGGAAACATTATTTGTTGCCTTTGTGGAGAACTGCCATTCCTTTCTTCAGAGTTAATGTATAACATTTTTTGAAGTGTCAATCATATCATCTCCCTCTAAGGTTGTATCTATTTGTAAGCAGCTTTCATCCATTTAGATGGGACACTCAGCTTTGAATGGTGGCTTTCAAATCAAAACAGAGCCAGATGCCAACCATAATAATACAACATTTTGATGAGACAATATGCATTTATGTCACAGATGCCTAGATCTGTTATGTTTTTCAAACTTAGGGATGTGGTTTGAATGCAAGCATGTTCATAATAGGTGAATTTTGAATAAGTGGGACACTTTCTGAATTTCCATCTTCTGTAACGTCTTTCGACATCTATCCAACATATTAGCCCAACACATAATACATTTCTGAAATCCTCAAGATGTTTCCCAATCACACAAAAGGGACAAGTGTTGATATCATTTTCACAGGAGGCATGACATACCCATGTGTACACTGAACCAAAATATTCTTTTCAGTTCGCATTTAGTAAACTGGTACAGCAGGTTAGATAAACTGGGATAGTCCTAATTGTACCCCAATGACAAGTCAATTCAATGCTGTGTGATTTAGGAAACATCTTGAGGATTTCAGAAATGTATCATGTGTTGGGCTAATATGTTGGATAGATGTTGAAAGAGGTTACAGAAGACGGAAATGGAAAAAGTGTCCAGCTTTTTCTGAATTCACCCAGGTGGGATATCATATGAACTGGGACTGCTTAATCCCGATGTGTTTATTTCTTTGTCTGACAAGTGAAATCAAAAATATTTTTACTAAGCCCTTGCAGACAAACCACATGTAAATGTGCATACTATGTACTGGTACATCAAAATAAATGAAAAACAGTTGCCAATATGTTTCAATTTTGTAATTGTCATTTTTGTTGTTGTTACGCTTTACCAACCATAGCTAGCTGAAGTAGGACAGCATGGAGTAGCTAAAGTGGGACGGTCTTATAGGCTTTTCCAATGGTGCCAGCTGATTCAAATTTTCAAAGCATGATGATTAGTTGATTAATTGAATCAGCTGTGTAGTGCAAGGGAAAAAACCAAAACGTGCACCCCTTGGGGTCCCGAGGACCAAGTTTGGGAAACCCTGAATTAAGGTGTGGCGGAGGTGTGTCTAAAGATGTGTCTAAAGATGTATCTCTCCCCCCCAATAGAAATAACACCATTCTCCATGCACTGTAACTTACAAATTGATAAGAGCTAGGTAAATTATTAAGCCGTTTGGATAAGGGGATTGTAAATATAACGACAATTGTTTATATCCATTTGACCTTATGATCGCTGGAGACAAATGTGAAACCAATCACATGGCACCAAACTGAAGAATATCAACATATCACCTTTTCAATAGTGAAGTTTATGAAATGCTGGCCTTATAACTTGCAGATATGAAATATGGAGACCCAAGTTATAGGCTTCTGTAGCCATGTGCAAATGACAGTATAGCCTACCAAGTTGATTTATGGTTTCTAGAATGTTTTAATTATATTATATTCACTCTATTTTTTACAATTTGTTTAATGTTAGATATTAGCCACTATCGGTAACCACCGTCAGTTATACCAACATACATTTATAATTTTCACTTCAGTCTTAGTTTCCTTACATTTTGCATCATTCCATTATATCGTTAGTTTACCTTTCTTTCCTCTGTCACATTTGTGTGGTTGTTCTGAGGATCGCTAGCAATAGTGGATCATATTCGGCTAAAGTATTACAAGTTGTGCAACAATTTGGAACATGTAAACTATTTGAATCATTATGGAACGCAGACCATACGTAGCAGTTTAAACCTGGAGCAAGGTTTACGACAACTTGACCATTGTCATCACAGTTCCATTATTAGTGAGGATTATTAGGGTAGATTTATAGAACTACTGGTCAACCCCATTGTACACTTCTCACCTTCCAATATTTAATGGATAGAACAATTGAATATGGAAACTTTCAGGTCGAATCAAACCACTACTTTTGATTCAACAATATATTTCATGTGTAAAGGCTCTCCAAACTTTTTTTTTTAATGCAAATACTTTCCTAACCCTAAATAATATACAAGATCAGAGTATTTTCTTAATCTACCAATTGGTGCTGAAAAGGGGATGAACATGCATGTATTTACATGGCTTTCCTTCATTGATCCCTAATATTCTGAACAGTTCTCTCTAATAAAAAATAAAAGTACACCAAATTTAAAGGGATGATTTTAGATAAACGTACTGAAAATCCTATTGAATGAAAACTCCTTGAGAAATTCTGTTGGCCAGCAAGTGGGATGATTTTCAGCGGTTGAATTCAATTTAATCAGCACACACAAGGGAACCACACCTGCAGAGCCCATTACGCACCTGCATAAGTTACATCTGAATACCAACTACTGAGAAGTGTGTAGGAAAGGTGTACATTCAAAAACATCCTGTGGCGTACTGCATTAGCATCGAATAGCTCCCGCGATATGCAACTTTTCAGGGAAGTTAGGAACCAATATACACAAGCAGTTAGGAAAGCAAAGGCTAGCTTTTTCAAACAGAAATTTGCATCCTGTAGCACTAACTCCAAAAGGTTTTGGGACACTGTAAAGTCCATGGAGAATAAGAGCACCTCCTCCCAGCTGCCCACTGCACTGAGGCTAGGAAACACTATCACCACCGATAAATCTACAATAATCGAGAATTTCAACAAGCATTTTGCTACGGCTGGCAATGCTTTCCACCTGGCTACCACTACCCCGGCCACCAGCTCTGCATCCTCCGCTGCAACTCTTAAACACTAGTAAAACTAAATGCATGCTCTTCAATCGAACGCTGCTGGCACCCGCCCACCCGACTAGAATCACTACTCTCGACGGGTCTGACCTAGAGTATGTGGACAACTACAAATACATAGGTGTCTGGTTAGACTGTAAACTCCCCTTCCAGACTCACATTAAGCATCTCCAATCCAAAGTGAAATCTAGAATCGGCTTCCTATTTCGCAACAAAGCCTCCTTCACTCATGCTGCCAAACATGCCCTCGTAAAACTGACTATCCTACCGATCCTTGACTTCGGCAATGTCATTTACAAAATAGCCTCCAACACTCTACTCTGCAAATTGGATGTAGTCTATCACAGTGCCATCCGTTTTGGCACCAAAGCCCCATATACTACCCACCACTGTGACCTGTACGCTCTTGTTGGCTGGTCCTCACTACATATTAGTCGCCAAACCCACTGGCTCCAGGCCATCTATAAATCACTGCTAGGCAAATCTCTGCCTTATATTAGCTCATTGGTCACCATAGCAACACCCACCCGTAGTATGCGCTCCAGTAGGTATATCTCACTGGTCATCCCCAAAGCAAACACCTCCTTTGGCCGCCATGCCTTCCAATTCTCTGCTGCCAATGACTGGAACAAACTGCAAAAATCTCTGAAGCTGGAGACTCTTATCTCCCTCACTAACTTTAAGCATCAGTTGTCAGAGCACCTTACCGATCACTGCACCTGTACACAGCCCTTCTGAAATTAGCCCACAACTACCTCATCCCCATATTGTTATTATTTTGCTCATTTGCACCCCATTATCTCTATTTGCACATCAATTCTTGCACATCTATCATTCCAGTGTTAATACTAATTGTAATTATTTTGCACTATGGCCTATTTATTGCCTTACCTCCATAACTTGCTACATTTGCCCACACTGTATATACAGTATATTTTCTGTGGTATTTTTGACTTTGTTTTGTTTTACCCCATATGTAACTCTGTGTTGTTGTTTTTATCGCACTGCTTTGCTTTATCTTGGCCAGGTCGCAGTTGTAAATGAGAACGTGTTTTCAACTGGCTTACCTGGTTAAATAAAGGTTAAATAAATACATTTTAAAAATGTCCCTAGATCTGAATCGGGTCCTAATGCAATTGGGAGCAGTAGTGCTCTGCTGCCACCAAGAGGCCAAAACAAGACATGGCATTCGGACAGATTTTACTGATGCCACACACAAATTGTGATTTGGAACTTTCACACTTCACAAATTAGAAGATCTGGGGCGCGAAATGGGTGGCCTCGGTCCGATTCCATTCCTACCGTGGTGCGGCTCGCTGCAGGTGAGAACGCAGTCCGGACCAAACACAGGAAAAGACCCTGAAGCGCGCAGTATTATTGGCAAGTGGCTGGTTTGGCCACATATTCGCAGTCGAAACTTGTTTTCCCTTTTTTGCAGTTCACGCTAAGCACAAAGGCATCGTCACCTGTCGCAAACCAAGTGCATTGCGTCTGGTCTCTGGCTGAGAAGTTGCTTTTGCTCTGTCATTTGGTCCCTCTTTCTTTAGATCCTTGACAGTTCGCCACCATAAACTGCTGAGATATGCAGGCAATAACCAGCAAGACGGTTAAATTGGTAAGGCGCGTCATGTCCCACTAAAATATCTGCAAAAATGTCATGTTTATTAGTACAGTACAAATCCCTCTCATTCAAATAATTGGTACTGTAGCCTATCACAACAGCATGTAGATGAGATTTAGGGAGGATTATGGTATATAATATTTAACATCCTAAATCAACTCACCTGTGGATTTGGGAAAATGGAAATGGTTAAATCCCGTTGTGACACCTGGCATTCGTAGAGTACCGACACACCCACCACACCTAGCTACAACGTGGAACATAGGCCAACACGCGCACCAACAGCTTGTCAGTATTTATTTGGTGGTATCTTGTCACAAGTTTTTGTCCTTAAATAGGCATGTACAAAAAATATGATAGTCTATTGACGTTTAAAACCTGCACACTGAAAATAAACATTTGATTACCCCTAAAAAATCATTTCAGGACTTCTCTACAGGTTATAGTATACGCACTCCTAAACTGGTCTAGTAAAAGTGAAGTGAGCAACGCATTGATGGCAGCAATCATTGAAAAAATATATACACTGCTCAAGAAAATAAAGGGAACACTTAAACAACACATCCTAGATCTGAATGAATGAAATAATCTTATTAAATACTTTTTTCTTTACATAGTTGAATGTGCTGACAACAAAATCACACAAAAATTATCAATGGAAATCAAATGTATCAACCCATGGAGGTCTGGATTTGGAGTCACCCTCAAAATTAAAGTGGAAAACCACACTACAGGCTGATCCAACTTTGATGTAATGTCCTTAAAACAAGTCAAAATGAGGCTCAGTAGTGTGTGTGGCCTCCCGTGCCTGTATGACCTCCCTACAACGCCTGGGCATGCTCCTGATGAGGTGGCGGATGGTCTCCTGAGGGATCTCCTCCCAGACCTGGACTAAAGCATCCGCCAACTCCTGGACAGTCTGTGGTGCAACGTGGCGTTGGTGGATGGAGCGAGACATGATGTCCCAGATGTGCTCAATTGGATTCAGGTCTGGGGAACGGGCGGGCCAGTCCATAGCATCAATGCCTTCCTCTTGCAGGAACTGCTGACACACTCCAGCCACATGAGGTCTAGCATTGTCTTGCATTAGGAGGAACCCAGGGCCAACCGCACCAGCATATGGTCTCACAAGGGGTCTGAGGATCTCATCTCGGTACCTAATGGCAGTCAGGCTACCTCTGGCGAGCACATGGAGGGCTGTGCGGCCCCCCCAAAGAAATGCCACCATACCGGTCATGCTGGAGGATGTTGCAGGCAGCAGAATGTTCTCCACGGCGTCTCCAGACTCTGTCACGTCTGTCACGTGCTCAGTGTGAACCTGCTTTCATCTGAAGAGCACAGGGCGCCAGTGGCGAATTTACCAATCTTGGTGTTCTCTGGCAAATGCCAAACGTCCTGCACGGTGTTGGGCTGTAAGCACAACCCCCACCTGTGGACGTCAGGCCCTCATACCACCCTCATGGAGTCTGTTTCTGACCGTTTGAGCAGACATGCACATTTGTGGCCTGCTGGAGGTCATTTTGCAGGGCTCTGGCAGTGCTCCTCCTTGCACAAAGGCGGAGGTAGCGGTCCTGCTGCTGGGTTGTTGCCCTCCTACGGCCTTCTCCACGTCTCCTGATGTACTGGCCTGTCTCCTGGTAGTGCCTCCATGCCCTGGACACTACGCTGACAGACACAGCAAACCTTCTTGCCACAGCTCGCATTGATGTGCCATCCTGGATGAGCTGCACTACTTGTGTGGGTTGTAGACTCCGTCTCATGCAACACTAGTGAAAGCACCGCCAGCATTCAAAAGTGACCAAAACATCAGCCAGGAAGCATAGGAACTGAGAAGTGGTCTGTGGTCACCACCTGCAGAACCACTTCTTTATTGGGGGTGTCTTTCTAATTGCCTATAATTTCCACCTGCTGTCTATCCCATTTGCACAACAGCATGTGCAATTTGTCTATCAGTGTTGCTTCCTAAGTGGACAGTTTGATTTCACAGAAGTGTGATTGACTTTGAGTTACATTGTGTTGTTTAAGTGTTCCCTTTATTTTTTTGAGCAGTGTATTTTAAAGAAATTGATACAACAGCATCACTTATTGGGGAAAAGAGACAGGGCAACTCTAAAAGGGTAGTATAGAGCCCCACAGTTGAGGTGACAACCATAAAACATAGCAGTCACAGGAAAATGGTTCCAATCGTTTTTCCACCATTCATTTTTCCCCAGAGGGGATTGTAGAAACACTTAAGGGCCGTTCCGTGTAGGCTTACCCTGAAGTGACATGTAAATCTCTCGGACAAGGTGATTTATCAATATATTCGGTTCTATTTACTCAGATTCGAAAATACTAATTAGCATCAAAATAGACATGACTACAAATCCCTGCAAGTCCTCTCTAGCTGACACCTTTGCTGACTGGTATTGTGTCAATTTAAAACTTGCACAAGACAGTTCAAAGAATTGTCAACTTAAATGTAGATCGTTACTACAGGGTCTTACCTTTTCGTCGATTCGGATCTTGTCCAGATCATGGCATTTGTAGTTCTTTATGGTAGCCACATTAACATTTCCGGGGGGAGAGAATTCAGACGATTATATTTGATGAAAGTCACCTTGTCCTAGAGATATTTACACGGTTATCAAAATGCCACGCGAAACACAGCCCTCAAGTGTTTAAAACCCCCTATGGGAAAAATGAATGTTGGAAAAACGATTGGTGACTGCTAGGTTTTATGACTCATACTGGGCTACTGAATATAGCCCAGTCACATCACCAATTGCGCCGTTCTCCCGCATGTTGTTGAAAGACCAAGACAAAAGTAGTTTGACGTTTGGGACACAAGTCTTGCTTCTTGGTAAGACTGATGTAAACACACAACTTGTATGAAAGCTGTTTGTTTAGGCATTTGGCAATGTGAAACCAACCGGAACAAAATGTAGAAAAAAAATCAAAATCCAACTGATTCTATAGCTCAGAACTGTATGAAGACACCTGAAATTCAAAATATTTAGTGTTTAACAGTCACATGTACAGGGTTGCAGGTGTGAGTGCAAGGTACAGTGAAACATCTTTGGCTTCGAGCTCCAACATGCAGAACTAAATGAAATAAAACAATGAAAATGGCAATAAAAACAATAGAACTAGAAGCAGTAATAACAGAGGGTCTTTGCGGGAATGGAATTTATTTACAAGAAATATTTTACAGCGCAGATGATGCCTTGATTGATAACCAGTGAACTCCCAACAACACACATACCTTTGAATGAGGCAAGTGATTTAAAAACAGCAGACTGTCCTGCAGAATGTTGAGCCAAACTAGACTTAAGCTTCCAACCTTGGCTAGAATACATTTGTGAAAAAATAATAATAATTCAGTACAGCCCATAGAAAATGTCAAGTAGTCATAGAAAACCCAAACACGGTTAGTCTGGGGAAAGATTTGTCAGGAAATATTCACAAGTGTGTCTATTAGTTTCAGTGGGGAAAATATAAGCTGCAGTTTTATTACAAGAATGCAGACAGGGAAAGATGCATCTTTACAGCTTTTTAGCAGTTAAAAACCACATTTGTCTAGTGAGAACAGACAAACATGACATAGCTTGATTAACATTACAAAGCTCAGGGTTGCGTCAAGCATAAAACACAATCCTACAGGATTGTACATATAAAAAAACCTCACTAAATTGAGCCCACATCCACAGAAGATTGATGCCATGGGTTCAGTTACACATTTTGGCAATATGTCTCGTGTAGTAAAAAAATTAATGTGCGGAGAAAACACCCCCAATTAGAACAGTTCTCAGCATTGGTGAGCAAAGGAAAGAAAAATCAATTCAATGACAGTTTCTCTGGGGGCTCGATGAGAGAGACCTCTTGGTACCTAGACAGCAAGAAACACAATATGGTAAAAAAAAAAAAAAAATCATTCAGACCCACCAATTCATGTTCAATCTAATAGAAATCTATAAAATTACTATATGAACAAGTAGTTCCCCTTAAAATGAAATGTCCAGTAAGCTTACACACATGGTTATTTTATACTGAACGAAAAGATAAAACGCAACATGTAAAGTGTTGGACCCATGTTTCATGAGCTGAAATAAAAGATTACAGAAATTTACACTATGCACAAATTTGTTTACATCCCTGTTAGTAAGCATTTCTCCTTTGCCAAGATAATCCAGCCACTTGACAGGTGTGGCATATCTAGAAGCTGATTAAACAGCACAATTACACAGGTGTACCTTGTGCTGGGGACAAAAGGTCACTAAAAAGGTGCAGTTGTCACAACACAATGCCACAAATGTCTCAAGTTGAGGGAGCGTACAATTGGCATGCTGACTGCAGGGATGTCCACCAGAGCTGTTGCCAGAGAACTGAATGTTAATTTCTCTACCATAAACCACCTCCAATGTCATTTTAGAGAATGTGGCAGTACATCCAACCGGCCTCACGGCTGCAGACAGTTGATGAAACTGAGGAGTATTATTCTGTCTGTAATAAACTATTTTGTGGGGGAAAACTCATTCTGATTGGCTGGGCCTGGCTCCCCAGTGAGTGTCATGGCTGCACCCCTGCCCAGTAATGTGAAATCCATAGATTGGGGCATAATGAATTTATTTCAATTGTCCGATTTCCTTATACAAACTGTAACTCAGTAAAGTCGTTGAAATTGTTGCATTTATATTTTAGTTCAGTATAGATTAGCGGCGCAAATTAATGGATTGGATACCAATGGAATGTTTACATTGGCAAATATACAAAGTGGATTACAGTGACCACTAGTCATTAATGAACTACTTTCAGATAAGAACATTTAGAAATCCATCTGTATGGTTCACTTACTTTGCGCCCTTGTACTTCTCCCTCACTGATTGCTGTGCATGCGTAGCAGCGTTGAGATACATTTGGTGCAGATCCTCTACGCAAAGCATCAGGTCTTCTAAAGAGTAGCCAGTCACCTCTGCCAGAGACTTGGACTAAAATAAAACAGAAAAAAATAAAATAAAATTATAATGTCACTGCAAAGTTATTTGTTTTAGGGCAAAGATATCAGTTGTCATTTGAGTTGTGATCAATTGCAATCTTTTATTCCACACAGGCTAGCGGTCTCTTCAGGGTATGACAATCTCACGCTACAGCTGTATAAGGAACATTTTAGGTTTAAACTTTAAGTGTTGAAAATAAAAACCTGAAGATCAAATGCAAGCAAGAGATTGCGAGTCAGGGAGGAGCCTGATGATCAAGAAGGTTAGAAACACATGGGTGGGTGATTCCGTGTATACCCCTGTTGTCAGTAAGCAAACCTGTCAACTAGGGAATAGCCTACTTTTCAAACATGATTCTTAGAAAAGCATATTTAATATGGAACAGACTTTAGTAACAGTTGGAAATCATTTTCTGTGCCAAGTTCAGGTATAGAATTTCATTTAATAAGGCCACTTGACCTTCAGTGACACCCAATTGGCCAAGGCATCATTGGCCCATCAATGTCATATATTAACATTAAAACAGCAAGTGAGACAAAAAAAATGCCTTTACTGTGAAGACTTGCATACATACGAGGAGAAAGAAAAACGTTACTTGTGTTAATGTTTCTCTCCCAAAGTAATCAAAACAGACAGTGAGAGCCAGTGGCAGATATTCTGCAGGGAGAGAGTTCCTGTCCGCACCAGCTACCAAATCCTGGCCTACGGCACCGAGGCCAAGACCTGTTTAAGACGCTACATTCTGTTGCCCTATTTTGAATGGGGCATAAAGGCCAAACCAGAAGGTCAAGGAAACTCCTACCCTGGTAGAACGCTTACTGCGGCATTGCAAACTTACCCATGAGCCTCCTGTTATTGTGTGGTTTGCCAAAACTAAGGCGGCCGCAGCAGTCTGAGAGGGGAGGTACTTCAGGAAAGGGTCTGAGTCTACTAGACTGAGCTCCCCTAGGAACTAAGACAAAGTTTGTCAAAGAATTATAAAATATCTATAAAACCACAATTTCAACTTAAATTACAAAATGTGAACGCCACAACAACGTGTGCTCTACTCACCATCGACAAGCTCTCCACCTTGCTGCCGACAGGCTGGGTGAGAAAGTACTGAGTGAGAAACTGGTTGATGGTAGGAGAGGCCAGATCAAAGGAGAGCACTTTCAGCACCAGATGCTCCATTCGCAACACTTGCTTCTTCGTGTAGGTGTCGTCCGTGATGTAAACAAACTCTGCGACCTCCGGGGGGTAGATCTCTTCAAATTTCCTGCATTTGAAGGAAAACCAGTGTGATCAAAGCAAATCGCTTAGATTGGCACTATCAATTAAAAAGGAGTTCTTCATCTCTAGGGTTGACACTTTTAGTTAAAGGGATAGCTCCTGCCAAAATTAAAGTGTCAGATGTTGGTGCCAATCTTTTCCATTCATTTGGGACAGAGGCCTAATACATCTAGTGGGCTTTACACAACAGATAGCAAAGACTGTTTACTCAGCACACCTTCGAGCATACAAAAAGGATGGCTATGTTGGGGGGGTCTACAACACTTACGACGCCAACAACATTGCAGCGGTCCCAACCAACTGCAGCTTCCCCCGCAGGACTGACATGGAAGACAGGAAACGGTCGATGTAGTTCACTGCAAGGTAGAGCGTCTCGTTCTGGAGCTTGTACTCCTCTCCAACCTCCACCAGCCAGTCAACGAGGATGGCCCGCATGCTGTTGGTGATGTCTGGCTGCTTTTTCATGTAGCCTGCTTTTGGTCTGGATTTAACCTAAGGACAAGAGTGCATAAGGACAATGAGTCTTCACAACACTGTAGTTACAGTTCAGTTATTTGTGTGAACTGAAAAAATGAATTGCGCACGCCAGTTTGCTCACCTCCATTTCTCTTAGATGCGTGTGTATTTCTGAAGCATACTCCGTTGCCGCGTTCACTGGCTTCTCATCACCTTCAATAACTGACATATCCATGGGAGAATCTGTATAGAGCAAAATCATTTGAAAACGTTTGACTTTCGAATCCATATGAGACGACACCATGTTCATATCAGATTATTGAAAGGGTAAATAAATTGGGGCTAAATAAATATAGATGAAGTCCAGCTGGATTACTCACCGTCAAAACTAACATTCATGTTAGACACACATGTTGCTGTTATGTCAAGAGAGGAGAGAGGCTGCCTTAGAAGGGTAACTGTTGGGTTCAGTTTCAGGGAGGAAATCTCTGTGGAGGGCTTGGCCTTGAGGGACACCGGTTTCTTGGAGCAGGCACCATCAGGCTCATCCACATGAATCTGGAAAGCAGGCTGCTTGCTGCCCAGCTTCTCTGAATAACTTTTAGGTATTTCATTTTCGCAGGACAGCACCTGAAATGAGGACAGAATTTCAAATATTTCAGTGCTCATGGTTTCGACAATGAGTTAGACATTTCATGTAAATTAATCATTTTAATATGGGAAGAATTAGGTTTGAGAATGCAAGTTGGCCATCCCAACTAGCACAAGAGATTGACAGTATAAAATGGCGGACTAACGTTACTTGGAAGGGAACCTACCCAACTATCAGACATTAAAAAATTAGACAAAAATACATTCAGTAAAATGGAGATGAAATTCTAAATTATCAAAATAAACTGCGCTTGGTCGTGAATTAAAAAAAATGTATCCTAAGGTTAGCAAAGGTTAGCAAATTGCCTAGCCACCAGGCTTAATCTGCATGCTACTGCTATGTTAGCAAGGTTAGCTAGCTAGGCAACAAGTCTAAGTATATGGTGTTGGCTGGCTAGTGGCTAGTTGGAAGTTACCAACCTGTTTTGTGCCGCGCAGAGTTTGAGGTTTGCTGCGTTTGTTGTTTTGCAAGGCTCCCAGGACAGTTCTCTGTGGTGCTTTGGGGACAATGTTCTCCTGGTTGTCCACCCGGTTTTTGAGTGTACCCCTTTGTCCGGACAACATATTTTCCTGGTTTTGGTATTCTGGCAGTGGAACATCAACCGCGCTTCCGTGTCCTTGGTTTGATCCTGACATGTTGTCCTCCGTTCCTGGCTCACTAACGTCAAACAAGTCACTGCAGAAACGTGCAATTTGTTACACAAAATTAAAACAGAACCTTGATGGTAAATAAATAAAATATAAACTGGACTTACAAATGAAAGCACAACTAGAGGCTAGCTAGTTATCGCACAAGTCTGACGTGTTGAGATGACAACAACGTACCGTTAGCAAAAGTCGGAGCTTCAAATTTAAAACCCTATCTGGAACGTTGATGCACCAAAATCCTCTGCATGAAAACCCGACATTAGCTGGCCATGCTGTTTGACAAAATGTTATACATTAACCGATCGCCCAATCTGCTAACTAAATAAAATCCCCTGTTTCTCAGAGCATGCAGCTAGATATATGTTACTTTTTCTCAGTTCAAGTAGCCCGCGACTATTGAAACGGCCAATCAGAGCCGAAGGAGAAAGTACGTCACGAAGCTACGGCGGCTGATAGAACTCAGATTCAATGTGTCCGCGAATGCACAGCCGTTGAGATTTCGGTGTACACTTTTGTTGTCAGGCGGGACAAACTGAACATGAATATTCAAAGCTCGATTTTTTATAATTTTAATTAATATAATATCGTAAAAACAATTATGATCTCTCTGAGAGCATCTCAAAGTATTGTTACACTCACTTATGTTATACACAGAGTAGACAACCCACGACAAATAAACATTTTACATTTTAGTCATTTAGCAGACGCTCTTATCCAGAGCATACATTATTATTTATTTTATTTTTTTCATACTGGCCCCACGTGGGAAACGAACCCACAACCCTGGCGTTGCAAACGCCATGCTCTACGAAGCCGGCCATTCCCTCCCCTACCCTGGACGACGCAGGCGCCGCCCCATGGGTCTACGACAGAGCCTGGATTCGAACCAGGATCTCTAGTGGCACAGCTAGCACTGCGCCACTCGGGAGGTGTAAACCACAAATGATTTAATATTTGATATATTGAAATACTCTATTAAAAAAAAAAAGTATATAATATATATATATAACCTTAAATAGTAGCTTTTTAACTAGCTCATCTGTATGTTTTTTAAACATTACATCTTTGTCAATCCAAATACCCAAATATTTATAGGCGGGAACCCGATCGATGGGAGAACCATCCAATGAATAAATATGTAGTCCATCTGAATTTTTTTTGTGAGAATTAGAGAACATTTATTTTGTCTTGCCCGCATTAAGTACAAGTTTTAAACCAACCTGGGCTTTCCGTAAGGTAACAAGGTCAGATTGCAGCTCTAACATAGCCTGGTCAACAGTTGGGGCTTTGGAATAAATATCAGTGTTGTCTGCATACAGATGAATATTACAATATTACAGAGAGACCAATATTATTTATATAAATAGTAAAAGAGAACAGGTCTCATTACCGACCCCTGCGGTACACATACATACATACATACATACATACATACATACATACATACATACATACATACATACATACATACATACAGTGCCTTCGGAAAGTATTCAGACCCCTTGACTTTTTTTACATTTTGTTACGTTACAACTTTATTCTAAAATTGATTAAATCGTTTTTTCCCTCCTAATCAATCTACACAGAATACCCCAAAATTACATTTACATTACATTTTAGTCATTTAGCAGACGCTCTTATCCAGAGCGACTTACATTTAGTGAGTGCAAACAATTTTTCATACTGGCCCCCCGTGGGAAACGAACCCACAACCCTGGCGTTGCAAGCGCCATGCTCTACCAACAGGAATCAGGACTAATAAAGCCAATGCAACAGCCTGCTTTACAAATGGTGGGCCTAGCACATGGATGGGCATTCATACAATTCTATTGTAGGCTGATGTGGTTGGCTACACCCCAGTAAGAACGAGCAGACATCTTTTTTTGTGTGTGTGTTTTACAAACGGTAGGCTTACCACATGGATGGGCATTCATAAAATTACATTTGAGGCAACACTGCAGACTACACCTCAGGAAGCACGGGCCGATGCCTTTTGGACTTCTTTTTTTTGGTGCAGTCCGGACTGGCCTTGATTTCCACATCCACGGACATTGGTTTTTCGTCCGGTCCAAATCTGAACCAAATTCAAATTTTGTCTGGTCTGGACCAGCCTTGATTTGGCCCTAACATAGACATCTATAAATTATGTATTTTCAACTTATATTCAAACCAAAAATGAGCCTGATTTCAACATCAGGAAAATACATATTTTCAAGGTCTGGAAAATACGTATTTCCAACTTTCATTCAGAACCAAAAATGAGCATGATTTCGACGTCCGGAAAATACGGATTTTTCAACGTCTTGGAAAATATGTACACTAGCCTTTAAAGTCCTCCAGAAGATAGTGGATCCGTCAAGACAGGTATATAGTGACCACTAGCGGCTGGCTGGATAACAACATACTGCAAACTCCGATAACTCACTGCAGAGATTGACCAAACATCACTTGCTGCATTTGTTATTAGAATCAAACTTGTGAACAAAATTAAAATGATCCGACGATCTGTTTGGCCTCTCAATCAAGTTCACACCATTTTCGTCCCAGCTCTAGGTCACTTGTCGAACAAGAATTAACAAGGGGCGTGGAATCTGAACCCCTCTATTTGATCCACCTTAGAAATCTAAAATGTTTTAGCTACAATGCAAACAGTTACAAAACGTGGAATAATTTACCATTTTAGAATAAGGCTGTAACGTAAAAAAATGTGGAAAAAGTCAAGGGGTCTGAATACTTTCCGAAGGCACTTGAATAGAAATAGAAATGTAACTGTCAAACATGAACAATTATATTTTCATGTGCAAACCTATAAAAGAGAACATACAACAGACTATATAGCTAGGCCAACAGAATATAGGCCTTTAGACATTCAGATGTTGTTGACAATTGACATAAATAATTCATAATATGTACAATAATTGATTCTAGTATCTTACAAAAAACAAACAAAGCTGAAATGTAAACTCTATATACAGAACAAAAGCTATTACAAATTAGGTGTCAAAGTTTGTGTCCTCTTTGCTCTAATTTGATATTATGCCTCATTGAAGAAATTCATCAAAGAATCCAAATCGTAGTTATCCAAAATTTCCAGCAGCAATGACACCTTTGTCTTCACATTCTGTCCTTTGAATTTGAATTTGTCGATGAAGAGGTCAGTTACCATACCTGGGGAAACAGAAGCAAAAACACACGTTACTGTGATTGTCGTTTTGCATAACCATATTGTCACATTCATTTTGCACCCAGGAGATGTAGGATCCCTGGCAAGCTAGGCTAATGTGATGGCTGATGTTTTATTTGATTTTTATTCTTGTGAAACGAGAATGTTACAGCAACAACTGTGCAATGAGATACCATAAAGTCTTTCTAGGTGAGCTGGTTGCTTCTTGTATTCCTCTAGCAGATAGGCAGAGTCCGTATTCCCCTCGTGAACCTGAAGATCCTACAAAACACACACATACACACAGAAAGAGAGCGATATGTGAGCAAGGGTTGCAATATTCAAGAAGTTTCAGTAATTTAAATAAAATCAGTTTGCAACACTGGTAGGCCTACTTGCTTTTAATGCGTCAATCAGCTGAACCTTTTTGGCCAAGAGCAGCTGATACTCAAGCTTCGGATGAATCATCTTGAGTGTGTGGCCCACTGAAACGTCATTGATATCTGAAAATTAGAGCCGCAAATACAATTGTGCGACTGTCTACATTGGCCTGGATAGAGATTATTTTTTATGAACAGAAAACAGTTTCACTCCTGCAGCGTAAATAACTAACTAGTAGCCTAAAGATACAGATAATAATAATGTACTGTAACTAGCTAAAGACCTACCATAAGAAATGTTGAGATTGTTTTTTCTTTTGGTGGCTTCTTTGGAGAGGACGTCCTTCAGTATGGAGATGGTGGAAATGTTGTCAGACTTGAAGTGGCCTTCCCCTTTCCTAAAATGACAAAAGGGGGATAACAAAACCAATATTGAATGTGTCTTAATTCAATCTCCCTAAAGTACAAGTCAAAGTGAATGGCAAAAATTATGTGAGGTGCCCTTGATTTCAGCTTGAGTTTGCACTTTTGGGATTATTCCATTAGTTACATTGTACAGGGACAAACTAAACCAAGCACACTGATTGACGCATCTGCCTGAGGGGTTAAATAAAGATTGTATTGAATTGAATTCCGAACCAGTATGTGGCTTCCAGCTGCGTGCCAAGGAAAGTGTTCTGGAAGTAGAAGGTGATATTCTCCCCTGCTGGAGTCTTCTCTGGGACCTCTGGCAAGCAGAAGACTACCCAGGAGTGGATCTCTGCAAAGCTGAATTGGCCAACCAGACTCAAAGTGTTCATGGGTCTGTATGGGGTGAGATGGAGAGATAGTGAAAGACGAGAGAAAAATAGTGAGATTGAGTCAAACACTGTCTTTCTTTCAGTAGACTATAACCATATAGGACAGTCTTAGTCAACATCCGGCACCAGTGGCTGGGAGGTTGCTGACTGCTCTGCATGCCATAGATGTTGTCCCCTTGAGCATTATAAGTCTGCTCCAGACTGACCCTTTGCCACAACCCCTCGGGGTGTGTATGTGTCTCGGGGGGGGTTGGATAAAAAGCAAAAATACAAATTTTCATACTCTGAAAAAAAAATGGACCGTTCTTATTTTTCTTCTTTTATTGCTGTCGTAAGTAACGTAAGCCAAAAAAGTGTTATTGACAGGCCAATAGAATCCCACTGCTGCACAGCCCAGTCAGGTTTTGGCAGACAACGTCTTTGTAATTACTAGTGCTTCATCCTTCTTCTTACCTGTCCTGGTCAATGGTGTGAGTTCTCTGGTGAAGGGACAGGGGTTTGATGAGGTACTGGTGTACCTGGCAGGTCTTGGGCTGCAGGCGTGGCGTGATGTAGGCCTGCAGGGTGCCATACTGGCCCTCAATGAACCTCACCTAGAGAAGGGAGAAGATGACGTGACATAGAAGTCATAAGAACACATAGCAGCGTTTCCCTTAGCATTGCTGAGTCGGGTGGGGCCAGACGGGAACTTGGACCTAGCTCTGTTGCCCCCCTGCAGAAGAGAGTGTTACTTTTGGGTCGTTCCACAAAAAGTGCCTTTTGCATCCCTTTAATATTTTAAGTAGACATTGTGCACCAATATAGAATTTTAAAAGCCTGATATATTAAATGAAGTGCCTTTTAATATAGACCACATGGAGAATTCAATAAATCTGATTTTTACTATGAAAAAATACTTGCTAAAGTGCCAAAGTTCAGCATTATGACATGTCCCTCCGGGCACCCTCTGTGATTCTAGGAAGATTTTAACCTACTTAACCCCAAGTTTTCACCAGTCATTTCTGAAGATTATTATTTATTTTAATTATTCATTTTAAGGTCAACTCTGTTACGTGAAGTAAAAGTTTATTTAATTTTTTAGAAACATTGAAAATTGAATAGTCAAATCATAGCGTAAAAGCAGGTGAGCTGGTTCTTCTCTTTTTGGCATAACACGTCAACCCTGTTACCCATACATAGACAGGCTAGAAATGTTAAAAATAATAATATATATTGTGAAGCTTGAAATTCAATTGCCACTCCCTGTTGCACACAACAAGCTTCCATTCCCTTGTCACTAGGGGATTTATGGCTGATTTAAGATAAAATCGTCAACCCTGTTATGGTCAACCCTGTTACTTTATTTAGCAATTAATATGCACTTATTATAGTCTTTTTTTTTTTTACCTCTTCAGATGGGAAAACGTGTTTTTTTATTAAGTTGAACGTGCTCTTTATGACCAAAAAAAATACAATGGTGAAATCCCAAAAATATTTGACCAAGTTTACACTCCTCCAGATCAAAAATTATGAATTTACTTTAAAACATACTCTTAAAAATCTCTCACCTTCAGCTCAAGCCGTGTAGTATTTGCTTGGCATCTGTACATAGCGAGGAGAAAATTGCCATTTAGCTTCTGAAACAGATAGCATAATTAGTGCTTTGAGGAATCTAAAGCATTAGTTTCTCAATAATCGTATTTGTATGCTCTCTGTAATAGGATTGAATCTCACCTCTGAATCACATTCGCTGAAACTCACGACAGCAGAGTTCTTGTCGACATCCAGCAGATCAATTGGTACGTCACTCTGTAAAGAAAACAATCGTACTGTTATGACTATAACTACTGTTCCCTGAAGGAGGGAACGAGGTATAACATACTATGGGGAGTCAATGACCAATCCTATTCACCTGAACAAACTGAAATCACACCCAACGGGCCAATGGATACCGAGCCTACCCTCGGAAGCCCCGCCTTCCTGGCTATAAAACTGGGGCTTGCATCCATTTCCTCAATTCAGTACCGCTCTTCAGCGAGGCCAAACTCCCTGACAGAGCGGGGCCAAAATATGTAATACCTCATTCCATCCTTCAGGGAACATTAGTTATATTCATAACTGTACGTACCCTTTCAGTCAGTCACTCAGTATAACATACTATGGGGACCAGAGTATGTGAGTGGAGCGAGGAGCGGCAAGTGCCCAATTTGACTGGAGCGCGGAGCGAGTTTCCTAAAGGCTGGAGTGTCGGCCCGCTCCAATTTCACTCCAGTAGCACTCCAAGTAGTGCTCACTTCACGAGCTCAGGGCATGCCCGGCCCAACATGTATTTGTAGTCTACTTGTGTGATGCTATAGCCCCTTGCTTTAGCTACTGTCATGGAGTTCACTAAATATCTTCATAAGGAAACTGATAAAACCCACAGGTGCAAAATCAAAGTGACTTAGAAAGATGAGGAGGACCAAGAGCAAGAGAGGGAGTGCGGTGATGCATTGTCCACAACTAAAGAATCATTGTGGAATCTGAAAAGAGTGTCTTTTGTATTTAATTCTAAGTAAGTCACAGCCTATGTGCGCAATTTATAGACTATAATGATTTAATACAATGAAATGTTGTTTAAATGCTGAGTGCTTAGTGTGTCGCACTCGCAAATGCTTCACAATGTATTTCTTTGTAGGCTAAAGCCTTGAAATAATTGATACTATAAGTAATACTATATCCTAAATAATTAATTTTCATTCCTGCTTAGGTTACTTGTCTGGCTCCTGACCTATTTAGAGTCTTTATATGCTGTTTAATACGACATGTAGCCTATTTGAAATTATGAGCGCTTCTTACAGTCACCTTTTCATGTTGTTTATTGAAATACTTTTCATTCAAATAATATGGTTTGGTTTCAATACTTCAAAACCAAATGGTAGGTCCAGGTAGTCACAAAAATAGATGGGTGTTGGTTAAATTGTGATTTTAATGAATGGAGCGAATTTGGAGCGGCAGTTTTTTTTCCTGTGAGCAAGGAGCGTTTTTTAGCGGAGCGGTTGGAAAGCACTTGGAGCGCCGGAGCGTGAGTGATGAGCGTGATTTCCAACCACTTAACTCCGCTCACATACTCTGATGGGGACATACAATCACGCTCCAAGCCGGCTCAAAGAGTACCAAACTAGGAGGCCCACGGCAGCCTAAGCACACACGTTCCACCAGCTCCAAAAAGGCGTTAATGAAGCCACCTTTCCCCCAAATACTTACCCGAGAAGCCTGAACTGTCAGAGCCCCATATAGGGAACCAGAATCTGCTGCAACTTGGCTGTGAGCACTGACCCTGCAGCCCACGTCCCTAGAACCCAAAAACAATACTTACCTTGAGAGCCTGAAATGTCAGAACTCGTACAAGGAACTGCAAGTCCAAAACAACAGAACATTTGTTGTGACTTGGTAAAACGCACACGCAGGCTGCATAGCATCGACAAGAGTCGTTGAACCACGGCAGCCCAAGGTTGAAACCCACAGGAAACCTGCAGTAATTGTGTACTCACGCGGTGCCACATCAGCCCAAGGCTCAAACCCACAGGGAACTGTGGTAACCCTGATAAATGCGCACTCTGTTCGCTGCCGCACATCAAGGCAGCCCAAGGCTCAAACACAGAGCAAAACTGTGGTACCAGGACAAAATGCTGCCTAACATCGACCACGGTGGCCCAAGTCCATAGACCCTACCGGTTCCAAAAAGGCTCACATCGAGACCTGAGGAGTCTGGAATGCCAGAACTCACACAAGGAACCGCAAGTCCAAAACAACAGGGCACCTGCTGTGACTTGATAATGTGCATTCGCGTGCCGTCTCACCGACGATGATCTCCTGGAACCAGGGTTGTCTGGGCCAACGGGGAACCACCAAAATAAAAATAAAAACATCCTGACGGACCCTCTCCACGGTGGTCTGAATCAGGTCCACCGGAGGAACGCATTGAGCAGGGTCCGAGGCCACTGAAACGCCAAAGCTTTTTCTTTCGACGCGTATGATCTATGTCGGCCCTGTTGAACCGGTCCCATATCTGGGCCACCATCGAGGGGTGCAGTCTCCATTCCATAGAGATAGGACCCCCCCCTGAAAAGTAGATCCGCACCCACGGTGAGAGATTTGGGAAGATACGTCACCCTGAGCGACAGGTAATGCACACTGCCCCATACGAGCAGATAACGGGCCAGGTTCAGGAGAGAGTCCCTCCCTGCCTGAGAGAGTTTCCCTCACTCAGAAACAGAAACAGACACATCAACAGAAGTCCCAGAGGCATCACAGCTATCATAGAGGCCATCAGACCCAATAACCGCAGGAGCAAGCTAAAAGGCACCGAGTGCCCCAGCAGAAACCGTGCCAGACAGAGCTGGAATGCGACCCTCCTCTGTTGGGACAAAAACGTATGATTCAGAACCGTCCAGAACGAGACCCAGAAACAGAATGCGCTGAGCCGGAATCAAACAACTTTTCTTGTTATTCACTACGAACCCCAGAGACTGAATATGGGAAACCAGCGTGGCAGTGTGGAGCTCCACCTATTTCCTAGACTCCGCTACGACCAGTTAATTGTCCAGATAGCCTTGCCAATACCCTGATCCCCTGGCACCGCACCGGTGCCAAAGCCGCCTCCACCACCATAGAAAAGGTGTGGGCGATAGGGAGATGAGGAGGATGTATAGTGCATTAAAATATGCATCCTCCAGATCTATGGACGTGAACCAACTGCAATGGCCGGCGAAGTGTGAGTATTTTTAACTTTCAACCTTGAGGTGCCTTGTTTAAACCTTGTTTAAAACACGCAAGTCCAGGAGCAACGCAACGTTTCATCGCTCTTGGGAACTAACAAGTACCGGCTGTACCAACCGCTCTGTACTTCTGACACGGGGACTGCCCGAACTGCCTGCTTTTGAAGGACAGAGGAAATCTCCTCTCTCAAGACAGGCGCTAGGACCTCGGGGACCATTGACTTAATTACGCCACGAAAAGGAGGACACCGCACAGCGAACTGCAGACCGTACCCCCTTGTCACCGTCCTCATCACCACCCATGGTGAACCTGCAAATGCCCGCCTCTGGACGGAGCACATTGCCAGTCTCACATACATTATCTCCTGAAGGGGCAGAGCGCCACCCTGAGGAATGGGATAATATATTTTCATATCCACCACTTTTGACAGTCTGAAAGTGGGGAAGGAAATGTGCATTCTGATACCGGGCCCACACCGGGTTCGGGGACCTCTGCAACCGGTAACTTGCACCCATTGACCGAGCCACTTGGGAGCACTGCTGCCACAGTAAATGCTTGGGGAGGAGTGCCCAGAGCCAAACAACCTTGTTGCCGAAACTGGCTCATCCAAATACATCCGCCTGTCCCTCTCAGGAATCCTGAGAACCGGCGCTGTTTATTCAGAAGCACCGTGCTAGGGTTAGCCCCCTTGTAAGCATCTGGAGCTAAGTAAATCTTTAAAACAGGGGTAAGCGATGCTTCACCGCTGCAGCGACATGAGGTAAATACACTACATGACAGCACCAGACCATTATTCCTCCTCCTTTGGCACTATGCATTCGGGCAGGTAGCGTTCTCCTGGCATCCGCCAAACCCAGATTCGTCTGCCAGATGGTGAGCGTAATTAATCAAATCAAATTTAAATTTGTCACATACACGTGTTTAGCAGATGTTATTGCGGGTGTAGCGAAATGCTTGTGCTTCACTCCAGAGAATGCGTTTCCACTCCTCCAGAGTCCAATGGCGGCAAGGTTTACACCCCTCCAGCCGACGCTTGGCATTGCACATGGTGATCTTAGGCTTGTGTGCGGCTGCTCAGCCATGGAAACCCATTTCATGAAGCTCCCTGCAAACAGTTCTTGTGCTGAAGTTGCTTCCAGAGGCAATTTGGAACTTGGTGTGTTGCAACCGAGGACTTCAACACTCGGTGGTCCCGTTCTGTGAGCTTGTGTGACCTACCACTTCGCGGCTGAGCTGTTGTTGCTCCTAAACATTTCCACTTCACAATAACAGTACTTACAGGCAGCTCTAGCAGGGCAGAAATTTGAAGAACTGACTTGTTGGAAAGGTGGCATCCTATGAGCACGGTCGGAGATTCAAACTTGGCTGGTTAGCCTTTTTGAACTTACTTCTTACCACTGGCCACCTTACTCAAGAAAGGAAGCACTGGCTCCACAAGCAGAGCAGAAAGTAGTGGGGTTTTATCAAACACAAATCCTACCCAAGTAAGGAAGCATTAGCTGGACAAGCAGAACAGAAAGTAGTTCGATTTTAGCAAACACAAAAACCGATACCAAGCCCCAAAACATCTAGGGGGACGAGTACTCTCTCCCCACTAACAGACACCTAAGTTGGATCAGAATCTCGGAGCCTTCGTGTGCTTGAAAAGTTTGTATATTGCGTGACACACGTTCTTCCTTCAGGCAAGCTGAAGAGCAAAGGAAATGGATCAGAGCCCCGGTATTGTAGCCAGTAGAGGCGGGGCTTCTGAGGGCGGACTCGGCATCCGTTGGGTGTGGTTTTAGTTTGCTTCAGGTGGATAGGATTGGTCGTTGACTCCCCATAGTATGTTATAACGAGTGACCGACTAAAATGGAACCTAACATTACAATCCATTACATAAAAGTCGTGGTCACATAGCCGTATCATTAGTAGATCTCTCTCATTCAAAAAAACGCTCAAATCTCTCTTTCTTGTTCAATACACCACATAAAAAATACAGTTTAGTCAATTTCTTTCACCTGCAGCAGCAGATTGTCAATGGCCGTCTGCACTTCCAAAGTGAGGCTGTAGCTGGCGTCATCCTGACACAGGGTGAACTTGTCGTTGACGTTGAACACGGGCATGGCAGAGATGGCCGTACTGGACTGGGAGGTCTGCTGGTACTTCTCACGGCCCTGAAGGACCTTCATCTGCAGTTGGTCTAGCTCTGCCCTGAGGGTGACATGTGCTGTGTGTTCATAGTGGGAGAATTACAACAGACAGTAAGCAGGTTTCCATTGACCCAGGTTTATTTGACAAAGGCAATGTGACAACAAACAACACTGCGACATGTGAAATGGAAACGGCAGATATAGGAGACATTTTCTAACATTTTTATCCGTTCGACGGGTGGATTTTTATTTTGTCTAACTTTCTTTATTACGACAAATGACGATGGAAACTGTGTTTCTCGAATAAAATGATGATTGGCAAATACTTGAAGGTACACGGAGCACGTGAATTCATCACGTAACTATAAGCTCCACTCTGGTTAGAATGTCTATTGCTCCACTCCACACTGAATTCTAAATGCCTACTGCTTGCAAGTACAATTTCTTAACTATAAAAACAATGTTTCTTTGCAGGAAAAGGATTGTCCTGACATTCAAGAATGCTTGAATTGCTTCGCCTTACTTTTCTGGCTGGCTGGCAAGTTTCACCATCCAATTATTTCGGATCTACAGAAGTGCAAGTTTCACCATGGCACAGGCCGTGGCGATACGTTGGCACATGAGAATTATTGCATTCTATCCACGCTGGCTTTCGCGGGCTACCTGAGACATGAAACTAGTCCGTGCATCAATACAAGTATATCATAAAATACGGTATACCGCCCAGCCCTAATGAGAATTATTAGAAAATGGCCCACTATTAGTCAATTCTTGCATTCTAACCATGCTGGCTTTCATGGGCTACCTGAGACATGAAACAGATAGGTGGACAGGCATACAGGCTGTCGCCAATTTATTAATGTGCAATTTACCTAAATGGGTAATGGACAAACTCGACCAATACAGTTCAATCAATCAATTTTATTTTATATAGCCCTTCTTACATCAGCTAATATCTCGAAGTGCTGTACAGAAACCCAGCCTAAAACCCCAAACAGCTAGTAATGCAGGTGTAGAAGCACGGTGGCTAGGAAAAACTCCCTAGAAAGGCAAAACCTAGGAAGAAACCTAGAGAGGAACCAGGCTATGAGGGGTGGCCAGTCCTCTTCTGGCTGTGCCGGGTGGAGATTATAACAGAACCATGCCAAGATGTTCAAAAATGTAGTTTTATTCGACACTGTAGATTTTTTGTGACGTCATTACCTCCAGTGGTTTTTATTGGCACAAGATAGTTAAATGGAAACGCACCCTAGCAGGCAATTGTCGCATCTATTTTCTATGCAAACTCCCTAAATGTCGACAACAACAAAAAAATTCACTGGACAGGTTCATGGAAACATACACTACATGACCAAAAGTATGCAGACACCTGCTCGTCGAACATCTTATTACAAAATCATGGGCATTAATATGGGGTTGGTCCCCCCTTTGCTGCAATAACAGCCTCCACTATTCTGGGAAGGCTTTCCACTAGATGCTGGAACATTGCTGTGGGGACTTGCTTCCATTCAGCCACAATAGCATTAGTGAGGTCAGGCCTGGCTCGCAGTCAGCATTCCAATTCATCCCAAAGGTTTTCGATGGGGTTGAGGTCAGGGCTCTGTGCAGGCCAGTCAAGTTCTTCCACACCGATCTCGACAAACCATTTCTGTATGGACCTCGCTCTGTGCACGGAGGCATTGTTATGCTGAAACAGGAAAGGGCCGTCCCCAAACTGTTGCCACGAAGTTAGAAGCACAGAATTGTCCAGAATGACATGGTATGCTGTAGCGTTAAGATTTTCCTTCACTGGAACTAAGGGGCTTAGCCCAAACCATGAAAAACAGCCCCAGACCATTATTCCTTCTCCACCAAACTTTACAGCTGGCACTATGCATTGGCGCAGGTAGCGTTCCTCTGGCATCCGCCAAACCCAGATTCATCCGTCGGACTGCCAGATGGTGAAGCGTGATTCATCACTCCAGAGAACGCGTTTCCACTGCTCCAGAGTCCAATGGCGGTGATCTTAAAAAAAAAATCTTTACACCACTTCAGCCGATGCTTGGCATTGCGCATGGTGATCTTAGGCTTGTGTGTGACTGCTCGGCCATGGAAACCCATTTCATGAAGCTCCCAACGAACAGTTATTGTGCTGATGTTGCTTCCAGAGGCAGGTTGGAACTCGGTAGTGAGTGTTGCAACTGAGGACAGACGATTTTTACGCGCTACACGCTTCAGCGCTTGGTGGTCCCGTTCTGTGAGCTTGTGTGGCCTACCACTTCGCGGCTGAGCTGTTGTTGCGACTAGACGTTTCCACTTCACAATAACAGCACTTACAGTTGACTGGGGCAGCTCTAGCAGGGCAGAAATGTAATGAACTGACTTGTTGGAAAGGTGGCATCTTATGACGGTGCCACGTTGAAAGTCACTGAGCTCTTCATTACGGGCCATTCTACTGCCAATGTTTGTCTATGGAGATTGCATGTCTGTGTTCTTGATTTTATACACCTGTCAGCAACGGGTGTGCCTAAAATCCACAAATTTGTGGGGGGTCCACATACTTTTGTATATATAGTGTAGCTACTATCTGTCCTCATAATTAAGTTAGCTACCTCTAACGTTTGCAAAATACAGGACTCCTATCTTTGTTTTGTACTAAACTACCACTTTTTCTGTTGAATTAGCCTTGCCAACACTGAGTTTTGCTTACAAAGTTCCATTGATATCGATTGCAAATGCAGGTGACAACAAGTATACCTGAGAGCTGCCACTTTGTTCTGGGTCTCCCGACTCATTTTGACTTCCTCTCCAGGGCCTGCCTCTGCCTGCTGGGGCTCTGTAGTTAGCCCTGTCACCCACCCTGGACACACACATATTGCCATTTCAAGTCGCTCACAACATTGTATCTGTATCTCCTAGAGATCACTTATTGGGAGCAGCAAACAGTCAGCGGACATCACTTTATTCTCGCTCTAGTGGTTCTTCTTTTTGTATAGCTTATGCATAACACACTATTTTCTTTCGTTGATAGCTCACCTGTATACGTGGCTGTCAGAACCTCGTCATAAGACTCCTTCCCAACACAGCCACCCTGAATAGAGTTGACGCTCTCCGACAACACCTAGTAGGGGGGTGGCGGCACAGGTCCTAATCCAGGCACTTGTCATCTCCCGTCTGGATTACTGCAACTCGCTGTTGGCTGGGCTCCCTGCCTGTGACATTAAACCCCTACAACTCATCCAGAACGCGGCAGCCCGTCTGGTGTTCAACCTTCCCAAGTTCTCTCACGTCACCCCGCTCCTCCGCACACTCCACTGGCTTCCAGTTGAAGCTCGCATCTGCTACAAGACCATGGTGCTTGCCTATGGAGCTGTGAGGGGAACGGCACCTCCTTACCTTCAGGCTCTGATCAGTCCCTACACCCAAACGAGGACATTGCGTTCTTCCACCTCTGGCCTGCTGGTCCCCCCTACCTCTGCGGAAGCACAGTTCCCGCTCAGCCCAGTCAAAACTGTTCGCTGCTCTGGCACCCCAATGGTGGAACAAGCTCCCTCACAACGCCAGGACAGCGGAGTCACTGACCACCTTCCGGAGACACTTGAAACCCTACCTCTTTAAGGAATACCTGGGATAGTATAAAAGTAATCCTTCTACTAACGTGAATTCAACGTGAACTCAACTAAACATTTCACCATGTCATTGGATTTAGGTTAAAAGTTGGATAAAAAAATATGAAATGCCCTTACATTGATGACTTTTTGCAAATCCAATCAGTTTTTCACGTTGATTCAACGTCATCACATAGATTTTTTGGGTTGAAATGATGTGGAAACAAAGTTGATTCAACCAGTTTTTTCCCAGTGGGATGGGTGAAGTAGGCAAGCATCTTTTTGGCATCAGAACGGCCTAATTCTCACTTGAAACATAGTTTTTGTGTTTAATAGACTAAATTACACATTCTGTTAACATTGGACTCCAGAGTGATATGTTCTTGTAATTTGTACTCCATGTCATTTCAGATTTTGATTTACTGTATCACAAAGTAGTTTGATGTAGTGAATTACTTTTTCAAAGTAAACTATAGTCTTCTAAAGGGTAGCTTTAGTGTAGCTTAACTTCTTCCAGTGTGAAGTAATTGGTAGCTTGGTAAATAATATTTTCAGAATAGCTTCCCCAACACTGGTGGTTGGACACCCTAGGATATAAGATATAGGACAGGAAAAAAATAATAGTGGACTCACATGCTCAAAGCGCAACGACAGCTCGTCGGAGCTGTCAATGGCATAGACCTTCACTGTCCCATCGTCCCTGCCAACCAGGATGTCTTTCACCCCATCACCCAGGATATCAAACGTGTCAATGCACAAAACACCTATAGGCAACAACCACAGAAAAAGAAAATGGGAATAAGCTGAATGAATGGAATAATGCTAGCTATATCATTGAATGATGACCAACATGGTAAATCAATGTAAATAACATTCTTATAACATAAGATGCCAATACGTGTGCTAATTGCGTTTAAGTGCATAGATACTCTTGAGTCTCTGACAGATAAAACATATACTAGCTAGTATAGTTTCTTTAACAGTTCCGTACCTCCTTTCTTTTTGTCATTATCAATCTCCCATTTAGAAGAGGAAGAGGAATCAGTTATCCTAATCAGTCCCAGTTTTCCATCCACAGTTCCATAGAGAATGTCTTCGCCATTAGTCCCATTAGTCCCAGACAGTGTGGTAGAAGTAGTGCCTTCAGAAAGTATTCACACCCCTTGACTTTTTCCACATTTTGTTGTGTTACAAGTTGGGGTTAAAATTGATTTCATTGTCATTTTTTTGTCAACGATCTACACAAAATAGTCTAACATTTGTAAAAAAAAATAAGTTTATGAAAAATAAAACACTCATATCTTGATTAAGTATTCAACCCCCTGAGTCAATACATGTTAAAATCACCTTTGGAAGCGATTACAGCTGTAAGTCTTTCTGGGTAAGTCTAAGAGCTTTGCACACCTGGATTGTACATTTATTTAAATTCTTCAAGCTCTGTCAGGTTGGTAGTGGATCATTGCTAGACAGCCATTTTCAAGTCTTGCCATACATTCTTAAGCCGATATAAGTCAAAACTGTAACTCAGCCACATTCAATGTCGTCTTGGTAAACTCCAGTGCGTATTTGGCCTTGTGTTTTAGGTTATTCTCCTGCTAAAAAATTAATTTGTCTCCCAGTGTCTGTTGGAAAGCAGACTAAACCTGTGCTTAGCTCTATTCCGTTTCATTTCATCCTAAAAAAACTCCCTGGTCCATGCCGATGACAAGCATACCCATAACATGATGCAACCACCACCATGCTTGAAAATATGAAGTGGTACTCAGTGATGTGTTGTGTTGGATTTGCCCCAAACATAACACTTTGTATTCAGGACTTAAAGTTAATTTCTTTGACACATTTTTTGCAGTTTTATTTTTATTTGCCTTATTGCAAACATGATGCATGTTTTGGAATATTTTTATTCTGTACAGGCTTCCTTCTTTTCACTCTGTCATTTAGGTTAGTATTGTGCAGTAACTACAATGTTGTTGATGTATCCTCAGTTTTCAGTTATCACAGCCATTAAACTCTGTAACTGTTTTAAAGTCACTATTGGCCTCATGGTGAAATCCCTGAGCCGTTTCGTTCCTCTCTGGCAACTGAGTTAGGAAGGACGCCTGTATCTCTGTAGTGACTGAGTGTATTGATACACCATCCAAAGTGTAATTAATAACTTCACCATGCCCAAAGGGACATTCAATGTCTGCTTTTTAAAATGTTTTACCCATCTACCATTAGGTGTCCTACTTTGCGAGGCATTGGAAAACTTCCCTGGTCTTTGTGGTTGAATCTGTGTTTGAAATTCACTATTCGACTGAGGGACCTTACAGATAATTGTATGTGTGGGGTACAGACACGAGGTAGTGTGACGACCCTCCCACTCTGTCTGCCGTATTCTCTCTTTGCTCTTGTTTCCTTATTAGGATGCCGGTGGGCGGAGTTGGGAGGGTCGTCAGCTACATGGGAAACACCTGGGCCGGGTGTGTCCCAGCATAAATGGACCTCTTCCACATTCATTGAGGAGACTCTCTCCAGGCAGATACTTTGGTTGTGGTATTTTTGTGGCCTTTTTGGTTGTTTGCTTTGGCACCTCTCAACACTTTTCCATATTACATTTAAGCATGCAAACACTCACTTACACTACTGATTACTGATTACACACACCATTGTTATTTGATTTAGTTTACTTCAGTTAATAAATATATACTTTGAGTATTCCTTGTCTCCACGTGTCTCCCTTTTGTTACGAACTTGAGCCGGTTCGTGACAAGTGGGGGCTCGTCTGGGATCTTGAACTGGTTGTGTTTGGGAGAACGTGGAGTTAATGTCCAATTCTGTAGGGTCTTTCTTTGTAAATTTTGTTAGTTTGTTTGCGTTTGATAGGCCCAGTATTGGTTGCCTTTGGGTTGTGTACTGCGTTGGAGAGAGTACATTGGTTAGTTTCCAGTCCCTGCCCAGCCTGGAAACTCTTGCTCGACTCGCTGTTGGGACATCGGTCTGAGGAGGTGAGTACAATCGGCTGTGTACCTCAGTGGGAGATTGGGTAGGGTAGTGACATTTTCTACCCGGAGCTATAGCTTTTTCCCCTGATAGGCTTAGTGACGTGTTTTGTTTTGGAATACGTTGGGCATGGTTAAATGTTTGTTATTTTTGTGTGGTGTCTGTGGACTGAGCAGTTGTCTCGGGGCACATCCGTGGCTTTGGGGGAATCTACCAGCGTGCTGGGGGGTTTAATTCCTTGCCAGCGGGCTACAGTGCGTAATTACCCACCGCGAATCTGCACGAAGACTAGGGTTGAGTTATTGTAGGTTTTGGGGAAGCTCCATATCCCAGCTCTCTTCTGTGGTACTCGGTGTGATTGTCATTTCTCTTGTGTCTGGTGTGCTCAGCAGAGGGGTTGAGCAAGATTATTATGATATATATATATATTTTTTTTCTTCCTGATTATGGCGTCTAATGTAGACGAGTTCATTCGCTTTCCATCAGAAGAACTGTTAGAATTATGTACTAAAGAACAGCTGTTGAAGGTTGCTGAACACTACAAGGTTGAAATTAGTGATAAACGTCAAAAAAATTCTATTAGGTTAATATTGAAGGCCAATTTGATGGAGAGTGGTATTCTGGATGTTACCACTGGGGCAGCCTCTGCTGAGGAAACGTTGTCTCCCCGATATGTTACAATGACCGCTCCATCGGGTAGTCATAGTAGTCTTCTTTTTGAACAGCAGAAAGAACTGCTTCTGTTACAGCTAGGGCATGATCGGGTAAAATATGAAAGGGAATTGGAATTTAAACAGGATATGGAGCGTGCTAAAATCAAGCTGCAACAAGAGCGACTAGAGTTGGTTAGGGAAGGAAAGCTCTCAGGGGAGAGTTTGCTCTGGGAAGGGGATCCAGAGTTACCTAGGGGTCGTTCCTCTTTTGGTCGTAATCCAGACACATTTGATATTGTTGGGAATTTACGGTTGTTGCCCCAGTTTAATGAAAAGGACCCGGAGACATTATTTTCGTTGTTTGAGCGTGTTGCTGACGCTAGGAGTTGGCCTGATTCTGATCGCACTTTGATGTTGCAGTGTGTGCTGACTGGTAAAGCGCAAGAAGCATATTCAGCTCTTAGTGTAGCAGACAGTGTTAGTTATGAGAAGGTTAAAACGGCTGTTTTACAGAGTTACGAATTGGTCCCTGAGGCTTACCGCCAACGATTTAGAACTTTAAAAAGGGATGATCAGCAGACTCATGTTGAGTTTGCGCGAATATTATCTTCACAGTTCAATCGCTGGTGTTCCGCCTCTGCAGTTATGACTTTCCAAGGGCTGTGTGATCTGATTATGTTAGAACAATTTAAGGACACAATCCCTGATCGTATAGCGACGTACATTAACAAACGAAAAATAAAGACTGTCGCTGAAGCTGCGGTTTTGGCAGATGAATATGTGTTGACTCACAAATGTTTTTGCAGAACCCCGTATTCGGAGTGAGTGGGGGCGTTCGCAGAGATTTGGGCCTCGCTCGCCGAGATACTTCGGTTCTCGGGCAGAGTTTCATTCAACTAGGGTTGAGCCTGATACCCGTGGTAAAACTGACTTTGGTCAAGAGTGTCACTACTGTCAAGAATTAGGTCATTGGAAAAATGAATGTCCGATTCTTAGGTCTAGGGGTAAATTCAGTACAGGTGCTTATGGTAAATCGAGGCCTGCAGCGTTAGCAGCGCCTGTTCCACATCAGTTCACTCCTGACGCATTGTCTCATGCCCAGAGCCAGGTGAAGGGCTACATTGATCCCGACTATTTACCTTTCGTTACGGAGAGTTTTGTGTCTATGGTAGGAAGTAAGAACCTAGTGCCAGTAAAGATCCTAAGAGACACAGGTGCCTCTGAATCATTTGTGTTGGAATCTGTGTTACCCTTCTCTGCGGAGACTGATTCGGGGAATAGTGTTCTAATTAGGGGAATAGGTTTGAACACTCTGTCAGTTCCATTGCATAAACTGATGTTGGATTGTGGACTGGTGAAAGGTGAGGTTGTTGTGGGGGTGCGTCCTTCATTGCCTATTGAGGGTATTGACGTGATCCTTGGAAATAACTTGGCTGGGGAGCGTGTGTGGCCTATCGCGTTTCCGAACCGGAGATGGTGTTTAAACCGGCTCAAGTTCGTAACAAAAGGGAGACACGTGGAGACAAGGAATACTCAAAGTATATATTTATTAACTGAAGTAAACTAAATCAAATAACAATGGTGTGTGTAATCAGTAATCAGTAGTGTGAGTGTTTGCATGCATAAATGTAATATGGAAAAGTGTTGAGAGGTGCCAAAGCAAACAACCAAAAAGGCCACAAAAATACCACAACCAAAGTCAAAGTATCTGCCTGGAGAGAGTCTCCTCAATGAATGTGGAAGAGGTCCATTTATGCTGGGACACACCCGGCCCAGGTGTTTCCCATGTAGCTGACGACCCTCCCAACTCCGCCCACCGGCATCCTAATAAGGAAACAAGAGCAAAGAGAGAATACGGCAGACAGAGTGGGAGGGTCGTCACACTCCCCCCCCATAAGACCGGGGACCAACAAGGACCCCGGACCAACGTACCAGCCCCTGCGTCCCAAACCGACAAATTGTACATGTTCACACCTCCACTTGCCCCACCCATCATCCTCCTCTCCAGACCTCAGCAACCTTTACACAGGAAGCAACCTTTAAGAGGAAAGAAGAACCCAAGACTAGGAGGGGACAAACAGGAAAGATAGAACATGACAAAATCAAACAATGGTCGGTCACATCAATATTCATGAACAGGGCGCACGAGAGAGCGCATCAGCAATCACGTTATCAGTCCCCCGGATGTGCCGCACATCTAGATGGAAGGATTGTAAAAATAAACACCATCTCATTATCCTCTGATTTGGACACCTCATGGACCTCAAAAAGGTGAGAGGGTTATGGTCGGTGTAGACCACAATAGGTACTACACCCGACCCAACATACACTTCAAAGTGTTGTAGCGCCCATATAAGTGCTAATGCTTCTTTTTCAATGACCGAATAGTTCAACTGATAATGGTTAAACTTTTTGGAAAAGAAACTAACAGGCCTCTCAACCCCAGCCACATCTGCTTGCAGCAAAACTGCACCCGCCCCCACATGACTAGCATCCACCTGCAAGGTAAATGACAAATCAACACGAGGAGCAGCCAGTACCGGAGTTGAAGTAAGCAACCTCTTTGCATCTTCGAAAGCCTGTTGACAATGAGAAGACCATACGTACACAGCCTTAGCTTTCAGCAAATCTGTCAAGGGAGCGACCACAGTAGAGAAGTTCCTACAAAAACCACGATAATACCCAATCATTCCCAAGAAACGCATCAGTTCCTTTTTAGTAGTTGGTAGTGGAAAAGCATCGATAGCTACCACTTTAGCCCGAACAGGACGCACTTCACCCTGCCCAACCACCTTTCCAAGGTATGTAACAGTCGCTTGAGCAAACTCACATTTAGCCAAATTTATCGTGAGGCGACCCGCAGCCAGACGTCCGAACAAGGCTTGAATACGGGACAGATGTTCCTCCCAAGTATCTGCATATATCACTACATCGTCCAGATAAACAGCGCACCCGGCCAGACCAGAGACAACCCTGTTCATAAGTCGCTGAAAAGTGGCAGGCGCATTACGCAGTCCGAACCTCATAACCGAATACGAGTACAGACCAAAAGGTGTAATAAAGGCAGAGATTTCACGTGCCCTACTCGTCAGTGGCACCTGCCAATACCCCTTTAACAGGTCAAATTTGCTCACAAACTTAGCTGCGCCCGACTTGATCAACGCAGTCCTCCATCCGAGGAAGAGGAAATGAATCCGGCTTAGTGACATCGTTTACCTTACGGTAGTCCGTACAAAATCTATTTGTTCCATCCGATTTACTGACCAAGATACAGGGAGAAGCCCAACTGGAGAAAGAAGGCTCTGCTATTTTACTCTCCAGCATGTACCTGACCTCAGCATCCAGACAACGCAGTTTCTCTGAAGAAACTCTATAGAACCGTTGACGAATGGGGTCAGCATCTCCAATGTCAATATCATGTTCTATTAAGTTTGTACGTGTAGGTGTATCAGAAAACAACCCTGGAAATCTCCGAATCAAACCAATCATCTCTTTCCGCTCATCAACAGGTAGATGAGTAAGAAGGCTATCTAAAATCTCCAGTGTCTCTGAATTTTTCAATCTACCCTGCAGTATGCAATCGTCAGGACCAGAAACATCTTCCTGCTCCTGCACAGACCTAGCATGACCAGAACTCAGGGAATAAACAGTATCAGCCAAAAGAACAGCCTTACCGTCCTCTGTAGACTCCCCTGTTCAGTCTCAGAGGAACGTGCATAATAGGGTTTTAACAAATTTACATGGCACAGTTGGTTTGCTTTCCTCCGTTCTGGAGTGGCAACTAGATAATTTTGCTCAGTGTACTGGCACACCGCTGTATATGGACCTTGAAACTTGGCTTGAAAAGGAGAACCAACAATTGGCAGCAGAGCCAGAACCTGATCACCTGGACTAAAGTGACGAGGCTCAGCTCGGCGATCATATATGCTCTTCATCCTGTCCTGTGAAGATGATAGCTTCTCTTTAGCCATCACCCACATATGATAACAGGGACTGAGGAGGCTCGGGAGACTTCCAGTCATCCTGGAGAACAGATAAAAGCCCACGCACCCGATGTCCAAACACTAGGTCATTTGGGCTAAAACCCGTGCTCTCCTGTGAAACCTCCCTAGCTGCTAACAATAACCAAGGCAACCCCTCCTCCCAATCCTTTTCCATCTCAGTACAATAAGCTCTCAACAACGACTTAAGTGTTTGATGGAAACGTTCCAGTGCTCCTTGACTTTGGGCATGATAGGCGCTAGACAAGTTGTGTTTAATATGGAGTTGTTGGAGAACCTGACCAAAGAGATTAGAGGTGAAATTAGATCCTTGATCACTTTGAATGACCTTAGGGATTCCAAACAGTGAGAGAAACTGAGTCAAAGCTTTTAACACAGCCTTAGTCGTGATAGACCGGAGAGGATAGGCAGCAGGAAACCTAGTGGTCTGACACATCACAGTCAACAAATAATTACTACCCTTTCTAGAACGAGGCAGAGGACCAACACAGTCAATAATCAAATACTCAAAAGGTTTACTGAGTACAGGAATAGGGAACAGTGGTACCGGCTTAATAGCTTGATTAGGTTTACCAGTTAATTGACAGGTGTGACAAGTTTTGATGAAATCAGAAACATCCCTCTTTAATCTTGGCCAAAAGAAATGTCGTAATATACGATTGTAGGTTTTTCTCACACCCATATGCCCAGCAACGTCATTGTGAGAAGTTGTTAGCACCAACTCACGAAGCTTAACTGGTACCACCACCTGACTAATCGCCTCCCCCAGAAAACAACTACCATGAGACATCCACTTTCTCATCAGGACCTCCTCTTGGAGAAAATAGCCCTGTGCGACATCTCCCAACTGTTCCACAGGCACAATTTGGTCCAGCAACTCTTCTAATGTAGGGTCAGTCCGTTGCGCCTCGATTAAATCGGAGCGGGATATAGATAACGGGATAACAGGGAAAACAGTAACAGACTTCTTTGTGGTATTCTCGTTAGCCAGTTCCGTGACCAGGTCGTCATGGATCATAGAACGCGTCACTGCACACGCAGAAAACACCTCTGGGAAATTCTGCGCACTCTCATCAGGAATCCCTACAATTGAAGGCTTAGTGGAAACCACTAAAGATGGAAACACGATAGGCCACACACGCTCCCAGCCAAGTTATTTCCAAGGATCACGTCAATACCCTCAATAGGCAATGAAGGACGCACCCCCACAACAACCTCACCTTTCACCAGTCCACAATCCAACATCAGTTTATGCAATGGAACTGACAGTGTTCAAACCTATTCCCCTAATTAGAACACTATTCCCCGAATCAGTCTCCGCAGAGTCTTCTCATGTTAAACACTATTATTGTACACAGAGCGAGTCCATACAACTTATTATGTGACTTGTTAAGCAACTTTTTACTCGTGAATTTATTTAGGCTTGCCATAACAAAGGGGTTGAATACTTATTGACTCAAGACATTTCAGCTTTTCATTTCTAGTAATTTCTAAAAACATAATTCCACTTTGACATTGTGGGGTTTTGTGTGTAGGCCAGTGACAAAAAAATCTAAAATGTAATCAATTTTAAATTCAGGCTGTAACCAACAAAATGTGGAAAAAGTCAAGGGGTGTGAATACTTTCTGAAGGCACTGTAAGTACAGGGATGTGTGAAATTGACATTTGAGTTCAGTATAAGAATTTTGTACTTGCCTCCATCTCTATTGTACAGCTCCAAAACTGAGGGAGGACCAGGGACTTCAATATCATACAAAAGCTCAGATCCCTATGGGCAAGAAAACACAAACTCTTTGAAGTACTTATATTCTCATACTGCAGTACTCATACACAATTTCCATTCACCCATTAGAAAACATGCATTGGATTGTATGGAAATGATATAAATGATAAATAGACAGTGTGGTAAAATCTTCACCTGCAACACTGAGAACTCTGTCTTGACATGCCAACACAGGGACAACGCGGCCCAAGTTCTCAGCAGACAAACACACAATGTCATTGATTTTGTCTCCAGACAGGTAGTAGTCTTGGTCCTTGCAGTCACAGTAGTGGTTGTAGATGTAACTCGCACACACAAAAAGGTCTGCTCCTGAAACGTGCCTGCAAAACACATTGAAGGCATTTTTTTTTTTTTTTAACAAACATGTGTAGAGAGCCTGGAACCGAGGCAAGGTAACCTATTTCACATCAAAAAGTTAAGACTCACATGGCATTAATGCTTTCTGTAAGGTTGGCCTCAAAGGACAGGAACTGTTTGCCTTTCTTGGTGTATCCCTTCACTTCCGAGCCGGCACACACAAAGATCTTCTCCTGCGGGGTTCCAAGAGCCCCACCCAGGTCCAGCCTGGTTATCTTCTGCCCTGGCAAGGTCTTGAACACAGGCTAGAAAAGATAACCACAATCAACATTCATAAAATGGAACTTTATTTATTTATTACACAACGGAAACGTGTATTTTTGAGGACACGGTACCCATCCCACCAAACAGCACATGGTCAGCTGCAGAGCAGTTTCCCTGGAGCAGGTTAGGGGGACCATGGCAGTAGGCATTCATATGAAGTCCTTGAAAGTGGTTGTCCTCTCCTAGCCTAGGTGCCAGTCCGGTTCTGCTTTAGCCAACAATGATGAATGAGTTGGCTAAAAACAGACTGGAACCCAGGCTAGTATTTCAATGATGTTGACTGTGTAAGACCCAATACATACCACAGCTTCTCCTTTTTTCATCCCAAAACAAGTTACCACACCATCATGATCAGCAACAGCAACCTGTAACACGCAAAATGAAATGTGTAACTCAATAATTGGGGCATTGTTCAGAGCCAGATTTACAAAAGCATATATTCCAAACCAACCACAAGGCTATTTATGGGTCACTTCTAATTATGTACATGAACATTACAGTACCTTTTGGGTTGCTTTGCGTCCCAAGGCAGGGAGGAGCCTCATGGTTTTCTGAGATGTCACACCAACCTGTGACGATGAACGTGACAGCCAGAGTAAATCAGTATCACAATTCATCGACAGTTACTAAAGACAAAGTTGGCTGAGTAAAAAAAAAAAGCAGTCCTTTTCCCATTCAGGCTACTATGTATTTAGCCATAACATTAGTGACATGATCAGTGCCAGGGGTCAAAATGTAGGAAAAAGCTATATAGCTAAATTATCTAGTTACTGTTGCTAACTCAGTTACCTGCAGATAATCAACTCGATTGAGGCTGATCTCCATGATGTTCTCTTGGCTTGATGCGAGTATTTGCTCATCAGAAATTGGTGTACAATTCAATTGATTAGATACTGTAGCTAGGTCAATTATCCAAAGAAGCTGGGTTTCTGTCCAGTAACGTTAACCGTTAAGAACAAGCTATTTCCGACCGGGTTACAGTTATCTAAATCAACGTTAGCTAGCTAATAAAGATGGCTGTCTAGCTAACATCCGAGTTTAGCAAAGAGCATTTTGTCAGAATGTGATTATCAAAAACAGTACAGCTCTATGGGATTATCCTGTAGTAGGGATTAGCCTAGAGGTGCGTTCGTAAATTCACTCTGGTTACTACTCCGTTTTCAGGGCACTCTCGCGTCCGTCTGAGTGTGCCAAAGCGCAGAATAATTGAATTTACGAACGCTCAACACCCGTTGCATATGGCTGGTGTCAGTAAACGTCGGTAAAAAAGCGTAATTAAATTGTTGCCAGCAGCACAGTTACAGCCACCAACGCTCAGTTACAGTCACCAACGCTCTGGACAACATGAAAACAGCCTAACCAGCTCTGCTAGGGCGACTAAAATGGTCAGAGTGAGGTGTTCTATCATTTGTGTCTGGAAGCAGCTAGCCAACGTTAGCCAGTTAGCTTGGGTGCTTGACTGCCGTTGTGAGGTCAGAACGCTCCGATCAACCTACTCCTCGGCCAGAACGTCCAGTGTGCGCTCTGAACGCTCTGAATTTACGCACGCGCACTCTGGCACACCAGATTGAATTTACGAACACACCCCTAGTTGGCTAATTTAGTTGGTTTGCTAACGCTGTAACTACTCGAAATCCACGTGACAACGTTACACACTCACTGACCAGTATCATGAATATATTCCATATAGTTGGCACATCGTTGTTTGAGTTAGCTAAACGTCTGCTAGTTTATCGACATTTTAGTAGAACATTCACGTTGTCAAGCTAGCATCTGATTATTCTGTGATCACACTGGACCCGTTACCATGGACAACGATGTCGTTTGAAGAAGCTTCAAGATCATTGGGTGATGTCTCGGTGCGATTCAACGTAGATTCTGATTGGTATAGCGGGGTCCAGTATTTTTTTTTTGTCTTCCTCCCATAGTAGCTACGTTAAAAACAACAACGTAATAATTCCATGCGGAAGCGTTCGAAGATTAACAAATTCATGTGACCAGCGCCGTTGCTAATTAGGATCCCAAACCAACATTGAAAAATCACCTGATGCTAATTGATACAAATCATGTTTATATTAGTGAATATGGAGGTTGTCATTCAACAAGGTAATTTTTCTTATTTTATTGATTTAAGATAATGGATAAATATATTCCAGATCTACACAAACATGGTTTCTCTACAAGTAAATAATAAATACATTTAACATGGCAATGTGGGCATGCAGTGAACCGGAAAACGAGGGGTATTAGCCACAAATCAGTTGAATTGAAGACATTTTAAATTAGAAAACCTATCCAAAATGCAACTATACACTTGCATTTGAAGCCAGCCTACTCCTTCCCATTTACTGAATACCATGTGCTTTGTGCACAGACTGAGGAACTGCTGGTAGAGTGAAACTGATTCATTTTTAGCATAAATCCTTTGACTGCATGTCTTTGTACCATTCAAGTCTTCAAAAGTACAGCAGATATTCCACTTTCTCATTTCAGTGCCATGTAACACCATGTAGTGAGTTACATGGCATAGATCACATTTCAATTTCAAAGAGTAAAAATGTGTTAAGACAATCATAACAGATGCTTTCAGCGTAAGAAAATGTATAAAATGGAATTGGTGGATGTAGAAATCCCAGAGCAACTGACATCTCATCTCGCCTTTAAAAAGCACAATATGATTAATAAAAAAAGAAAGATTGCAACTATGTATAGTACAATTTAAATTAAATATCTAATCTCAGAAGTTAATCTTTTTTTGCAAGAGAAGAACAAGTATTTTGTCATGAATAAATAAATCATACAGGACAGACCAAAGACAATTACCATCATAAGGTCAATCCTTAGAAGTAGAACACAGATAGTCAGCTGGTGTTCTTCCCAAAGAGAGAGAAAAGGGGGTGGAGGAGGGGGAGTGAGTGTCCAGCTGCTCCATAAAGCCATTTCAAAAACAAAATCGGGGGATTTTCAGTGCATCGCAGGCAGAGCCTCAGCCTCCGCTCTAGCATATGAACAGAGCAGCAGGAACACAGACCTGACATGTAACATTAAAAAGTATTTTTTTCTCTCTCAAAGTTGTTGCTCGTCAGTCCCTCAAGTTGACATGCCGCCACACCCCTTGCAGTACAAACTATGGTTGTGGGGGGACAGAAAGTGAGGTCACACTGCAGTGGGGGCCAGGCGACTCATAAAGGCGATACTGTTGAGGCACATCTTTCTGAAGAAGGCCGGGCAGGCGGGCTTCATGATGAAATGCTCCAGCAGAATCCGAAGCTCTGAGAACAGGGTGCTGGGAGGGGTGGAAATTATGGTTTGAGAAATGCAATTAGCCATATTTGCTATTGTACAATGATCCAACATATTGAAATTACTACACCTACAGAAGTCAATTGAGGCTACTTACCGGCAATATGGGTTTCTCCTTGAGGTGTAGCGGAGAGTTAGAAACCTGTAGTAAATGAAAGGCTGCAGCAAGCTTCCCTGGCCACTGTAAACAACAAAAACCAAGAGTAAATCAAGTGACTGGGTGGGGGGGGACAAACTATGAATTCTCATCTCAGTGCATACTGGTATTGTAAGAGAATCTAAAAGGAAAAACCCTTATCAGACTTCAGTCTAAGGTACCATTAAAATGTGCACAGAAATAGACATACCTGAATAGCATGAATACAGTGGCTGGCATGAGGAAGATCTCGTTGCAGGCGATGAACTTCAGGATGTTCTGCTGGTTGGCTGTGAGCTTGTTGAGGAAGTTCCTCACAAAGGGCAGGCTATTAGGGCCCATTGCCTACAAGGGGAATTATACACATCAGGATGACCAAATAATGAAAGAGCACCTTATGAATGAGCATAAATTAGCAAAATTACTGTATTTTACCTAGCCAACACTCATAAAAGGGTATTTTATGATTTGGATGGTGACAATGACCATCCAAATCACAAAATACCCTTTTTCGAGTGCTGGCTATGCTTTACCCAACTGGCTTTTGATGGCTTCACTAACGTTTAAATGTTTTGGAATCAAAAGAGGATACTTACATCCAGAACCTTCTTTGTGTAGGTGGTTGCATGAAGCAACGAGAAGAGGAAGACTGGGAATATGCTCACTGTAGACAGCGGTTAAGGGGCAAAACAGCAGTAAAGATGGACAACACAAAACAAACATTGAAGGGCAGCTTCAAAGTGTTTTCAAGCAATGCCTTCTTGTTAATAGGTAAATAGGTTTTTTGTAGGTTTGCATAACTGAAACCATGACCCCAACCATTACAAAAACCTTCCTGCATTACAATTAGCATTCTCCCCAAACCAGGTTGGTGGTGATATACCAAGCTTTAGCTTTATCAGACACCCTTATGACAGAACAACCAAGGCATGGTGATATTAGCCTGACATGACAACGACCCTAGGATTTGGCTATACAACACAAACAGATCTGGGACCAGGCTATGGTGATAGCCTTTATGTATGGTTGAGAGGATACTTGTGATGGGGTTAGAGTTGACCAGGATGAGGGAGTACAGCAGGTAGTGACAGCTGTCCTCTTGGAGTGCCTGGGCTAGGAAGGCTCTGCTGAGCTGGAAGTGGGGGAGCCGCTGGTGTAGTCGCAGCGCACTGGTGAGGGCGTTGGCCAGCAGCGCACGCTGGTAGAAATTGGCAGCCGCCTGGGGTCTGGAAAATTTAAATAAATGCATTACTCTGAGGGGAACTCAGACTGGTTAATTACATTTTGGAGTATATCGAAATGGTGTAACAATTTGGACCACAATATGCTATGAAAGTGAATATGTGGTG
Organism: Coregonus clupeaformis; assembly: GCF_020615455.1. NCBI lineage: Eukaryota > Metazoa > Chordata > Actinopteri > Salmoniformes > Salmonidae > Coregonus > Coregonus clupeaformis. Next base: position 35,007,735 of record NC_059193.1, read on the forward strand.
GCATCAGGTGAACATTCAAGACATTAATTTGATAATGCCATCACTAAAACATTGTTAATTTCGCAGTTCTGCATTGGTTGTCTGTGTCAGGTATTGTTGCTATATGCACATCCAGAAAAATATTATCCCTGGTGCTGGAACTGAGTAAACATTAACAATAATGTAAAACCCAAACTGCAGTAGAAAACCAAACGACCAGTCCCTATCCTAGCATATTGCTTTCGTAAATAGCTAATGTAGATCAGGGCTCTCCAACCCTGGTCCTGGAGAGCTACCATCCTGTAGGTTTTCGCTTCAACCCTAATCTAGCTCACCTGAATCTCATAATTAGCTGGTTGATAAGCTGAGTCAGGTTCATTACATTTTAGTCATTTAGCAGACGCTCTTATCCAGAGTTAGTGAGTGCATACATTTTCATACTGGCCCCCCTGTGGGAATCGAACCCACAACCCTGGCATTGCAAGCGCTATGCTCTACCGACTGAGCTACACGGGGCTCGTTACAACTGGGTTTGGACTGAACACCTGCAGGACTGTAGCTCTCCAGGAACAGGGTTGGAGAGCCCTGATATAGACAAAGTGAAAAATCTGAGCATTGACCCTTACCCTAAGAGTGGTAGAATGAACATTATTGAGCAATAGATGGTGAAGAGCCGTGAGAGCCACATTGCTGTCTCTAGTTTGTTCGCCAACATGAATTGCTGTGAAGAAAAAAAAATGAGTACATTCAAGTTCATGAGGTTAGAAAAACTTGACAAAATATATTTTAGAGTCAACATCCACAGGCCTATATTGTATCATTGAGCACTATCCAAATGATCTGCAATACGCCAAAATGTGAGACCAAAAAAAACTAATGTCTACCTTACTGCAAGGATGCAATTACCTACACAAAAATGTTTTCCCTGCCTACTTGCATTGCACTACAAATTTGGGGCTCCACACTTTTGCATGTTTTTGTAATGCAACTTCGCAGGACAGCCGATTAGTGTAGATAAGTGTCCTTGTGTTGAGTACTTGCACAATGTAAAAAATAGGCTTTACGCTGGGTTTATACTCCAAACGTTCATTGTAACATTTACATTTAAGTCATTTAGCAGACGCTCTTATCCAGAGCGACTTACAGTTAGTGAATACATTTTTTTTTTATATACTGGCTCCCCGTGGGAATCGAACCCACAACCCTGGTGTTGCAAACGCCATGCTCTATCAACTGAGCTACATCCCTGCCGGCCATTCCCTCCCCTACCCTGGACGACACTGGGCCAATTGTGCACCGCCCATGAGTCTCCCGGTCACGGCCGGCTGCGACAGAGCCTGGATTCGACCCAGGATCTCTAGTGGCACAGTTAGCACTGCGATGCAGTGCCTTAGACCACTGCGCCACTCAGGAGACAGGTAACATCACTGGAGAGTGCGTAAAGTTACAACCTACGTTATGCAGTGAAATGTGTGGTGAAGTCACAGAGCTTCTCCACTATGGAGTATACATCCTGCCTAACAAGTACAATCTATGATCTTGATGAAGTAGAAGTGCATGATTACTCACCACTGGCCCTAATTGAGGGGGAGGGGCACTTGTTTGCTCTGTGTCAGCCATCTTCTTGACTCTCGTTTACCCCTGAAGAGAGACGGAAACACAAAAACCGTTTAATGAATAACTTATAGCACCCGGACATAGAAAGCCCACTTGACTCTCAAGAAATGGCAAGAATGAAAATGCTGATTAGCTTATACACCCACGTTCATGAGTTGATTTTGATATGCGGAGTGCAGACAAAACAACTAGCTAAAACGTTTAAACTGATTCAAACTAACGTTACCCAACTAGTTAGATGACTGTCAGTCAGGGCATCAATATTTTTGGCTCAGTTGTAGCTTTGTCAGAACATAGGCGCTATCCAACTAGCTTAGCTAGCTACTAGACAGCAATTATTAGCCACACAAACGTGAGACAGATCCAGGGAGTGATAACTAGCAAACTAGTTCGGAAAGCACATTTGTTGGCTTTATATAATGAGTTAATTGAGAAAACGTTAGCAATGGCGAATCCCGGTAAATGAATTAGCTAGCCTAATGTACACTAGCTAGCTAACGTAGAACTGCCTCCACACTCTAGAATGTTCTGACGCTTGTTAGCTAGCTCAGTTCTGGCTAAACTAGCTGACAAGCATGTAATGTACTGTTAGCTAGCTTAAATATTCTCTGCGTGGACTGTCTGACTTCAATGTAGCTAACACGAATAATTAGGTTTAGGCTATATTTTCCGAAAATTACCTGAAACTGTCGAGATCAACGTCAGATATGCAGTTTCACCAATGACTCTGTTATTTTGTTGGCTACTTTCGCTAGCTATTCAGCGATATTCTTCTTCTTCGGTGGGGTTTATCGGCGGTTGGCAGTCAACGTTATGGTGCATTACCGCCACCATACTGTACTGGAGTGTGGGCCGCCTTCTTCTTCTTCTTCAATGAGGTTTAACGGCGGTTGGCATCCAATTTGTTGCATTACCGCCTCCTACTAGACTGGAGTTCAACTCCCTTATCGTTCATTGAAAAATAAAATAAACCAAAGCAATATCCTACCATAAATACGCCATTTAGCAGACGCTTTTATCCAAAGCGACTTACAGTCATGTGTGCATACATTTTTGCGTATGGGTGGTCCCGGGGATCGAACCCACTACCCTGCCGTTACAAGCGCCATGCTTTACCAATTGAGCTACAGAGGACCATCTAACACTACACTCACACCTTCAACACTACAACTAATAATTAACCCCACCCTTCTCCACTGTTTAAATACACTCACTCCTACCTCATGCCCTCAACCTGAATTGATGGGACATCACCACTTAACACTCCCTGTAACTCTTCTGCTGTCAAGTCTCGCACACCCAAATATCTCTCTACAGCTGCCACCACCACCTCAATTTTCATCGATTTGCGTTCCATCCCTGCAGTACAATTAGTAACCATTGCTATAAACGCTAAAAATCCAATCTTGCTGAACCATATATAACTTTTTGGTTTATCCCTATGTACTGGTACATCTCTACTACTCACACCATTTCTCTCAGGATCCCTCCCCCTTGACCCATCTTCCTCTACTTTCTTCACTGCCTCCGCATATGACAACTTATTCTCTACTCTTACCCTGGATACCTCAACCTGCTTCTCTCGCACTGGACATGTCTGATCCCCAGCCCCATGGCCACCCCTACAATTAGCACACACCACCACTTTCCCCACTGCTTCACACTACTTTGTCTCATGCCCTTCTGCACACTTCTCACACCTTGGTATCTCCCTCCTACACACTGCTGCCACATGCCCATAAGTTTGACACCTGTAACATCTTAAGGTATTCGGCACATATGCTCGCACTGGGTAACTTATATATCCTAACCTCACTTTCTCCGGCAAAGACTAAACTTCAAAACTCAAAAGAACAGACAATGACTCTCACCACCCTGTTTACATCGCACCAAACGACGAGCATCACACACACCGGGAATCATCTCCTTCAGTTGGTCAACTTTTACATTCACTGCTACTCCAGTAATCACTCCTCTCAATGGCACCCTTTTCTTAAGAGCGAAACAATTCACAATTCTTTCCCCCATTTGTTTAACTCTGAGCGCCTTCTCCCTCTGCCCAACAGAAACACAAACAATTATCACTAGACCACTTCTGGTTACCCTCACCGATTCCAATTTACCCAACACTATTTTCACCCATCTTGAAACCACAATTGGATCAGCCAAAAGGCAAGGATCCATTTTTTCCACAAACTTCAAGCCTACGGCCACAGACTCATCTTTATCCTGACCCGCTGTGCAATCCTCGGGCTCCGAGTACTTCACCACACTTTCCACATCCGAGACATCACCCTCATTCACTTCCATTTCTGCTCCTGTCTTCAGCTCACTTTGCTTACATTTCCAACCACTCTTCATTTTTAACTGACTCAAACTCACAATCTTCCTCCATCTCTCTCTTAGACCTCCTCTGCCTCTCTTTTCCCCTCCATTCCTCCTAATTCATCCAAGTATACGTCTCCTTATGATAATACTGCATTTCTCCAAACCTATATCTGTTTCTTGCCTTCTCTAAGGACTCAATTTTCCCCCTCCTTTCCCTTCCAGCATCTATTCTATCATCAGCCTTGACCTCTTCATTGCTCTCCTCTTCTGATCCGCTGTCCACCTCTCCTGATTCACCATCGTCTTCCGATCCGTTATCCTCACTATCATCGGGACTTACTCCCTTTCCAACTGCTCGTCTTTTCGCTGAAGACGCCATGCTCCTTCAATCCATCACACAGGACTGGAGTGTGGGCCAGAGAAGGGGAGAAACTAAATCCAACCTGCCAGCACCGTTTCTCTTTAAAAAAGATAACAAAATATTTGCGAATATTGTATCTAATGACGTTCTACTCAGTATACTCTTTAAACTCATTTAATCTATCCCCTTCTCCTTCATACTGGATCTCAGCCTTTCTCTTTCCCTCTCATACTGCCCAGACAGTATCAGTACATGCCCTATTGTCTCTATTTCCTGTCAATAGTCACAATTTCCTATTGGATGCTTTCCTATCACATTTTGTCTTATGCAACCGGCTGTGTCCCACCCTTAATCTTGTAAAAATAGCCTACTCTCTTCTGTGTCTTCCTGCCATCCTCCCTGACTTTCCTCTGTACTTGGAATAGATGCTTGCCCTTAATGTCTCTATTCCACTGATCCTGTCATCTCTGCACCACCACTGTCCATATCAGGCTGTTTGCCTCTGCCTTGCTCATTGAAACTACAACATCCGCATCCCCACTACTAAGTGCTTGTTTAGCCAGTACATTAGCTGCCTCGTTCCTATCCGCCCCCACATGGGCTGGGAACCAAGTAAACTTGGTATGTATACCCATCTGTCTAACCCTGCCATGGGTTTGTAGTACGTCATAAAGCAGGTCTTGTCTGCTACGTGAGCTAAAGGACTGCAGACTCATCAACACTGCACGTGAATCAGAGCAAATAACTACTCTGTCTGGCTTGACTTCCTCCACCCACTGCAAGGCCGACAGTATGGCCATCAGCTCCGCCATATATACAGCCAGATGATCTGTAATACGTTTCCTGACTGCCACCCCACATTCCTGCAGTACAAATGCTGACCCAGTACGTCCTGTCCTTGGATCTTTTGGACCATCTGTGTAAATGGCCACAAAATCCGGATATACAGTACAGTATCCAGACGTCTATTAAACAAACCAGATGGATCAACACCCTCCCTATCTTTCCGTAGTCTCTCCAACACTTCTAGATCAACTACTGGAGGTGGGAGTAGCCATGGTGGGATCACAGGAATAACTACCATTGGGCTAAACTCCCTTCCATATAGTCCCATCTCCCTCGCCTGGGTATTACCCACCCACCCAAAGCTTGTGTTCTGTTCTCCCAGCATGCCTGTATTACCCACCCACCCAGCATTACCCACCCACCCATAGCTCATGTTCCCAGCATGCCTGTAAAATCCCTTTCGCAGGATGAGACACTCCATGTCCCTGTAAATTGACCCAATAATTAATTGCCAGCTGCTGTCTCCTAACCTGCAATGGCATATCCCCCATCTCCACCTGTAGTGCAGACACTGGGGAGGTCCGAAACGCCCCACTACATATTCTGAGTCTTTGCCCCTGTATGATATCTAGCCTTTCCAGTGAGGTCCGGGCTGACGAACCATACGCTATACTGCCAGTCTATTACAGATCGGATCAATGCAACATACATGGTCCTCAATGAGGAATGCCCAGCCCCCCACTCCTTCCCTGTCAGACAGCACATCACATTTAGCACCTTTTTACATTTTCCCACCACTCCCTCAATGTGTTCTGCCCAGGTCAGTCTAGTGTCAAAGTACACCCCAAGGAACCTGAAGGCCACCACCCTCTCCAGGTTTCTCCCATATAACCTCAAGCATACTTCATCTCCCACCTTCCTCCTGGTAAAGAACACTGTCTGAGTTTTCTCTACAGAGAACCTGAATACCCACATTAATGCCCACCTCATCAATTGCTTCCTGTCCCTTCCTGACTATAGCGATTTGCGTCATTCCCACATTGAAGTTACATTTATCAGCTGACCTTGGCTTGCACCAGAAAGGTGTTCAAATATTGCGATATTTGTAGACGTGACCAAAAATGTAATTCAAATCATCCCTGTTTTATTTTATTATCTGAAACTAGCTAGGTACATTTCAAGTATGGCTTATTTTATGTTGTCCTAGCAAGATTTCTGAGTCAAACATTCATCTTACTGGAATTATTTTATTGTAAATATACAGAAGCCTACAGATCTAGGCCTACTTCAGTCAAGATTCAATGTTTAAACTTAATTGGTATTGTGTAAATACACTGGAAATTCTCCCAATAAAAGATATGGCATCTAATGAGTCCAAGTTCTCACATGTGCAGTAGGCTAGGAAAAGGCTACAGGGGGAATCTGCATGATGGTTCCTTGCACTGCATCATGTCCATATGGGGATGCTAACAAGGGATTTATTACAGTGTTGTAGCTCAAATGACTTTGATCTATTAATCATAGATTTGTGGTACATGGCATATGTAACAGTACTTTAAACAGAATCCACTTTTTTAGAAGTGTCAAGCCAGCCAACATTCATCTGGAGGCCAACCTGAATCCCATTAAATTGGGCCAGTACTCCTTTATATTACACACACACACACACACACACACACACACACACACACACACACACACACACACACACACACACACACACACACACACACACACACACACACACACATTAAAAACACACACACACACACACACACACAGGTTATTATAGTAAACAAAAACTGAAACAAAAACTAATCATGAAAAAACTATTCAGTAAACTGAAATAAAATAATTAAAGGACCAATTCAGCCATTTTTATCTCAATATCAAATATTTTCTAGGTAACAATCAAGTACCTTACTGTGATTGTTTTCAATTCAAATGGTCAAAAAGGAACTAAAATAGCTTCTTAGCAAAGTGCAATTTCTCAAGCTAGAATTTTGCTAGGACTGTCTTGGAGTGGTCTGAGTAGGGAGTAACTAGCTGTTATTGGCAGAGATATTTGGAACTTTCTTTCTTATTGGTCTATTAACACATTACCCGCATGGTGATGTCACAAGACAGGCCAAAACTCAATCCCAACAAAACAGGCAGAAATTTCAGGCGGTCTTTTCAAACAGCTCTTACACTAAAAGGGCATCATCATTTTCACAATTTCACAGTTACTCCAACCTCATAGTGTGGAAATATATATAAAACACAGGAAAATCATGTTTTTGACTGCACTGGGCCTTTAACAACCCTGTTTGAAAAACGAAAACTATACTGACACTATAATCTTTGACTCCAAAACTAACTAAAATAAAATGAAAACCATCATGAATTTCAGTACCTTGCAAAAGTATTCATCCCCCTTGCCGTTTTTCCTATTTTGTTGCATTACAACTTGTAATTTAAATGAATTTTTATTTGGATTTCATGTAATGGACATACACAAAATAGTCCAAATTGGTGAAGGGAAATTAAAAATATAACTTGTTTCATAAAATTCAAAAAAATAATAACGGAAAAGTGGTGCGTGCATATATATTCACCCCCTTTGCTATGAAGCCCCTAAATAAGATCTGGTGCAACCAATTACCTTCAGAAGTCACATAATTAGTTAAATAAAGTCCACCTGTGCGCAATCTAAGTGTCACATGATCTCAGTATATATACACCTGTTCTGAAAGGCCCCAGTCTGCAACACCACTTAGCAAGGGGCACCACCAAGCAAGCGGCACCATGAAGACCAGGGAGCTCTCCAAACAGGTCAGGGACAAAGTTGTGGAGAAGTACAGATCAAGGTTGGGTTATAAAAAAATATCCGAAACTTTGAACATCCCACGGAGCACCATTAAATCCTTTATTAAAAAATTGAAAGAATATGGCACCACAACAAACCTGCCAAGAGAGGGCCGCCCACCAAAACTCACAGACCAGGCAAAGAGGGCATTAAACAGAGAGGCAACAAAGAGACCAAAGATAACCCTGAAGGAGCTGCAAATCTCCACAGCGGAGATTGGAGTATTTTGTCCATAGGATCACTTTAAGCCATACACTCCACAGAGCTGGGCTTTATGGAAGAGTGGCCAGAAAAAAGCCATTGATTAAAGACAAAAATAAGCAAACACGTTTGGTGTTCACCAAAAGGCATGTGGGAGACTCCCCAAACATATGGAAGAAGGTACTCTGGTCAGATAAGACTAAAATTGAGCTTTTTGGCCATCAAGGAAAACGCTATGTCTGGCGCAAACCCAACACCTCTCATCACCCCGAGAATACCATCCCCACAGTGAAGCATGGTGGTGGCAGCATCATGCTGTGGGGATGTTTTTCATTGGCAGGGACTGTGAAACTGGTCAGATTTGAAGGAATGATGGATGGCGCTAAATATAGGGAAATTCTTGAGGGAAACCTGTTTCATTCTTCCAGAGATTTGAGACTGGGACGATGGTTCACCTTCTAGCAGGACAATGACCCTAAGCATACTGCTAAAGCAACACTCAAGTGGTTTAAGGGGAAACATTTAAATGTCGTGGAATGGCATAGTCAAAGCCCAGACCTCAATCCAATTGACAATCTGTGGTATGACTTAAAGATTACTGTACACCAGCGGAACCCATCCAACTTGAAGGAGCTGGAGCAGTTTTGCCTTGAAGAATGGGCAAAAATCCCAGTGGCTAGATGTGCCAAGCTTATAGAGACATACCCCAAGAAACTTGCAGCTGTAATTGCTGCAAAAGGTGGCTCTACAAAGTATTGACTTTGTGGGGGGTGAATAGTTATGCACGCTCAAGTTTTTTTTTTTTTGTTGTCTTATTTCTTGTTTGTTTCACAAAAAAATCTTCAAGGTGGTAGGCATGTTGTGTAAATCAAATGATACAAACCTTCAAAAATCTATTTTAATTCCAGGTTGTAAGGCAACAAAATAGGAAAAATGCCATGGGGGGTGAATACTTTCGCAAGCCACTGTATGTTCAATAGGGTTTTCAAGCTTTTTGGGACTTTTCAAGCTACTGAATCTGGTGGGTAAATGTTACTAGAAGATTGCGATGTTTCAAATAAGCCTAGTTTTGCATTACAAAACTCCATTCACAACAGTATTCAATTGGTAAGAGACAGACCTTCAGTCAATACTAGGAATAGAATGTCCACCAGCTATGTCTTACCCCGACAGCGAAGAGAAATACTGCCCTACAAAGACAAAACGCAGTAACTACGCCAACAGTGAAACTGAGAAAAATGGCCTGTCTGGTGACAAGTTATTTTGCTAGCCAGCCAAATATGTTATAATAATAATATAATATGCCATTTAGCAGACGCTTTTATCCAAAGCGACTTACAGTCATGCGTGCATACATTATTTATTTTTTTGTGTATGGGTGGTCCCGGGGATCTAACCCACTACCGTGGCGTTACAAGCGCCGTGCTCTACCAGCTGAGCTACAGAGGACCACGTGTTGTACCTACCATGTTGTAGGTAGATAAGTGATAATAAGTGGTAATGCACTGATGTATCATCTTATTAGAAAGTAAATGTTATGAATATAATCCATGACCATTGCAAGTCTATATGAGCATCAGTGGAGGCTGGTGGGAGGAGCTAGGGGAGGACGGGCTCATAGCTGCGGTAAAGAGGTCAATTGAACTCGACCAAACAATGGAATTGCCATGGAAACGTGTGGGGGAAAGTGCCATGGGGGAAAGATCCCGAGTCGCCTCATTATACCCCAGCAAAATTAGCCCACATTTGGGCTATTGTTTATATGTGTAAAAATCGGAGTATAATGCTTGTATGGATGTCAACCCCAACACATGTTTATGGCATCTTTACCAATCAACTGCATTACAGTTAAAAATTACTTGGACTACCCAAGTGCCATTACAGCGAGCCGATCCTCCTATAACTCCTCCCACCAGCCTCCTCTGATGAGCATACATGACAATGATGATAATGAATGTCAGAGTGGACTAAGGCACACAGATCAAGGGCTACCCAGTTTCATGAGTTTAGATTCCTAAAAGGCTAAATGTACCTCAATGCTGCCCTCTATTTAATAAATGGTACTTGGAGGGCTGGCTGTGATGTCTAGCTGCAATTACCATTTATTTAATTTATATTTAGTATAGAGTAATCTGGACATTTGATTTTATGATGCAGGATAATAATATCAATACATAGGCTAACATGTCTAATAAATGCACATTGTAACTAGGTTTGACCTAAGGTTTGACTATTTAGGCCTGTTGACACAATTGGAAAGTTTGAGACCATCTTCACCACGGATGGAGATGAGAGCCACAGTGATAACAATTTCAATGTGATTGCCTCTCCCAGCGTTTGAAAAGCTGTTGTGGAGGAATGGAGGTGTTTGAAATCTGTTGTAAACGCAATCAAGTGCTGGGATGAGATATGTGACATCACGAGTGTAGGCTGGTTGAAAAGACAGATATGTAGGTATAATATGCACTGACTGCAGCGGATATTTGTGATAACGAGAAGCTGGATGGGTTTTAGAACAGCAAGAATCACTTGGAAAGCATCAGAGACCATGGTCAAAACAGTCATCAAGTGACTGTGGCCCAGGCAAGAGCTGGAGATTGGTTTCAGCACCATGGACAGCACCGTGCCCTTTGCCGCATGCTTTGAATCAGCTTTTTGTATGTTTCGATGTGCCTGTAAATGAGGCCATGTGAGGGTTGTATTTACAGAAAATGTGTGTTTTGTTATGGTTTCACTAGATGGCGCGCTCAACCCTTCTGTTGTGTCCATTGCCCCTCTGCTGTGTGGGGTTGACTGTCACTGTGTGTGTCAGCTAATTAGTTTAGGCTAAAATGCTGTATTTGATGCCAACATGTTTTTAAATAATCTACTGTACTGACACGAAATATATGTTTGAAGATGATTGACAAGAGGGTCATATAGCCTAATGATGAGATTGTGGTAGATACCATTAGAAAATATAGGCAGTGCAATGCTGAATCTAATTATTTATTTGTAAAACCTAATTAGGCATTAAAAAAGGTTAACGCCAGCGCCTGAAACCGTTTTTGTTTAATAATCCCATTACTGACGGCTCATCGTGTATAAAATGGTGCAGGACACTAAGTTTCCACTTGTTTAAGTGAATCTCTGAGAAATGGTCGAGACAAAACACCACATTTGACAAGATCTGAGATTGGAAAGCAGGACATCGTCACAGTAAGTAGGCTATAGCATGTGTTATTTTTGCCCTTTACTTCTATAGCCCATTTTTGTGTTTCTGTTATTTAAAAAATCTGAATCTACACGAAATGTCGTAGTTTTATAGCTGAGGCTATAAGATAGCGTGTTTTATTGGTGGAATCGCTGCATAACCTATGGGATACGCATCGAACTATGACATGTATGTCGTTTTCTTTTCACGAATGGAAGATTATATTGCTGCATGATTTAAAAAAAAGATGATTCTCGGAGGAATCGCAATATACGGCAACATCAATATGAGCACTGCGGTGCATAATATTTATCTTGCGTCAGGTCCTCAAGGACCCTATATCATTAAACCCCTGTCATTATAGGATGTAGCCTAACTTAGAGTGAACTCATGCGTTGCGAAATGTAAATGTAGAAAAATCGTCTATATAGGCCTAGGCATTCTGTGGGAAAGAAAGGATTTATTCCTGCTTTAAGCAGTTTAGGCTTAGCCTAATGCATTGTTGATGCTTAAATTTGAGATCAGGATTTCGTTTAAAAAGCCCTCTCTTTTTTCGATTCACTACAATGTAAAAGTGCAGGAGAAGAAATGCTCCATAAACTCGTGAAAGCGTGAGACGCACCTGTGCACGGTCTGTCAAGTTCTAATACGAAAACGCACTCGACTAAAATGTGGAGGGTGCAAATGTTATAGGGCTAAATATTTGTGTCGTAAAATCATGTAGGCTTTTTGGTGACTCCTATTTTTATATCTATTTTATTTAGTCTACAATTGGCTATTTTCAATAACGACTATACAACAGAATTCGTTCAGCAACCCACTTTTTTCTGCTGTCGAATCGCTACCACCTATGGAAAAAAATATCAGCATTTTCGCAAAAACAAAGCAATTGCCAGGGTAACCTTTCAACCCGCACTTTAACTTTTTACACCTTTAACCTTTTCCTATTTCAAAACGGATCAATCAACGAGGGCCATACGTTTTCTGTTGAAGCTGCGTCGAGAAATAGAACAAAACATGCGCGCGATTGACAGGGTATAGTGGAAAAAAAAGATTGCTAAAGGGAAAGGGCTACCTCAAAAGGAATGCAGTTGTAATCGGCAAAAATAGGTCCGTATTCTTTCCACAGCTGTATCGGACCAAAACAAACAGGGTGTAGAATGGGCTGAAACCAACGAAAATTGGCACAAGCGAGGAAGGCGTGTAAAAAGGCTTGGTTTGGTGGAAGGAGGAAAAGAGGGAAGAGGTTGAATCTATAGTCCGTTCAGACCTTATATTCGTTAATGGTGGCTCAAACAGCCTATTCAATTCATGCTATTATTTAGAATAGTAGACTTTCAGAATTGCATAGAAATATAAAACAAATATACAATAATGCAATAAATGCTGATTTCTGATTGTAGCCTGTAAACAATTGACAGCTTTTGTAGCGGCAGCCAATGTGATTTGTTTGCATGGTCAAGCAGACAAAAAGGTCATTATAAACATGCAATAATAAAATGTAGAAAACATAAGGTGGTGGATGCGGGTGCAAACCCGCTGACCAGTGAACAGAATACAAATGATGGGTTATGTAGGCTAATATCTTGTTCCTTATGCATGACTTGATAGCCAGACTATTTCCATTGAATAAATGCTTAATTTAGAAAAGCCTTTTTATTTTGGGGAGGTACTGTATCTTTGTTTCTTAGCTGAATGGCCTGGACCCGGTTTCCCAAAAGCATATTAAGGCTAAGTTCATAGTTAGAACCTTCGTAGGAGTATCGTTAAATCTCTAAGCGGTTTCCCAAAACTATCGTTCCTGAAGTTGCACTTGAAAATGCTCGTTATTTACCGACTGCCTCAGACCACTCGTAGAACAGCTAAGTGCGTCGTTAGATGCGTTTTTTCCCTACCGCGTCCCTTTATACACAGAAAATCTCTGCTAAACAAAGAATCAAGATGTTTATCTGTCTCTGTGACCGCTGATAACTTCACAGTGAAGTTGCCAATGTCTTTGCAATTGTTACAAACAAGTGATGGATAAAAATATGCTTCAAATGAAAACCGAGATGCCTGCATTAAAATATAAATAGTCTACATACAGTAAAGGCTACGTAGGCCTATATATTTCAATGATATTGAAATCAATTCCATGTTCATTCAATTGAGTTTTATTTTGCTATCTGGCTACTGTCTGTAATTTTTGCCTCAGTTGGCTATATTTCATGATGTGTAGCCTAACATGTGCGCAATGATGTGCCAAATCTTTATTTAGTGCATTATTATAAGGGTAAGCATTAGAATAAGCCGCCTCAATATTTGCAGCCATAGGTGATAATATCTCTCTAGGAGCTGATCTCTCGTCAGTATTGTGGAATTATTCTAATGTTAAGGTAAGATTTGAGTGGAGAAGGCTGATCCGAGAGCAGCGCCTTTCTTTCGATTCTATCAGTATCTACACATGCCTCAACGAAGCGCTTAGCGAAAGTTCTCTCTGTGTGGTGTTTTGGGAAACGCATGTTACATCTTCGGCCATTGTAGGAAAGATGCATCTTTAAAACACCCGTAAGCCTAAATTCCATCGCTATCGGGAAACTGGGCCCTGGAATTCATCGGGAAACTGGGCCCTGGAATTGATCGGATAAGGGCCTCGTTTCCCAGTTACGATGTAACTAAGCATTACAATGATTGTATCAGATGCATCTTTATTTATGCAGCCAGGTCAAGTCAGTATTTGACGTCCATTCATGTCTGAGGACATCGGGAGATGTGGAAACCGGCCACTAGGGGCAACATTGAGCATTGTTACCTTCAAGTAGGCTAGGTTTAGCCTCTGATTCCAAAGTTCGAATCCAGCAATAGAAAGTTGTTTTTGATATTTTTGTTTTAAGCCTATTCCAGACCTTAACCCTTGCCTTAACCGTTCGGATTTAATGCCTAAACTTAAGAATTTAGACTTTTTGCCTGACCTTAAACCTAACCTTAACAATTCTGATTTAATGCCTAAACTTAACGTTAAATACTTCGATATTTGACATTTGAAACAACTTCGAAATTTGAGAAGCATGGATGACTGTCTAAGTCTGATGTGAGACTGTGAGAGCTAGTAGATGTATGAGCCAACTTTTTAAGAGTGTTTCCCAAACAAGCACGTAGAGAGAATGTTCGCTAAGTGTGTTGTTAGACCATGTGTTCCCTACTGTTAGGATCGAAAGAAAAGCAGCGCTGCTCTCGGATCAGCTTTCTCCATTCAAATCTTACCTTAACATGAGAATGATTCCACAATAGCCTACCAACAGATCAGCTCCTACACTTAGAATAAAGGGATCTTTGGGGTTATATATATATCATTTTGGTTCTTTGGTCGAGATTAAAGAACCCTTTACCAAAAAGGTTATATATAGGCTACTGTACTACAGTCGTGGTCAAAAGTTTTGAGAATGACACAAATATTAATTTTCACAAAGTCTGCTGCCTCAGTTTTTATGATGGCAATTTGCATATACTCCAGAATATCATGAAGAGTGATCAGATGAATTGCAATTAATGAAAATGAACTTAATCCCCCCAAAAAACATTTCCACTGCATTTCAGCCCTGCCACAAAAGGACCAGCTGACATCATGTCAGTGATTCTCTTGTTAACACAGGTGAGAGTGTTGACGAGGACAAGGCTGGAGATTACTCTGTCATGCTGATTGAGTTAGAATAACAGACTGGAAGCTTTAAAAGGAGGGTGGTGCTTGAAATCATTTTTCTTCCTCTGTTAACCATGGTTACCTGCAAGGAAACACATGTCGTCATCATTGCTTTGCACAAAAAGGGCTTCACAGGCAAGGATATTGCTGCTAGTAAGATTGCACTTAAATCAACCATTTATCGGATCATCAGGAACTTCAAGGAGAGAGGTTCAATTGTTGTGAAAAAGGCTTCAGGGCGCCCAAGAAAGTCCAGCAAGCGCCAGGACCGTCTCCTAAAGTTGATTCAGCTGCGGGATCGGGGCACCACCAGTGCAGAGCTTGCTCAGGAATGGCAGCAGGCAGGTGTGAGTGCATCTGCACGCACAGTGAGGCGAACACTTTTGGAGGATTGCCTGGTGTCAAGAAGGGCAGCGAGGAAGCCACTTCTCTCCAGGAAAAACATCACGGACAGACTGATATTTACGTTTTAATCACTTAGCAGACGCTCTGAACCAGAGCGACTCACAGGAGCAATTAGGGTTAAGTGCCTTGCTCAAGGGCACATCGACAGATTTTTCACCTAGTCAGCTCGGGGATTAGAACCAGCAACCTTTCGGTTACTGGCACAATGCTCTTAACCACTAACCTTCCCAAGCTACCCTGCAAAAGGTATAGGGATTGGACTGCTGAGGACTGGGTTAAAGTCATTTTCTCTGATGAATCCCCTTTCCGATTGTTTGGGGCATTCGGACTGGCACAATGCTCTTAACCACTAAGCTACCCAAGCTACCCTGCAAAAGGTACAGGGATTGGACTGCTGAGGACTGGGGTAAAGTCATTTTCTCTGATGAATCCTCTTTCCGATTGTTTGGGGCATCCGGAAAACACCTTGTCCGGAGAAGACAAGGTGAGCGCTACCATCAGTCCTGTGTCATGCCAACAGTAAAGCATCCTGAGACCAATTCATGTGTGGGGTTGCTTCTCAGCAAAGGGAGTGGGCTCACTCACAATTTTGCCTAAGAACACAGCCATAAATAAAGAATGGTACCAACACATCCTCAGAGAGCAACTTCTCCCAACCATCCAACAACAGTTTGGTGACGAACAATGCCTTTTCCAGCATGATGGAGCACCTTGCCATAAGGCAAAAGTGATAACTAAGTGGCTCAGGGAACAAAACATCGACATTTTGGGTCAATGGCCAGGAAACTCTCCAGACCTTAATCCAATTGAGAACTTGTGGTCAATCCTCAAGAGGCGGGTGGACAAACAAAAACCCACAAATTCTGACAAACTCCAAGCATTGATTATGCAAGAATGGGCTGCCATCAGTCAGGATGTGGCCCAGAAGTTAATTGACAGCATGCCAGGGTGGATTGCAGAGGTCTTGAAAAAGAAGGGTCAACACTGCAAATATTGACTCTTTGCATAAACGTAATGTAATTGTCAATAAACGTATTTGACACTTATGGAATGCTTGTAATTATACTTCAGTATACCATAGTAACATCTGACAAAAATATCGAAAAACACTGAAGCAGCAAACTTTGTGAAGACCAATACTTGTGTCATTCTCAAAACTTTTGACCACGACTATATACCCAGTGAAGGCAAAGAACCTTGAGGGTTCTATCCCTACCCCAGAATGTAATGGGGATTGTAGAAAACAACAGCTAGCCTAACAAAAGCTAACCCAGTCACATCAAACTCTGAAATGACAGCTAACATGCCCTTTTAATTTGTTTCAGCAATTTAGCGTTGACATTTATATCCATATTAATGATGCTGCTGCATTATTTCGCCTGGTCAGAAAAATGGCTAGCTGACTTCCGACACCGTTAGCTATCTATGGGCAGGGGGAAGATCAAATTCATATTTTGCAACATTGTGCTAGCTAGAAGCAGGAGGAAATAATGTGTTTCATAAAAGCATACTCTTAGATAAAAAAAGGGGTTCTATATAGAACCTTTGGTCAATTCAAAATTGTACTGCCATTCCGATTCAAAAAACAACTGCCATTCTAGCATGACTAAGCAGGAGGAGTGTGGTTGAACCAACTTGCAAGTAGTGTACCAATAAGCAAGTTATTTTTCAATGTATTAAGGTAAGCAAAGTTGATTATTTAATTAAAATATATGAAGGCAAAGTCATATGATAAACTACAGGCTAGATAAATAAAGTTGAAACATTATTAGAATTTGAGCACGTTTGTAAGCTAGCTAGCTACAGTACTTAGCTAGCTAACTTGGCTTTAAACAGAAAAAGCTAGGCTAGGACTTACTTTAATCTGCCACTTTACAAGATAACCAGCTAATGTTAACTCTTTCAAATAAACATAATTTTTTATTATGGGATATGCCAAATGGAGCAACAGACCCAGCCTGACGAAGGAAATTTGCTAATTGTTACTTTTATTTCTTTATTTTAGTGTGGAGTCAATTGAGGGGACTATGTTTCATGAAGCCGTTAGAAGACTGTTGCTGACTGAGAGGAGGTAGACCTATGCATACATTATTTATAATAAATTATGTATAATAAGTCTTGGTGATTCAATAGCCTAGTTAAGCATTACATTACTTTTAACACACTATGTTTTTCTCAGTCTGGCAGTAACCCAGAACTATTAGATGCAGAGGATCTCTCTTTCGGCTGCTGCTGACAACAACTGCATGTACGCTGTTCTTCTACATCATAATAATGATATGTATGCATAGAATTTGGTCTTCATTTTGGTAGATGAACTCATGCTTATTTCTGAAGATTAACTCATGTTTTTGCTCATATTTTTGTATCCTCTGGAACCAGTCAGGCAATAACCCATACTGTACTGGCAGTAGTTAATCTGGGCCAGGTGCTGGAACAAAACGGGCGGAATTGATCTGACAACTTGAGGGCTGCTGGGTTCACATCCTCAAAACATTCCCCTACCTTTGGGCCCCTGAGCGAAGCCCTTAACCCCACAGCATTCTCTCCATCCAGGGGTGCTGCACTGCAGCATGATAGGTCACAAAGGACCTATCATGGTCCAAACACACCAACACAGTCGTGAAGAGGGCACGACAACACCTCTTCCCCCTCAGGAGGCTGAAAAGATTTGTTATACAGCTGCACCATTGAGAGCATCTTGACTGCTTGGTATGTCAACTGCTCAGCATCCGACCTCAAGGCGCTACAGAGGGTAATGCATACGGCCCAGTACATCACTGGGGCTGAACTCCCTGCCATCCAGGACCTCTATACCAGGCGGTGTCAGAGGAAGGCCCTAAAAATTGTCAAAGACTCCAGCCACCCAAGTCATAGACTGTTCTCTCTTCTACTGCACGGCAAGAGGTATAGGAGCGCCAAGTCTGGGACCAAAAGGCTCCTGAACATCTTCTACCCCTAAGCCATAAGACTGCTGAACAGTTAATCAAATGGCTACCCTGACTATTTACATTGACCCCCTTTATTATAGATTTTCAAATACATTTTTTTTACACTGACTCTCTTTCACTGGCTCTATGGCTGAACGACGACATGGACAACATACAGCTGACGGGATATACGCTACATCGGCAGGATAGAACGGCTGACTCCGGTAAGACAAGGTGTGGCGGTCTGGGTACAACAGCTGGTGCACAAAATCAAATACTAAGGAAGTCTCTAGGTTTTGCTCGCCTGAGGTAGAGTATCTTATGATAAGCTGTAGACCACACTATTTACCAAGAGAGTTTTCATCTATATTTTTCATAGCTGTCTATTTACCACCACAAACCAATGCTGGCATTACGATTGCACACAATGAGCTGTATAAGGCCATAAGTAAACAGGAAAACGCTCATCCAGAGGCAGCGCTCCTAGTGGCCGGGGACTTTAATGCAGGGAAACTTAAATCCGTTCTATCTAATTTCTACCAGCATGTTAAATGTGGAACCAGAGGAAAAAAAACTCTAGACCACCTTTACTCCACACACAAAGACGCATACAAAGCTCTCCCCCGCCCTCCATTTGTCAAATCTGACCATAACTCTATCCTCCTGATTCCTGCTTATAAGCAAAAACTAAAGCAGGAAGCACCAGTGACTCGGTTAATAAAAAAGTGGTCAGATGACGCAGATGCTAAGCTACAGGACTGTTTTGCTAGCAAAGACTGGAACATGTTCCGGGATTCTTCAGATAGCATAGAGGAGTACACCACATCAGTCACTGGCTTCATCAATAAGTGCATCGATGACGTCGTCCGTACGTACATACCCCAACCAGAAGTCATGGATTACAGGCAACATCCGCACTGAGCTATAAGGTAGAGGTGCCGCTTTCAAGGAGCGGGACTCTAACCCGGACGCTTATAAGACATCCCGCTATGCCCTCCGACGAACCATCAAACAGGCAAAGAGTCAATACAGGACTAAGATTACAGGACTAACGTGGAAAAAAATACAACAAAATACAGCTAGCTCTCTCTCCCTCTTGCTTCTCCTTCATTTTTTAAGAAATTAATTTGTTCAAAACTGTTCAACTATTTTCTTTCTCTCTCTTTGTGTCAATTACTCACCACATGTTATGCACTGCAGTGCTAGCTAGCTGTAGCTTATGCTTTCAGTACTAGATTAATTATCTGATCCTTTGATTGGGTGGACAACATGTCAGTTCATGCTGCAAGAGCTCTGATAGGTTGGAGGACCTCCTCCGGAAGTTGTAATAATTACTGTGTAAGTCTATGGAAGGGGGTGAGAACCATGAGCCTCCTAGGTTTTGTATTGAAGTCATAGTACCCAGAGGAGGACGGACACTAGCTGTCCTCCAGCTACACCATGGTGCTACCCTACAGAGTGCTGTTGAGGCTACTGTAGACCTTCATTACAAAACAGTGTGTTTTAATAAATGTTTTAGTGACGTGAATATATTTTGTATAATTGTATCTAAAAATGAAATTAACTGAGGAGGATGGTCTTCCTCTTCGTCCTCTGAGGACCTCCACTGTTGAAAACGGAGCAGAAGACACATTTTTGTTGTTCTCTGTAACTAATGGACAAAGTTGTATTGCATTGTATTGTATTGTATTGTAAAGAAGTCAGCCAGAGTTGACATGGGCCATCATTCAAACAAAGAAATGCCTCCCTGGCAACCAGTGCATATTTCCAAACTATGTTTGCATATAATGACAATAACTTCTACAAACTATGCTGGTATTATTTTGTCCATTATTTAATTGTTCATTAAATTATATTCTTAGCAACAAAAAAAAGACAATTTAATAGCAGTATCCATAATTCACAAATGGCACCATGCAGGGTTCTATGTCGAACCATTTTGGTTCAGTAAAGAATAACCTCTAGGGTTCTGATCAAAGAACCCTATAAAATGGTTCTATATAGAACGTTTAGGGGTTCCATATATGAAGCAAGCGATAGAACCCCTTTTGATCCTTTAAGGAAACTTTTTTTCTTAGAGTGTAGAGATCACAGATTGGGCACATCATTGCGCACATGTTGTCACACATCATGAAACACATTGAGGCAAAAACGTAGACAAAAATGACAGACTGTGGCTTTGTCGAAAAATAGAACTCAATTGATTGAACATGAAATTGATTTAAATATGATTTAAATAGCCTTTATATGCCTATGTAGCCTATGTATATTTTAATGCAGTCGTCTCGGTTTCATGTGAAGCATCATTTTATCCTTCACTTATTTGTAACAATTGCAAATACTTTGGCAACTTTGTTTTTGTAGTCAACTTCGATCTGAAGTTATCAGCAGTCACAGTCAGACCGATAGCCTAAACAGTGATTCTATGTTAAGCGGAGATTTTCTGTGAATAAAGTGACAAGGAAGGGCAAAAAAGCATCTAACGATGCATTCGTAGCGTTAAGATAATCTTTAAAACCATCTTACCATGTATCTTTAGTAGCCAATCTGTTTCCCAATAATGCGCAATGATGTGCCCAATGTGTTTTAGTACATTATTATTGGGTAAGCATAATAAGCCGCCTCAATATTTGTAGCCATATGTGGCAATATCTCTCTAGGAGCTGATCCATCGTCAGTATTGTGGAATAATTATAATGTTAAGGTAATATTTGAGTGGAGGAGGCTGATCCGAGAGCAGAGTTGCTTTTTTCTCTCTCGATCCTATCAGTATCAACACATGTAACGACCATAGGTTAACGACGCACATAGCGAACGTTCTCTCTACGTGCATGTTTAAAAAGTTGGCTTAAAAAGTTGGCTTGTAAATAAGGATGCAACTGGTACGATAATCGTAATGCTTAAGTTACATTGCAACCAGGAAACGAGGCCCTGGGCTGTCACCACAAATCGTCTGGGCGCACTGGGTTGCTCGACTATTATGTCACTAGACATGTCCCGCTAGCTTATAGGCCTCCTTTTGGTTGAATATGATAGTATTACTCAAATGGTTAGAGGAAGATTACCCAATTTAAGGCTTATTTGATGTATTCGTTGTGCAGTGGCCAAGGCCTGCTGATAGGCCACTTTTGTTCGTTTGGTGATGATGGTATGGGTAGACGGAAGGCTACCATAATCCCCATAGTTCTTATGATGTTTATGAACTAAATTGTGTGTAGGCCTATTGTAGGTCATTTTAAACAGAGAACACTTTCACTGTAGAAGACATGAACAAGTTGTGTTGGCATACAAATTAAAAGTAGTGTGTGACATTCTTGAAAAACGAATCCTTCGTTTGGATCGGATCGCCAATCTAATGGTAAGGCCTAAAAGATGGGGACCTATCTGTAGACCTATTTTGGTGTTGACATTTGGGGCAACCAGATATGGCGTAGCTTAATAACGTCGAGTTAATACATTAATAATTGATCATATTTAAACAACTGCCTAGGCCTGCATAGTATTGGTCTAACTGCCCCGTGGAGAGCACAATGTCAAGATCAAAGCGCTATCTATATTGCTTTATCAAACACAATCAGAAAATGAATTAATGAAGCGCCACGCAATAGAGCAATCACATCGTTGGGATATAATGGATGGCTTTAAAATTTGACGTTATTATTTCCCGTCATTTCAGGAAACAAATTGAACATTTATTGCATATATATTAAAAATTAAACAGTCGTCGCGCGAGGCTGATGTCTCTTTTATTGAGGCGCACTGAAAGGTGAGGTCTCAGTGGATCAATTTCTCTGGCCTGTTACTCCCGCAAGAGAATGTTTGGAAAATGATTTGGAACCGCTAAATTGTTTCAGATTTTACAGATAGTAGGCCTAATTGTGTGGCACCCTACCATTATCTTCCCCCCTGCTTTCTCCATCATGTTGTCCTTGCTTTTACGCATTTCAATGTAGCTATTTTTCAGATGCCATTTTGCTCCTCTTCTAAAGTGAAAATGGAACATAAAAGTTGTGAGTTCTGTGGGTTAGGCTAGATTTCTAATCCGTTGCAAAAATCTACTTAATACACTGGGTTTGGTTTCACAAACATAACCATTAAGCAGTCACAATGCTTTTATTGTGCACTTGATCCTTAAAAAGAGCCATGTCTTAGCTGCAGGATCCCAGACTCAACATGCAAAGAGGCCTCGTCTTTGTCTCGCTATGACGAGATGAATGTCCCGTGTCACGCAGATGATTAGTTTGCACTATTAAATTGTCAAAAAGGAAGGATTTCCCTAATAATGCCTTTTCGTCGAAGAATTATGGAATTCAGAGTTGTTGGCGACTGTCGTGGGACCTAGTGTGTGTTAGGAAGGGTGAGGGCGGCCAACCGCTGAGAAACGGGCGAAGGTCAGATGAAGTTCTCAGCAGTAATGGTCACTCACTGTTCAGTGTGTGGTATCTTCTAAGGAGGAGGCACAAGTGGCGCCACTTGTTGTAATTTAAGACTGGATTGGGACTTGATGTTGTCTGCTATATGTAAATGTCATTTTTTATCATTCACCCCATAATGTTTACAGATGGTGAAGGACCGTTATTCCCAAATGTGCCAATTTTTGTGACATTTTTATTTCTCATAATGTATCAACTAGGTTGATGATGTATTTCAGTGCACAGCACTATTCCAGCATGAAGGCCTGACATATCATTGCTCATTAACACATAGCTCGTTAACTGAATTGTGTAAGTTTAGCTTTCTTTTTGCATATAGCTTATTACGTTTCATAAAAAAAAATTATCAGCCAGTGCACTTTTTGGCATGCCCAACTTCTACGTGCTTAAAAAATTTCCACCCTCAGTGGAATTGGCTGTCTCCAATTGGCCTCGACGCAAAAAGATACGCAGTTTTTCTCCATGACAGGACCGCCCTGGCCTACAGGGAACCCCCTTCTATTTCACCCAACTTCTAAACTAGTGACAACGTTTTGTGTTAAATGTTAACAACTTGGCCTAATCCATTTTATCGCCAACAACAAATCTATGTTGACTCGGAACACTCGCCCCCTTTGTGCCCATTGTGCGCATGCCCTTACTTGAAGATGTAGGCCTATGTATTTTTGATATTTAATTCCTTCTGTCATCAAGAATGCTCTCTTGTTGACTTTTCTTGACCCGCCGACCCGTTCCCTAAACTTTCCCATATTTAACTGGGGATCTTTCCCCCCTCGCTCTCTATTTTGCAGTCGTTGGGACTTCTTTGGCTCCACAGTTGAATATTGTGTGTCCCCCCATTGTTGGCATGTGCTGTTTGCACTGTTCTTGAACTTCAGTGTGCCCTCACCAGGCGACGCTGCCGTGTCCCCATCCTGTACTTTGAACTCTGGATATTCCTCAAAATAAATGCCTTGTAGACTACAAGCCTCCCTCTGACTGCCCAGCTTGCTAATTAGTTAAACAAACGCTTGTACTAATGATTCGGCAGGCCTGGCGAGCTTTTGGGATTGTGTTCTAACTCTGGACTTTGCATGTCCTGCTGGAAACTTGGCCCCTCTGACCCGACCTACAACGGCGCTGTTGAAACGGCTGGACCGCCCTGTCCGAAGTCCATCCCCCCACGGGCCAAAGGGCACAGTCGGTGGCTCAGAATGGCACAGCCAGCTGCTAGCGGTGACACCGGCCACAAAGGCTCGCGGTGAGCAATCGTTCTATGGGATGTCAGTATTGTGACAGTGTTGGCCTGAAATTTGTTTACTTGTCTCTCATGGAAACAAACACAGTTTCATGTTTGATTTTAAGCCTAAAAAAAAGTCGCCTTTTTATTGCTATTCCAGCATTTCCCTCTCTTGCGGCTAAAATGGTCTGTTACGCTTTGTAATTTGTGGCCTATCCAGTTATTTCTGCAATGCTTGGCCATTTGACCGGACTGTGTGCTCCAAGGAGGTCCAGACATAAATGTATACTAATTGCAGGGACTGTACACTGCTAGCTGACCAGCTTGCACATAACGTTCTGAGAACCATATGTTTCTTAGAGCGTGGTTGTCCTGTGGTTATTTTGCATACAACCTTCCCACAACGTTCTGGGAATGGTGCAGGATAGTTGCTAGGCTTTGGAACATTCTCAGCACATTTAAGGATCTTGACAAAAAAACGTTATTTTCTTGGAATAAAAAAACGTTGTTTTCTTGATATTTCATTAATTTAACAAAACCTTTCCTAAAAGTTCAAACATGGTTACATTTCATTTCCATTTTGGTAATTAATGTTCTAGGAAGTTTATCCAACTGGTTTGACATTGGGAATGTTTTCAAATAATATAGAGAATGTTACAAATAAACGTTTTTCTGTGCTTAGAGTTTAAAAAGAACGTAACCCAAAATAAGCTAGTAGTGTTATTAAAAGTGATATTGAAGCATTCCGTGACATTTTTAAGGAAGTTATTTAAAAAACTCAAAATAACATATCATTTCCATTCTCCAAGCTTTATTAAAACATCCAAGAAAAACTTTCAAGAAACCAGAGGAAAATGTTCTCAGAACCTCCCTGCAACCTAAAAATATGTTCCCAGAACAGGCAACGTTTTCACTTCTGTTCTCAGAACCTTTAAAAAATGTTTTGTTTAAATGGTCAGGAAATGTATGGCTTTGTTCCCACAACCAATTTGAAAACAAAAACATAAGTTCCCACAACTTCCAAGGAACCAAATGTGCTAGCTGGGTGGTGGAGCGCCTCAGGCAACCAGAGGACCTGCTTGTCACCGGCTAATTGACAAGGGCTTGTCTGTCTTTAGGAGCAGCTGGTCCTAAGCACTGGCACACAAACGCAATCTTGACACGGCCTCCTTTCGCCTGAAGGAGTTTTGAGGGAGAAGGCAGTTAAAGGGTGATTTATTGATCCCTTTGGGTGTCGCGGTATTAAGTAAAATATTTCCGCGGGTGATGAGGCCACGCGCTCCTGGTATTAATAATATAACGTGGAAATTAGGCAGGTGACATTTCTAGTGACATTATGTATCAAGCTAAACAAGACAAGCAGAAGGGAAAACAAGCAAGTACAAGTAGGCCTCTATCAAAAATCTATATGGTACTTTATTTGATTTATTTTAATTATATGCCGAGGAAACAAATCCATGTGTCACAAATCTACAGTAGGGTATGTCAGGGTTTCCCTAACTCGGCCCAGTCTCCCGTGCACGTTTTGGTTTTTGCCCTAGCACTACACAGCTGATTCAAATAACCAACTCATTATCAAGCTTTTGCTATTTGAATCAACTGTGTAGTGCTAGGGCAAAAACCAAAACGTGCACCCAGGGGAGCCCTAGGACCGAGTTTGGGAAACCCTAGGCTACTTGATAGTCAAATAATAATCGTTTTATATAGAACACATGCAACTTACCATTTTATTATTGGATCAATTGGAGACATAAGGGCACTCATGCATGCAAACAAACGACTTTCATATTCAGTAAAATAATCTATTCTTTAAATTCTTTATATCTTATTCCTATGCAAGCCTATATGTTTGAATGAGTCAAGAGAAAACCAAAGCTAGCATTGTTTTCGAGTGAAGTGGAAAAGGTTTTCTGCAACTTTCCCACTGCCTGCAAAGAAACGCTGCTTTTCTATTCCTTTTGAACTGAAATCGCTATTTTTTCTCGCGTATTCTCCCGACGCTCCCCATTTGTGCGGAACAATGACAACAGTGGAGCACCCCTTCGGCGCGCCACAGTTGGGGATCTCTTGCATTGTTTTAGACATCTTTAGATTTCATCAATCAAAATGACTGCAGTTTTCCATAAAAATGCTGAATTTGGGTCTGGGTTTGAGAGAACTAGGTAGAAAATACGAAGCTGTCCCTCTTGATGATAAATGGCCAACCTTTGATTGAACAAATAGAGAAACACGAGCCCAAGTCTTTAGGCCTACTAAGAAAAAGCTAAAGATTGGGGACTTTCGTTTTGTTGAACTTTAAGATTATAGGCCTACTGAAGCAAAATGACCTAACACAAACGTTTATTTATTTATTTTATGTTATTTATATTTATTTAAACCTAAAATGCAAGAATGATTTAGTCTTGGTTGCAGATTGTGACAAGCACATCACTAGACTAGAGAATGGTGTCATGGGCGTTTATGAATGGTTATACAGCGCATTCGGAAAGTATTCAGACCCGTTGACTTTTTCCACATTTTGTTACGATACAGCCTTATTCTAAAATTGATTACATTATTATTTTTCCTAATCTACACACAATACCCCATAATGACAAAGCAAAAACAGGTTTTTAGAATTTTAGCAAATGTATTAAAAATAAAAAATAAACATAAATAACTATTCAGACCCTTTGCTATGAGACTCGAAATTGAGCTCAGGTGCATCCTGTTTCCATTGATCATACTTGAGATGTTTATACAATTTGATTGGAGTCCACCTGTGGTAAATTCAATTGATTGAACATGATTTGGAAAGGCACACACCTATCTATATAAGGTCCCACAGTTGACAGTGTATGTCAGAGCAAAAACCAAGCCATGAGGTCGAAGGAATTGTCCGTAGAGTTCCCGAGACAGGATTGTTTCGAGGCACAGATCTGGGGAAGGGTACCAAAAAATGTCTGCAACATTGAATTTCCCCGAGAACACAGTGGCCTCCATCATTCTTAAATGGAAGAACTTTGGAACCACCAAGACTCTTCCTAGAGCTGGCCGCCCAGCCAAACTGAGGAATCAGGGGAGAAGGGCCTTGGTCAGGGAGGTGACCAAGAACCTGATGGTCACCCTGACAGAGCTCCAGAGTTCTACTGTGGATATGGGAGAACCTTCCAGAAAGACAACCATCTCTGCAGCACTCCACCAATCAGGCCTTAATGGTAGAGTGGCCAGATGGATGCCACTCCTCAGTAAAAGGCACATGACAGCCCGCTTGAAGTTTGCCAAAAGGCACCTAAAGGACTCTCAGACCATGAGAAACAAGATTCTCTGGTCTGATTAAACCAAGATTGAACTCTTTGGCCTGAATGCCAAGCATCATGTCTAGAGGAAACCTGGCACCATCCCTACGGTGAAGCATGTTGGTGGCAACATCATGCTGTGGGGATGTTTTAAGCAGCAGGGACTGGGAGACTAGTTAGGATCGAGGGAAAGATGAACGGAGGAAAGTACAGAGAGATCCATGTTGAAAACCTGTTCCAGAGCGCACTGGGGTGAAGGTTCACCTTCCAACAGGACAACGATCCTAAGCACACATCCAAGACAACACAGGAGTGGCTTCAGGACAAGTCTTTGAATGTCCTTGAATGACCCAAGCCACTGAAACCAAACACTCAACTGGCATTGGGCTAGGCGGGGTTTCACATCTGGTTAAGTTAAAGGGTTAAGGTTTGGTATAGGGTTAAAATAGGGTTCAGTTTAGGAATTAATTCAGAGTGGTTAAGTTAAGGGTTAAGGTCTGGGAAAGGCTTAACAGAAAAACAAAAAACATTTACCTATCACTGGAATTGAACATGCAATGGAGTGTGGCTTTTACTCGGCTCACTGTTGCCCCTAGTGGCCGGTTTTGAAGGCAATTCTAGACGTTCCTGGGACCTTGATGGAGGTCTAACTTTGTCTTCAAACTAGAGCGATCTTCAATGTTTTGAAGGTCACTAACATTCCCATCACTATTGTGCTGCTAGAGCAAATTAGCCAGGAAACAGATAGAGAGAAACATCTCATTTTGCAATTACGAATTAGGTTTAGATTCAATCAGCATTAACCGGCGATAGCCGACACATGCATAGCTGATGTTTTGACTGTGTCAGAGGTGTAACTGTGTTGGAGCTATCAAATTGGTGAGTAGCTGTTCTTGTAATCCTTGTCACAAAGCCACACCCGTCCCTCTCGCCTTACGAGGTTCAGAACGAGAAAGTATGTAGGCCTAGGCTATATAGAAATAATGACGGTCAAATTTAAAATCATCGAACAAAATAATGAGGATCTCTATCATCCTAATCGAGGTGTAGATTACATCTCAGTGTTCGAATTTGTAAACAAGGCTACATGGGATTTCTCTTAATTCGACTCTGTGCAGGCAATGCCAATGTCCACTTTAGGTATAGGCTAATGCCAGGAGCAGCTTGTGGATTTGACAGCTCTAAGGTATTTCCATCTCTGACACCGTCAAAACAACCGCTATGCGGGTGTCAGTTACTAAGGATCTGATAGAATCTAGCCCTTAATCTCAGACAAAC
Source organism: Coregonus clupeaformis (assembly GCF_020615455.1). Lineage (NCBI taxonomy): Eukaryota > Metazoa > Chordata > Actinopteri > Salmoniformes > Salmonidae > Coregonus > Coregonus clupeaformis. The sequence goes on from NC_059193.1 coordinate 35,036,270, forward strand.
GTCTCTCTAAGGTATTCCCCACTTATTTCCTTTATTGTTGCAAGCTAATTATCTCACATTGACATGTTAGCTCCGCCTCAGGTCACAAGGTCATTGTTTCCACGATATCGTATCGGTTATAGAAAAACAAATTGCCCAAAACAATGGAGACTTGACTCAAGCTTGTCGAGGAGCTTGAATAATTTTTTAATTTCGGCGCTTGGCTGAGGCAGGCCGGCCGCGGTATTTCCTGCGTTGAGGTCTGCATTGGCTGCTAATAGAGATCTAACTGATGGCTGAAGTCCCGTTTCCGTGCTCCCCTCCTTTTATTGCGCCCCTGGCGTCTGCTGTAAAATATAACTATAATCGCATTAGGCTATTCCACCGGGGAGGAGAGAGTGAGAGTTTACGGCTGAAGGGGAGGAAAAAAATCTTTATTAAAAAAGTTAAGCACGGAGTAAAATTCGACATACTGTTGAGGCATGATGAAAAATGGGGAAAGTGATACCACCGACAGACCTTAGCCTATATGAGACATATTATCCATAAATAACCTTTCTTGATTTAGCTTTACACAAAATGATATAGCATAGACACAGTATGGTCTCTATCTGTCAATGGTCTATCTATTATTTAAGAAAGTCATTATTTTCAAACAGAAATGATCATTATTCATATCATAACTACTATCACTATGATCAGGAATACATAGGGGCCAACATTATATGACAGATATATTCACAACATTATGATTAAACGAAATGCAATAGCCCAACCCTTGTTAATCATTGCATTGTCATGTCATGCACTCTATGGAACTCAAACCCACCAGAAATTAGAATGGCAGGCTGAGAAACACACCAACAGACTGATGCTCTCTCTCTCTCTCTCTCTCTCTCTCTCTCTCTCTCTCTCTCTCTCTCTCTCTCTCTCTCTCTCTCTCTCTCTCTCTCTCTCTCTCTCTCTCTCTCTCTCTCTCTCTCTCTCTCTCTCTCTCTCCCGCTCTTTCTCTCTCTCTCTCTCTCTCTCTCTCTCTCTCTCTCTCTCTCTCTCTCTCTCTCTCTCTCTCTCTCTCTCTCTCTCTCTCTCTCTCTCTCTCTCTCTCTCTCTCTCTCTCTCTCTCTCTCTCTCTCTCTCTCTCTCTCTCTCTCCCCTATAGAGTTTACTGGAAGGGTGCTGCAGTGCATTGGAGGCCTGTCTCCGCTCTGATAGCAGCCCTGGAGCCCAGATGATTGATGAAGGCGAGGGCAAGGCCGAGCGCTGGCAGCATAAAGCCCCATAGACGCCTCAATAAAGCCTGGCTAGTGAAGGGCCTGGGCCCGCTCAATAGCCACCGCCTACGAGGATTCAGGCAAGCAAGCGCAGAGGGGAAGGTGCTCTGTTGTTCCCTAATCCATTTAGCCATTGAGCCACCAGCCGTCTGAGGCTGGATAATAAGTGCAGCGACGAATGTATGAGGAGGGTGAAAATAGCAGGGAATGGAGGGCTGGAGAGGGCCCACAAGAGGGGAAGATATAAGGAGATGCGTACAGTTCACACACAACTGATATAAGAATAGAGGGAGAGGGAGATGGAGAAATATGCTGATGATCTCTCAACTTCCTCAAGGGTAGAAGGTAAGGGAAGAGTCAGCCATAATGGGTTGGTGGATGAGGGAATAATGGTTGGTTAGTGTACATTTGTTTCATTTGTCGATTTGCATATCAAATCAAATCAAATCAAATTTTATTGGCCAGATGCGCCGAATACAACAGGTGCATTTATTTTTAATAAAAAAGTAGAATAAAACAAAAAAGTGTTGAGAAAAAAAGAGCAGAAGTAAAATAAAATAACAGTAGGGAGGCTATATATACAGGGGGACATATCGGACAGTGCAGGTGTTTTGTATTTGCTGGAGAATGCAACACTTATATTCTTTATCTTAACATTAACAACTGAAATTATAATCTATCCAAAAAGTGATATACTCCTCAGGCAATATACTGTAGAAAACGAAGAGGCAAAACAAGATAACATCTTGGGCAATACTTATCATCCATGTCTATAAGAATCCCAAACAGGCACCAGCTAATCAAAAGGCCTTCATAAAAGTGCCACACTTGCACCAAGCAACAGGAGACCGATTGGTCAGCCATTGACCCCTGCTCCACTGAAGCTTGGGGAATCCCTGTCATGCTGAAAAAGCATTAGTCCCATTGGTCCATCACAGTGGCCATCCAGACCTCATGCAGGCCATACTAACCCCAGTGCACCGCATCCCTCAAAGGCACAATTAGGCTGCAATCATCTCCTACCAAGCCAGCTTTTCACTGATCCCAGGCCCACTGCAGCTACACGGTACCCTGCAGCACGGCCTGGTTGGAGATGGAGGGATGAGAAGGAGGGAGGGAGGAATGAAGGGGGGAGGGAGGAGGGAGGGTGATGGGGCCTGTGCCCTGTGGCTCCAGTCTGCCCTATGACACTTACTCCCAGTAGGCCTCAGATGGGTGGGAGTAGAGTTAGTAGAATGGACATTCCCATTCAAAGCAATGTCTCATGATAGCGGAACTATCTGGATGTTCTATTTCTGTGTCACACCTGAGCTCTCCACTGATCCCTCTACCTCAGCCACTCAAACCCATGCAATTAAATGTGAAATTAAAGGGGTAGTTCAAACCAAAATCAACGTTTCTAAGATAATGCTAATGTTTCCCAGTCATTTAGAATTGATGCCCACAGATTTATCCTAATGAATGTATTATGTATGTAGAACCATACATCTGGTATGTTCTAATCAATTTGTTTATACTGTATCTTAGAGAGGATGGCATTTTGAAGAGAGGATGGAAAACATAATTTGTTGTCTCTGTAATAACTACAAATATATGTAGCCTAATAAAGCACATTTTCTTATAAACGGTGTTGTTTTTCTGTCATCATCATCAGCAGCATAGCTAACACAAAATGGCAGACCAAACCATGTTAAAGCAGCCATTCAAGATGTGTGTTAACATTCCAACAGGTTGATGAAACCATAAAAATCAAGTGTGTCTCTGTTCATTTGTGATTAGTGAAGAAGGGGTGGATTCACGGGGTCCCTGTAACTTAATTCCGCCTCGGGTTGTAATTGTTTAATTGGAGTGATTATTTAGCAATAGGTGAATCTGTCACCCTCTTGCTCATATTGCCAATCAACTGATAAGGTGATGGATTTACATTTGGATTTGGTTCTCGATGATCGAATCAAATAATCAATAATCATATTTAACCCCAATGAATAAGAGTATATCATAAGAGTAGGTATTTATCATGATCTAATAGAGGTATTAGGACAGTAAAATCACTAGCTTAAATGGAGTGTGATTGTAAGTTGAATATGTAAAGGCCTACACTCCTGTGTCTTAGTGTTAAAACATTATCATATAGAAGAGCATAGGGTAACAATATACAAATCTAAATGTTTGACAATACTATTTTATTCAATTTTCATACAAACAAAACAAACATGAATATCACATCATTACACAAGTACAGCATATAGCATAACAAACAAATATTAGATCACAGAGGTGGGCATTGGTCAAAGGATTACAGCTTTATATCACAATTGCGTATGTAGGCCTATATGTTTTGTTTGGGTGTGTTGGCGGGAGTTACTGAAAGGCCAGCGAAGATTCCAGCCACCGTCACAGGCCACATGAGGAAACATTGGCATGGGAGGCAGAGAATAATCAAGAGCTAATCGGATTCCCAGGTTTGATAATGGAGGCCAGGCTAATTTCGAAGAATTCCAGGCAAATATTTGCAAATGAAAAAGGATTGCTCCTGACATAATGGCACGGTGCGAGGCAGCCTCTAATGAGGTGTAATTTGTTCCACTCAAGGCTCAGGTTCATCGCAGAGAATACCCATTATTCCTTTGGCTCTCTCGTTCTCTCCACCTCTTGCACTCATCAGCTCCTTCTCTCTTTTCTATAGGAGGAAAAGGAAGGGGGGTGTTGGGGGGTGTGTGTGTGTTTTTCATAAGTGTGTGGCTGTGTTCTTACTTGAGAGAGAAGGGGCAGATGAGGAGATAACGATTGGGATACGTAGCAAAGTTCAGATTTGTCTGTCTGTGTGAGAGAGGTTTGGAAGTCATTGCTACTGTGCTAAATCAGCTATGATCCTTTGTGTTCTGTAAAATGTTAATTCTTTCATCTGTTTGCAATATAGAAAGTAACATAAAGGCCTGCCCACATGAGCATCCATGCACAACTAGTCGCTCTGTGATCCAAGAACAACCACTTGTCTCTATGGGTGGAATAAACCCCCCTCTCTCCTTCTCCTCTCCAAACCACCTCCCACCTCCCTCCTCCCAACACAGCCACTGGCCTGGCCCCGGGATTCCTGACAACTTCCATAAATTATTGGATATTTTAATATTTCAAATTTCATCTGCATTCATGCGGCGCGGCCCGGGCCGAGGGGAGCATCGGTCCGGCTGCCATCGGTGAAGGAGAACAGGGCCCCTCGGTAGTGTAGCGGCTCTGCTCTGCGACCGGCTGCCTGGCTCAGCCGCACCAGAGACCCCAGCTAATTGAATTGTATCCCCTGATTAGATTATCCTTGCGGCAGCTTGCTGCCAATCTGAAGTATGGGTGCCTTCTATCCTACTTAACCCTTCTGCCCCCCACCCGCTGCTGCTGCTCTGCTGCTGCAGGCACACACACAGCAGCACAGGCAGAGTGCCCAATATATTCAGGAGCCATCAAAGTTGGGCAGTTTTGTTATTTTTCTTTTGCGTTGTCTTTCCCTGTAAAAGTGGCCATCTTTCACCGCCTGGTCCCCACCGTTTGTTTACCCTCCCTACCTCCTCGCCAAACAGCTACTCCTTGCACACTGGAATCAAATTACTCCAAGTTTGTTTTCAGTCCCCCTTTTTTGGGGATGGTTAATGTGTTGCCTGCTATTTTGGGAATGGGCTTTAAGGGGTGTAGTTGTAAGATGTGTTGCCATATCGCCATTTGAGGCTAATGTGGGGTTTAACATATTGGCATAAGCTAATTTTATTAATATACACATAAAAGGTGCAATGTTTAGTGATATAATGTTGTTAAAGGGATCAATATTGATCATATTTCTGCCCTTGAGTTAACCCAAAATACACACATAAGCAATATTTAAAAGGGTGGCAGGTAGCCTAGGACACTGGTTTGAATACCTGTGCTGATAAGGTGAAAAATCTGTCTGTGCCCTTGAGCAAGGCTACTATGGTTGACCCTGTAAAACAACACATTTCAATGCACCTATCTGGTGTATGTGACAATAAAACAAATATTTTAAAACAAAGCAACATTTTCAGTTTTTCCATACAATTGTTTATAACATCTATACAGTACACAGCTTCAGTACACAGCTTGTTGATGAACAATAACAATAAGTCCTACAGTATCTGTCTATTTCTTTGTGATGTCATCTGCAAACCTTCAATGCAGAACTGTAAGAGGTTTTTTGTTGTTGATAGAGCCACAGTTATTCTGACATGTTTGACATCTTATATATCAAAATATAATAACCAGACCAGTTCTCAGATACCAGTTTGTCCCAAAATAGGTTGCCTAATTTTAAATGTATGTATTGGAGTCCCATAACCTTGCTATAACACAATATCAAAATACCTGCCAACCTTCACAAAAGGCTTGTTTCCTGCCCTACCATGCTGTACTTGCCACATTTCAGCTTTTCTCCAATGCATAACACAGATGAATATGTGCTGTTCACTGAGGAGAGATCATGTTGTGATGCAATTACCATCTATTGCTTCCTGTAATCGTATCAGGTCTCTTTTGAACAATAATATCATGTTGAATGTCTGGAGCTGGGTCCTTTCACTGTTTATTGTTCTCCACTCTTGTAAAAAGCAATTGAATTGAGGACTGCACTATTGGATTTTTTGCTCCGTAGAATAAACTGAAATTGTATTTTTGCTGGAAATTATCAATACATCTTGCCAAGAGAAAATAAGAAGACAAAGACATAGAATAGAATAGATCCTGAGTATTGGAAGGGAGCGTTAGATAAAAAGCTGGAAGCTAAAACAACTGGTTGGAGTCCTATTTGTAAGTCGCTCTGGATAAGAGCGTCTGCTAAATGACGTAAATGTAAATGTAATACAGTAGACGTACAGTATGTTGAAGAGATTTATTGACTTAGCAAATGTCACAAAACTTGCATGTTTTTATTTCATTATCAGTCATGTTATTGTCTGTACATTATGACATTTTAACTACAGGACTTGCTTGAAAGAGAATTCTACTCAAAATATAAGCATGAACAAAAATGCCAACACATATGTCAAAATAGTTGATATTTTAAGAGACATTCTTTCACTTTATTGTGGTTCTAGGTTTTGTTATGTTTTTGTTATACATTTTACTATATAAACTCTTAGACAAAAGGGTTCCAAAGGGGTTCTTTGGCTGACCCAATACGATAACCCTTTTGATTCCAGGTAGAACTCTCTGTGGAAAGGGTTTTATATGGAACCCAAAAGGTTTCTACCTGGAACCAAAAGGGTTCTTCAAACAAAGGGTTCTCCTATGGGGACATAGATAGCACCTTTTTTTCTAAGAGTGTAGGCTGTATGGCAGCTATGTTACCTAATGTATTTTACAGAAACTTTATGGATGTTAAAAGAGCTCAATCAATCCTCCATCAATCAAATAACCATCAGTTTGCCATCCATGTATTGGCTACTGTACATCTAGGCTGTCATAGCAGGATGCAGGAAGTTAGTCTGACATAACTCTCCTGTTAGGGAGAAGGAAGTGAAGGAAACTGGCATGCACACAACGCCCCCAATGCTCTGAACGATCTCAATGCTCCTGAAACCACATGTCAACCATCCCGGCCTTCCTGAGTCACTTTTCATAATTATTGAATTACACTCCTTGCAACCCATTAAGCAGGACATTTTATTCTTAACCACCTGCTCTTCCCTCCTCCTCCACGCCATTTTATGCCATCAATCTTTCAGCGTTACCAGACTCCTAAAAGCTTTCTGACTGGCCTATAATGGGGGACACTGTGGGGTCAGGGGGGGCTATAGGACAGGACTGTGTGCTCAGGAACTATGATGCCTCAGCATTTGGGTGGGGGGTAAGGGAAGAGGGGATAGTGGGGGTGAGAGGGGGGCAGTGGGGGTCACTCTGTCAGTCTGGACTTCTGGGGTGGTGGCTGGTGGGGAGGGGGGGGGGAGCCTGATTGGAACAGGTCATTCACTCTGTGGTTGTGTGGAACCATGATGGGGAATACAAAGTGTGTTTGTGTGCGTATGTGTGTGTGTGTGTGGTAGTGTGTGTGATAGTGTGTGTGTGTGTGTGTGTGTGTGTGTGTGTGTGTGTGTGTGTAGACCGTGGGGTTTGGTCAGCATTCTGTTATTATGACAACGTTGTCTTGTGCCCCGGGGCACTCACAGGGATGATGGGGACATTGACCCCCAGTGTCAGGCTGTGGCTGCGACAGACAGGGGGCGAGGCTGAAGGCATGATGGTGCCACTGGAGCCATAACTTCACCTCTCACACACACAGTTGAACTTCTAGGGGACGACTGAGGATCTTAATTTGACCAGTTTCTCACAGCTGGAAAATAATCCTGCAGCAACAGGAAATGTGAATTATTGTGTGGATTATAATGAACATAATTTTTTTTGTAAGGGTTAATGCATTTTTAGGTAGGGCAAATCAAGTCTGACATTTTAAGTGGAAATGACTAACTTTAGCCTTTTTAAACCTCGAATACACTACAAGTTTGCTTTTCCTGCCGGGTTTATGTGTACTGGATCAGCAGCAGCATCTTTAAATGCAGTATGATGATTCTGTGATGTATTATGTGATGTATGTTACTCTGTGGTCTGTTTTCTTGTGTATGGATTGTGTGTATTTGGTCATGTTGTCCTGTTTGTAAAACACATTTACCACTGGGGATAATAAAGACTGATTGATTAATTTATTGGTTGATTGATTGACAGTTTATCCTTATACCAATATGGAAGGTTCACAATTCCATATTAGTGAGGTGAAGGTCCCAGGAAATCCCACAATGGAAAAGCTGAAATTCACAACTTTCATTAATCTGCTTGCTATGCCCTTATATTTATCCTCACATTGAAGTGTTTTACCATTTTATTTTCAGGACAACCAGGGCTACAAGTAGAATACAAAACAACTTGACATAAACAGCTGCATTCATGAGTGCTATTAACAAATGTCAATAAAAAATAAGGTCCGCCAAGCAAAAACCTTATAAAAAATTACAGAAATGGTTTGCTCAGTGGGACATGAATATCCAAGTAGTCAGTGACAACTGTGTGGAGTTTGGAGCTTGTGACAGCAACTATATGAACTTATTACAGTATTAGAGACACTATGTTCTGGGATTTCCAATTATCTTCTATGTAGAAGAACCCGTTACCTTCTAACGACTCTTGTGAGCATCATAGAGCAAATCAGTTAAATGTGCGTGTTGTGTGAGATTATCAGCTTTTGATAGATGGGTCATAGTAGTTTGTAGTGCAAACTGTTTGGACTTTACAGAAATGTTTGTGAGAATCCGCCCTTGTCTCACAAACAAACTCTAGCTCAGCCCCCATTAATCACAAAGACTAATTGTTGGCATCAGTGGATGCAGAAGACATAGGTAGTCTGTAGCTCAAACACACAATGTTTAAATGAAGTCCAAAATGCGCAAGCATCACGGTGGGACTGTAAGACCCCATTTATACCTGGTGCTGGTGTGTGTGTGTGTGTTTGTTTGTAATCGCAAATAAACAGTGTCAGCACAGATGGAGGGCTTTGGCATTCTGTGTTAGCGCTTATCTCACAGTATGCACCTCATTACCTAATGCTCATAACCCACTGTATATTATTCATCGCTGACAGCTCACACTGCTTTGCATAACACACACATACACACAAAGACGGACGCACATACACCCATGCACACACGCACGTGCGCAAACATACACACACGCATGCAGGCACGCACACACACACAATCAACTCTCTATTGCACACTAACACTTATGCACAAATCGACAAACGCATATAAAGAATGCACATGTAGGCCTACACGTAAAACACAGTTACAATGCATACACACAAACACAGACTCATGCACATATAGCTTATCAATAGTCAAACAGACACACCATCAATACTCTCTCTCATTCGATCTCTCGTTCTCGCTCTGTTTTACACACACTTACACACATTTACACACACACACACACACACACACACACACACACACACACACACACACACACACACACACACACACACACACCAACCCCACCCCCCTACACACAACCCATATGAGAAATGAACAACCTTAATAAAACCTCAAATTTTCTTCCTCTCCTCTCTGTTTAAATCCACATCCCCCCTTTAACGTTTCCCTAATCAGATTATCCGGCTGGCTAATGGCTTTCCTTCTGCTGCTCGGAGACGCTCTGGCCAGACCTTGGAAAGGGAAGACACGCGGGGGTGTGCTACTGCAGAAGGGGCTACATCTGCAGAGAGGTGGAGGGAGGGATAGAGGGACTCGTGGAGGGAGGTGGAGTGCTACATCCAAGCAACAGCTCCACTCCAAGCCCCCTCCCCTCCTCTACTCCTCCCCCCCACTTCAGCGAAATCTATAGGGAGAGAAGGCAGAGACAGGTGCATTTCTCCACAAATCGAGTTAGCCAAGACATGCCACATCCAATTGGGCTAAATTGATGTGAGAGTTTGCGATGTCTGCCGTGGGTATTACAGCAAAGGTCAGTGTGCCGAGACAATGACATCAATCTGCCTCCACGTGGCCAGCTAGTGCTCAGGCCCCAATGATTCAGATGCATGGATGGATGCGCGTTGATCTCACAAAAATGGACACGGGGGAAGGAGAGGGCGGACAAATATGCAGGGTAATAGTGTTTATGTTTTGAGCATAGGCTTAATGGTTGGCATATTGAAGTCTTGTTACTGATCATTGGAGTATGACCGCACCTCAAACTCATAATTTTATACCATTAGGCCAAAGTAAAATGGCTGTTTTATAGCTCATCTCATGCTTTTGTTTACATTTTGCCATGAGGCTGAGATTTTTTGTTTTAGTTTTAAAGCTAATTTCCTGCTATTCTACACATTTTGCCATGAGGCTGAGCGAAAATGTTGCAGTTTTAAAGCTAATTTCCTGCAATTCTACACATTTTGCTATCATATGCTAACTGGGGGCCCCACGACCTCCAAGTATTTTATTTTGGGGGGGTTAGGGGCCCCCTGGAGGTCGAGGGCACTGGGGCACGTGCCCTGCGTGGTCGTTCGGTAATCTGGCCCTGGTGAAGCTGGTTGTTGATCATTGCTACACAGAACATTCAATGTCCTCTTGGTAAGCAACTCTGATGTAGACTTGGCCTTGTGTTTTAAGTTATTGTCCTGATGAAAGGGGAACTTGTCTTCCAGTGTCTGTTGGAAAGCAGACTGAATTAGGTTTTCCTCTAGGATTTTGCCTGTACTCTATGCCGTTTGTTTTATCAACAACAACAAAAAGACTCCCTAGTTCTTGCCGAAGACAAGCATACCCATAACATGATGCAGCCACCACCATGCTTGAAAATATGAAGAGTGGTACTCAGTGATGTGTTGTGTTGGATTTGCCCCAAACATAACACTTTGTATTCATGTCAAAAATGTCATTTCTTTGCCTCATTCTTTGCAGTATTACTTTAGCGCCTTGTTGCAAACATGATGCATGTTTTGGAATATGTTTTATTCTGTACAGGCTTTCTTCTTTTCACTCTGTCATTTAGGTTAGTGTTCTGGAGTAACTACAATGTTCTTGATCCATCCTCAGTTTTCTCCTATCACAGCCATTCAACTCTGTAAATGTTTTAAAATTACTATTGGCCTCATGGTGAAATCCCTGTATCTTTGTAGTGACTGGGTGTATTGATACACCATCCATAGCCTAATTAATAACTTCACCATGCTCAAAGGGATATTCAGTGTCTGCTTTTTTTAAAATTCTTATCTACCAATCGGTGCCCTTCTATGTATTTTTATTATTATTAACCCATCCACCACCACCCCTCTTCGGAGGACAAACATTATTATTATTTATATTTATTTTTGTACAGCTTTTCTGCTACATATACATACATTTTACGTATACATTTTGCATACACATTTTACATACATGGTACTTTTATATAAAGCAGTCACAAAACAATAATAAATTACCAAACATAAGCTATTTAATCCCACCCCTCAGCCACTCTCAGCCCATCCCACCTATCACCATAGACCACCTTCGTTTAGTTTCCATGTGCCATATATTTTTCAATTATGCTGTGATGTTTTACATACATTTTGAACCTTTCTAATCGTATAGTATCCACAGATTGTGAGCTAAAGATGAAAACCTTTCCTACGAGTATTATCATATTATTTATTGACTGACTATGGCTTTCCAAATTGCCCAACACTGCTATTTGTAAGGTTAATTTTAAGTGAATGTTGTGATTTTTTAACCATTACTGAACCTGTCACACCCTGATCTGTTTCACCTGTCTTTGTGATTGTCTCCACCCCCCTCCAGGTGTCGCCCATCTTCCCCATTATCCCCAGGGTATTTATACCTGTGTTCTCTGTTTGTCTGTTGCCAGTTCGTCTTGTCAAGCCTATCAGTGGTTTTCCCGTACTCCTGTTTTGCTCTAGTTCCTGTTTTCTAGTTTTCCCGGTTTTTACCATTCTGCCTGCCCTGAGCCTGCCTGCCGTTCTGTACCTTGTGACACCATCTTGGATTACTGACTTTTGCCTGCGCTGACCCTGGGACTGCCTGCTGTTCTGTACCTTTTGGACTCTGATCTGGAATACTGACCTCTGCCTGCCCTTGACCTGTCGTTTGCCTGCCCCCCCTGTTTTTGTAATAAACATTTGTTACTTCGAAACTGTCTGCATCTGCGTCTTCTCCTGAGCCGTGATAGAACCTGTGACCAGAAACAAACTACATAGGGGCAATACCAGAAAAAAAGATCTAGTGATTGTCTCTTCGCAGCAAAATCTACAGAGCTGAGATTGTTGTATGCCCCATATATATAGCATTCTGTTGGTGGCAAGAATTTTGTAAAATTTAAATGGAAAAACTTGAAGTGTTGAATCAAGTGTTGTTTTTTTGTACCAGTTCAAACCATGTGTCCTCAAATGAAACTGGTAAATTTTTATATTTATGCCAATTTGTATCTTTAATATATGGCAGGCAAACAAGTTCCCTAACTTATCCCTTTTCCACTTGCCTCCTCCATTTTTGTGGTAATGCTGCAATCAGTTGGTTGTAAGTTTGGATTGAGCAGACATTCCCATATATTTTCGATAGCTGCATATGTGACATAAAACCTCCATTTATATTCATAGTATCATTAATAAATATATAATTTTAAAGAATATTTTATTCTATGTGCTATGCATTTCACCAGGATTTTGTCATCACAACATTGAAGTATAAGAGGCCTCCAGTTTTTTAAATGGACTGGATCTGTATACTTACCACCTGGGTCCTGTTTTAGTAGTAATGAAATCAGACCTTCTGGTTGAGTACCTGAAAGTCTACAATTTTTATAGGAGTAGTTAAAACATGCTAATAATGGATCTTTGAGTACATCAAAAAAGTTCTGATATACCTCTACTAGTGCCCTTCTTTGAGAGGCATTGGAAAACCTCCCTGGTCTTTGTGGTTGAATATGTGCTTGAAATTCACTACTCGACTGAGGGACCTTACAGATAATTGTATGTGTGGGGTACAGAGATGAGGTAGTCATTCAAAAATCATGTTAACCACTATTATTGCACACAGAGTGAGTCCATGGAACTTATTATGTGATTTGTTAAGCAAATGTTTACGCCTGAACTTATTTAGGCTTGCCATGACTAAGGGTTTGAACAGTTACTGACTCAAGACATTACAGCTTTTCATTTTTAATGTATTTATTTAAAAAATCTAAAAACTAAATTCCACTTTGACATTATGGGATATTGTGTGTAGATTAGTTACACCAAATTGAATTAATTTTAAATTCAGGCTGTAACACAACAAAATGTGGATAAAGTCAAAGGGGTTGAATACTTTCTGAAGGCTTAGTGTTTATCTTTTCAAACCAAACTCCAACACACTGGCGATGACGTTTGCGCCATGTTTTTGGCCCCGAGACCCTTGCAGGGTTTGTCCCGCCAGTGTACAAGAGTTTTTCACAAAAAACAATCTGTGTACTCCTCCAAGCACCTTGACTAAAATTTGGTATGCAAATATTTTCATTCATTCTATAATTTTCTACTTCAAAGCAGGACAGGGTGAAACTTGAATCCAAACCAACATTATTTCCTACACATGGTATCAGCAGTAAATAAATAGCCTATCAATTTCTCATATTATATATAGTGGTGGTTTGGGGAGTTTTTTAGCATCTGACCTCAGAAAAACTAATATGAACTTGCTGCAGGATTCTGTTTCATCATACTGTTAGCTCTGCCCAGGGTCTGTAAATAGAGAATTCAGGCTATCGCTTTCATCCCACCTTTATTCAGAAAACAATTTTATTTTATTGTATTAGCTTTATTGCTACTCTTAGGATTTGCTCTGTCTTCTGAGTGATACTTTATATCACCACTGGGCTATTGGTTTTCATTCTATGGGTTGGTTCAATATGGACTTAGACCAAGCGCTAGCCAAGCCAACGTACAGTAGCTGAAGTAAAATAAAAGCTGTTCATATGAGCTCCTACACAGGTCATAACGTGGGAGGTCATTGCATCAATGGAAAAATGCATGAGAGAAAGTATTTGAAAACAACATAATACAAAAAACATGATTAGAGCTATAATAGATCTTCTGTAATTTCTATAATTGCAAAACCAGTTGGATCACTATTCTGCTTATTCAACACATTATCTTGGTGTATAGGACAATGTGAGTACCTCACAGCAGAAGCTGTTTCTGGAGAGCCCCTGTGTATTCTGGTTTTGGTTCCATAATGGTTTCAAGACAATATTCCAAAATCCTTGTCTAATTATTCTCTGAAGTGGACTCTGTGGGACCAAAAGATGGATGGGTACATGTATATATGAACATCACCAGATACAGTGGGGGAAAAAGTATTTAGTCAGCCACCAATTGTGCAAGTTCTCCCACTTAAAAAGATGAGAGAGGCCTGTAATTTTCATCATAGGTACACGTCAACTATGACAGACAAATTGTGATTTTTTTTCTCCAGAAAATCACATTGTAGGATTTTTAATTTATTTATTTGCAAATGATGGTGGAAAATAAGTATTTGGTCACCTACAAACAAGCAAGATTTCTGGCTCTCACAGACCTGTAACTTCTTCTTTAAGAGGCTCCTCTGTCCTCCACTCGTTACCTGTATTAATGGCACCTGTTTGAACTTGTTATCAGTATAAAAGACACCTGTCCACAACCTCAAACAGTCACACTCCAAACTCCACTATGGCCAAGACCAAAGAGCTGTCAAAGGACACCAGAAACAAAATTGTAGACCTGCACCAGGCTGGGAAGACTGAGTCTGCAATAGGTAAGCAGCTTGGTTTGAAGAAATCAACTGTGGGAGCAATTATTAGGAAATGGAAGACATACACTGATAATCTCCCTTGATCTGGGGCTCCACGCAAGATCTCACCCCGTGGGGTCAAAATGATCACAAGAATGGTGGGCAAAAATCCCAGAACCACACGGGGGGACCTAGTGAATGACCTGCAGAGAGCTGGGACCAAAGTAACAAAGCATACCATCAGTAACACACTACGCCGCCAGGGACTCAAATCCTGCAGTGCCAGACGTGTCCCCCTGCTTAAGCCAGTACATGTCCAGGCCCGTCTGAAGTTTGCTAGAGTGCATTTGGATGATCCAGAAGAGGATTGGGAGAATGTCATATGGTCAGATGAAACCAAAATAGAACTTTTTGGTAAAAACTCAACTTGTCGTGTTTGGAGGACAAAGAATGCTGACTTGCAGCCAAAGAACACCATACCTACTGTGAAGCATGGGGGTGGAAACATCATGCTTTGGGGCTGTTTTTCTGCAAAGGGACCAGGACGACTGATCCGTGTAAAGGAAAGAATGAATGGGGCCATGTATCGTGAGATTTTGAGTGAAAACCTCCTTCCATCAGCAAGGGCATTGAAGATGAAACGTGGCTGGGTCTTTCAGCATGACAATGATCCCAAACACACCGCCCGGGCAACGAAGGAGTGGCTTCGTAAGAAGCATTTCAAGGTCCTGGAGTGGCCTAGCCAGTGTCCAGATCTCAACCCCATAGAAAATCTTTGGAGGGAGTTGAAAGTCCGTGTTGCCCAGCGACTGCCCCAAAACATCACTGCTCTAGAGGAGATCTGCATGGAGGGATGGGCCAAAATACCAGCAACAGTGTGTGAAAACCTTGTGAAGACTTACAGAAAACGTTTGACCTGTGTCATTGCCAACAAAGGGTATTTAACAAAGTATTGAGAAACTTTTGTTATTGACCAAATACTTATTTTCCACCATAATTTGCAAATAAATTCATAAAAAATCCTACAATGTGATTTTCTGGAGAAAAAAAATCTCATTTTGTCTGTGATAGTTGATGTGTACCTATGATGAAAATTACAGGCCTCTCTCATCTTTTTAAGTGGGAGAACTTGCACAATTGGTGGCTGACTAAATACTTTTTTTCCCCACTGTATAAGATAACCTCTGTTAACTTTAACTATGTTCTTTGGAAATGTTCCGCAATTAACCAGGGTGAGTTGACCCAGTACTCAGCCTTGTGGAATCCCAAGCCTGATATTTGCCTGAGAATTAATTTACTCTCATTTTCCAGTGAGAGATGCATAAACGTAGTCTCTGATACGTCAATTCATCATCAGATAGCTTGGGGATTCTGGGTGTGTTCTGATCAAATTTGCACCCTAAGATGATGAGAGGCATGTTGGTTTCGCTTCAGAAAACTGCACATCCAGCAATTTGTCACACACGTCACACTATCTCATGGGAGGCTGGGAGAGGGAAGTACAGGAGCATTTTCTGCTTCGAGAGAGGGGCCTTCTGGGAACAGGAAGTGAATCAGAGGTTCAGACGGGCAGACTGCATCCGATTGCTCCCATCTGGCTATTTTTTTAGGATTACATCCAATCTAATTAGCTTTGATTGATCAACAGGCACTATGATTGGCTAGTGGCTGTGGGTATTGAAGGCCTTTTCAATCAAAACCGATTATAACTGGGTTAAGGCTACTTTTTTTTTTTAAACAACAGTGAGAAAAATGTGTATATTAATATGCAGTAGAGTTTCTTTTAGGGTCACACTATATTGTTTTGTTGAGTATCAACCTGAACCTGCAGTGCAAGAAAAATGATGTTTTGGACTTATCTTGGAAACCCAGTTTGTGGTTTTGATTGAGTGATGCCTTAGTTGAGGTTCTGAGTTCCATAGAATGTAGTTATGGGTTAAATGAAGTGGATACAAACCCACAAGAAGATTACAGTATTTTGGGTGATAGGTTACCCAGTCAAGCCCCTTTGTGAAAATAGATGCCTTCTGCAGGCTGAAACCATAGATTCAACAATTTAGCAATCTGCAAGTTAATTACCAATATAAATTAAAGCAATTTGTGGAATGTGGAATACAAGACAAATTTGTGTAATATATTATTGTAATTAATGCACAACATTTGTCCCTATAGCAACATCCCACAAATATATGCACATTACATATGGTACAAGCTCCAACATGTGAATACATTTCATTTTTATTAAAGAATTATGTTGCCTGGATATTATAGTCTGACTAATTAATTATATTAACACATTCCACTTTTGGGGTTATTTTGAATTATTCATGATAATTCATTCATAACTGGCCAGTGTAATAATTAGCCTAAAGGGATTACTCATACAAAATATTCTGTAATGCAGAATTTACAAGTGAAGCCATCAAATATGAAAAGGGGTCTACTGCATACGGCGAAATAAAATTGGTAAGCTTTTGTGATGCATGGCAGGTGTTTACACGTGTGCATCTTTGGAATAGTTATAACGGCAAAGCAATAAACATTACAATGCGCCGGGATACA
Source organism: Coregonus clupeaformis (assembly GCF_020615455.1). Classification (NCBI taxonomy): domain Eukaryota; kingdom Metazoa; phylum Chordata; class Actinopteri; order Salmoniformes; family Salmonidae; genus Coregonus; species Coregonus clupeaformis. The sequence continues at coordinate 35,053,368 of NC_059193.1, forward strand.
ATAATCAATATAATTTCACAATGACCTTGACGTTTTATGATGGATTGAGAGGTCTACTGTAATTGCCGCTCCCCATGACGCCGCACCAGTCAGCGCGACACCCGCTCTCTCATAGGCCCATTTTTGTTTTTAACATTAAAAAGCGCTCCATCATTCTCGATGCGCTGCCCTGTCGCCTGCCGCCCTAGCCGGCCATTAATCGCTTAATTCCAGTAAACCTACGTGTACACAATGGCCCGCTGTCTCTGGCTAATGCATGTGTGATTAAGCTTTTAGCCCTACCACACGGCGATATTAGCCAGCAGGTCTTTGCCTTGTATTGAGCCCAAATGCCTTCAGGGGGCCGGGGGAGGAACGCGCGGGGATTCGGGGGGCTAGTTAATGACACTGACCCTCACTTCCCCAACAGCCATTCAATTCAACAATAATAACGCTCCAAGCAGCTGATTTATATAACTGGAGCTAATAATTGTCAATTGCTAATGTGGGGGGAATAATGCCAGTATATGCTAAATAAAATATGCCCTCTCTTTCGCCCGCCACTGGCCTGACACATGACGACCCCGCCCGGCTACTTAGGGGATAAATAAACAGACAGCTAGTAAGGCTTTGACAGCTTGAGTTGAAGTAGTCCCCAAAAGGACATTTTGGGCTTAGGCCTACATGTTAAAAACTTAGGCCTAACACAGCCTAGGCCTACGCTTATGTGTAAAATGCGTGAAATTAGGCAAACAAAACAATTGTAGGCTATCGGCCTAGTATAAAATACATTACATTTGTTTGTATAAAATAAATAAAACAAACAAAAGGCCTAAATACAAAAATTTATCTTGTCATAAAACTGTGGACTATATTTTATTGTTCCCTGGTTTTATCTCATGGAGTAGGCATGCAGTCATATCCGCCAAACTCCGATAAATTAACAAGCAAACAATGTCTCGAGGAGGGGAGGATTCACTTACTAAGTTTATTTAAAGAGAGGGAAATCGCATGAAAGCCATTGACCAATGTTAAACAGCACGAGATGAAATGATGACAAGGGACTCTGATAAGAATTTAATTCCATCTCATTTTGGATGATTTTATTAACCAAATTCTTGAACACTGGCAAGAGATTTAATGATCACATCTTTTCAAAATCTTATTTCAGGCCGGTCGATGGAATGCCTCTCCGTTAATGTCGACTTAGAGGTTAGAGTAATTTAGTAATTGATTCCTAGCCTATAGCTCTCGCTCCTGCCAGGTCCGCTTTTGAGGGCAAAGTAGGCTATTTGCTAATCTTATCCTGTGGAATAAGATTTTTATGCAAATCCAGTCGCTGGACTCTGTCACTTGGGAGGCCCTCAAAAGGCTTCAAATGCAGAGGAGTAACCCGGAGAGGGCAGACAGACCACAAGCCTTCGACCCACGAAGGTGGCCGGCGAAGTTTGGAAGACATGGATAACCTCATACAGAATTTTAGATGTTATATCTTGCAATTGCATCATATCAACTTGCTTTCATCAACACAGGAACGAAGATGGCTGATTTCTAATGCTCAACCTAATCATAATCACTATTATCATCATCACCACCCACCATTATCGTCATCAACATATCCTCATTTTGACCATATTGTCATCATCACAATGCATGCATCATGATGTTGAGGCAGAAGCAGGCTTATACGAAGTAGGCCTCCCACAACTAATTGAAATAGTTATCAAAGACCGGCGTTTTCGACAACAAAGTGCCCATCGAGTTCTTGTATTCAGGACAGCACACCACACTTTTTTTTTTGTGTGTGAAACTTTTCGACCAGACACACTCTTCTAATTGAATTTACCACTTCCCCAGATGTCACCTTCCATCTGTGCGAGTGGAAACGTGATGCGCCCGGTGACGCGCCACATAGCCTATGCTTTTTCGCATGAAAATCATAAAATCACATTCTTACTTCAACATCTTCATAGTCACTTGACTTGTATAAAAGCTTTATTTTGACATTGAAAAGTATGCCGGTCCAAATGCTGCGGATATGGATGTAGGAAATAAAGGGAAGAAATGTGTCTACCTCTAATAAGGAAATATTATGTGCCAAATTATTTTCCAAATCGCTATAGAATTGCTGTCGAAAAACAGTGACATATTAAATATGCCCATAATTCCTTTATTATACGAGATTAGTGATTGCTACATTTTGCACTTGAAAAATAACAGAAGTCTCAAAGGGCACTTCATTGCACAGTGGTAAAATAGCAAACAATTCTGAGCCCATAGCCTATTCGTTTATTTGATGTTAGGTGCTGTGCGTTTTCTTTTCCCTTAGCACTTGAGTATAGGCCTTAATAATCACAATATCAAATTGAGTTATCAGACGAAATTGTCAGGAGAACAAGCCGAATGAATATTTTATGTTGAGCTTCATCATCAACATTGCCTTTGGCTTGTGATTCGACCCCACCCCAAACACTTACGCCCTTTTTAATAACCGTTTTGATAGCGGTAAGTTTTCGTCAGCCCGAGTGAGACATTATGTTCAATGTGACAGAGGTTCCTCCCATCTCAGTATCTTTATCCTCCTCTGTATTTTCCCTTTTTGTGAGTGTGATACATCCAATCCATCCACAGACAATGTCATTTTGTTCCTCTTTCTTGTCCCCCTGTCGACCCGCATTCCTGTATCGCTGAGCAACGACAGAGCGCACTAAAAGCAGAGGAGTTCCTTGTCCGCCTTTTAAATGTCTCGGGCTATTGTGTGGCACTTGCCAATGAAAATGTAGGGTCTCGCACGCATTGCATTTGTTCTGATTTATTTAAGTGATAGTATGGTTGCTGACATTTATGCGTCGTTGGATCACAAATTAACTGCAGGTTCACTTTTATGAAATAGCCATTATGTTACTGTAAATCACGGATTCCATGCACTTGTGATATTTATTTTGAGATAATGCTTAATTTAAAGTGGGAGGTCATGTATTGACTTGTTAATGTCATAATGCCGAACGTGTAATGCGTAATTGTATTTCAAGGCTCAACTCACAGTCTGAATCAAATCTTATTTTATTTAGTTTATTTTGAAAACGTGTGTGTATGGGTGGTGTGCCTGTGCGCGTGTCTTACAAATGCGAGTGAGGACGGCCTTAACATTCTCAAATCAAAATATCAAAGGTTTTAACTCTGACATTTTATTCCGCCCAACAGATTTGGAAACCAGTTGATAGAATAAAGGGAGATGTTGAAAATATAAAGGAGGGCGTTTCAATGGCTGGTGGACTATGGTGGACTATAGACGGTCGCATAAAGATCCATTTGAATGAGAGAAACGGATGGCAAAAGCTATAATTATATTTGCCTCGGCAAAATATCAGAAAGGACTTCTCGGTTCTTTGTCTGTTATTAGATTAATTCATAGAGATGGCTTCTTTTGCGGTGCCAGACGCGTGGAGGGAGGACGGTGAACCAGTTGGTCTTTGGTTTCAATAATCAAATTAACCATTTGGTAGGCTTACAACTTTTAGTCACAACTCGCGTGTAGAAAGAAAAATAGAAAGAAAGAGAAAGCATTTACATAAAAGGGACTGGGTTGTGTCAAGAAAGAATTAACTTTTTATTGTCGTTCATCACTGAATTTGCAACGCGTAAAGAAAAGCGGGAAAGACGTTGAAACGCGTCAGCAATTGTGGGGGAAAAACAATCGATCGCATAGGACTTTATTAGCATAACATCTTCAATGTTATACCCGTTTTTTTGTTCAATGCACCTTGCATCTCCTATTTTGAACTTCAGAAAAAAAATGCATTATCTACTTTATTTTCTAGAGACACCAACAAAGGGTCAAACGGTAATTATTTGACTTTTTGTTGCTAAGCCTTTCTGACACCTTTCTCAGTTTATTTCAAAGAATGAAAGATCTATTTTGGCCGAAGCCTTCGTTTCATTTTCATGGTGAAAAAATGTCAATAAATACTTTGAATGATAACCCTCAAATTGACATTAATCTTATAGGGGCTCTTTTGAGTTACCTATCCCTACAGATGTGTGCAGTGTGCACATCCCTGGTTTTATGGCTGGAGACTTGGAAATAACTTGTCAATATATTTTTCAGAGTATTATGGCGAACATTCGTTTTCAATTGATGCAGAAAAATATAATTGTGCCTAGACATATGTACACTTTAATTTTGATACACTTCCGTTGGGTAATGTTGCAGTGGAATAAAAATAAACATTACGCAACGAATGAAATGTTGCTACACAGCATATTTATTTAGAAAGGCAAGAATGCGTTTGGAGAAATAGTCTGTAGACAAAACAGAAACGACGACATGCAGGCTATGGGCACGAACATGATCAAATGAAAGCACAATAGGCCACCTTACAAAAAGGCTCAACTTATTACCAAAACCAAATTAGCCTAATATTGTGTGCCTAAAAGGTCCGATGGCTTGCTCACAACTTAGTTACTTTAATTAGAAAGATGTTTTTGGCCAAATTAAGGGAATAATGAATGCAATAAAACGAATTACAAACTCATTTGAATCATAAAAAATACCCCCCGAAGTTTATTGACATACGCGGCCCACATGTAGTGTAATTTAGAAGATAAAACCTATTCTGTGGCTTTACCTTATGTAATTTAAATAATATAGGCCTATCATAATTGTTATATAGGAATAGCCTATATCCATCCAGTATTTCCTATAGGAATAGACTATATCCAATTATGTGCATTTTTTAAATGTAACATTGCCGGCCTGGCCTACCATTTTGTTTTCATTTAGGCTACTTTCGTTTCGTTTGGTGAGACAACAACAGTCAGACAACAACAACGGTGGTAGGGCAAAATAACACCAAAATACCAATAATAGTAAGAAAAGTAATAATAATTATAATAATAATATAATTATATAAAACTAAAAACAACAATCCACCCTTGTGTAAGAATGTTACATCGTGTGTAATTTAACAACAATACCGATCTCATACGCTCCTGAGATCTACCTTTGTTGTAAAATTACGCATGATGTAACAGCCTTACAAGGTATAGCATTCAGGCATCAGCACTTCAAGCCAAGAAAGAGTGCAAAACAGTGGGATCAGAAGGCAAGAAGAGAGAAGGGGAATACTTTCTGAAATTCTGTCCAAGGTATACGGTCGGTTAAAAGGCTTAAAAGCTTGGGGAAAATTGGATCAGGGAGAATCGTCACCCAACTTTCATTATTTCCAAGTGGTGTGATTGAATTAAAGGGCAAGATGGTGGTTAGAAAGGAGAGAGGTGGATGGCGCGCTGGGAGAGGGGGGGGGTCGGCGCGTAATGGCGTGGTATTAAATTCTAATTAGAGATGCAGGGGATCAATGATAGGGAGGTTGGACAGCGCGGTCCCCCAGTGCCAGCCCAATAGACTGATGAGTTATTGTCATGTAAAAAAGCGCTAGCAATAAGACCAAACGCTTTGCTATTGTCCAAGCGGAAAGAGCCAAGTTTATTATGAGGACTATATGCTCTAGAGACCTGAGGCTAGGCGGCTCTTAGGGGGCTTTTCATAAAACAGGGCGAAGCTCCTATAAAGGAGGCCAGTTTTGGAGCAGGCGCCGAGCAGTGCACATCTACCCACAGTCTAGCCTCTTTCCAAAACAGTCAAATCCAAGCAATTCATCTCTCCCCAACATATCTCGCGTTGTTATCATTTTTCCTGGGAAGTGCTGCTTTCTTTATCCACGGAGCCTTTTCAAATGTATAAAATGGAGTATTCTTACTTAAATTCCTCTGCCTACGAGTCATGTATGGCCGGGATGGACACGTCAAGCTTGGCATCAGCCTATGCGGACTTCAGCTCGTGCAGTCAAGCCAGTGGGTTTCAGTACAATCCGATCAGGACCACGTTTGGGGCTACCTCCGGCTGCCCGTCGCTCACGCCGGGGTCTTGCAGTCTGGGGACCCTGCGGGACCACCAAAGCAGCCCGTACGCTGCAGGTAAGCAACCGCCAACTTTGTTCACAACTCCACGCTCTCTACCCGGGTATATAGGACGTCTTGATTGCATTTGAAAATGGAAATGTGTTTAGTATTTACCAAACGAAATTTGCTTACACAAATGAAATAATTTATCACGTTAGAAGCGATTGCAGGCAATCGGTAATTCAGTTACGGAGTTACACTATACCAGTCACACCCAAACCGCCAACAAAATTACCTTAAGCTGCCAAAATGATAGGCATAATTTATTTACTTTGCGATGAGACATAAAGCGTCGAAAATAATTAGATAACCAAAGACTAAAGCTCATTATTGACAAGGAATTGGAGTTACAATAGCAACTACCGGGACGAATGGCAACATTATGACACGTTTCCAAACTTGAACCCCAATATCAAAGCAAGAATTAGTTTACCATTACAATTAACCACATTACAGTTCATCACTGGTCTCAATTTAGCACTAATCCACAAGAAATCTAACAGATTATAGAATATAATAACAATAACCCGATTTTCAACAGAATCATTCTAATTCGGATTGATTTTAATCTGACAACATTGCAATTATATATGATCATATCTTTCTATTACTCTACAGCTATTGCCATTGCAAATACATTTAATGTTGACATTTAATTCCCACAGTTCCTTACAAACTCTTTACGGATCATGGTGGACTGAACGAGAAGAGAAAGCAGAGGCGCATTCGGACCACTTTTACCAGCGCGCAGCTCAAGGAGCTCGAGAGGGTTTTTGCTGAGACCCACTACCCAGATATCTACACACGAGAGGAGCTGGCGCTCAAAATCGATTTGACTGAAGCCAGAGTGCAGGTAGGCTATGCTGTCCGGCGCTATCCTCACCTCATCCAAGTGCACCATATTTTCCGAACTCGAGTCATTTCGCACAAGGCTCCCTACTATTATTTGGGGGTTTAAAATTTTTCATTTGGTTTATTACGACTTTTGCCAAAATCAGGTCCATACAGAACTCATCGGGCTGTTGTATATTATTTGTGAATAATTACACATATGAGGGTTGTTTTCCGACTGTCAATATGCGGATACAGTATCATGTTGCATCATCCAATATTGACAGCATGACAATGGTTTCAGTCATTTACACATACAGTAGGTCTATTTGATTTAATGACAATTTGAAAAACGCACACTATCAGTTGTCTAAATCTTTTGGATCTGTTTTTCCTTTTAAAGGTGTGGTTCCAAAACCGACGCGCCAAATTCCGCAAGCAAGAGCGCGCGGCCGCTGCTGCAGCTGCAGCTGCCAAGAATGGCTCCGGGAAGAAGTCGGACTCTAGGGACGAGGACAGTAAAGAGGCCAAATCTACCGATCCTGACAGCACCGGAGGACCGGGGCCCAACCCCGTCCCAACGTCCAACTGCAGCGGGCCCAGCCCAACCATTGGCCAGGTCAACGTTTCCAGCGGAAACGGACAAGTGGACCAAGGGAAGACGTCAGTGTCTCCCGGCATGTGTGGAAACACACCGAGTCAAGGCTGGGCTTCTGCCCCGGGCACCATCAGCTCTATCCCGGACTCATTGGGTGGACCGTTCGCCAGCGTACTGTCCTCTTTGCAAAGACAGAACGTAGCCAAAGCTACATTAGTAAAGACGAGCATGTTCTAATACAGCGGAGACCCATTGACAAAATCAACAAGAGAAACATGGTTTACTGACTCCGGTGACTGAGGAGTGTTGAGTCGTGGAAGGAGGGATGTTACAAGACAGACAGAAGGACACTGATAGGCCTATCATAACCGCAGTTGTAAAAATACGGTTATCGTCTAGTATCGTGGTCATTCTGCACTTATAACTGTCTGGTTCAAGTAACCACAAACAGCTGCGCATTCATACGCAGTCCCATCATAGGACCAGATGTCAAAATATATTGGACACTGTAGGCTACAACTGCTTCTTTTTTTTAAGTTGCCAACATTCTTATTTGACTGAAGGTGTTTGATATATCGAACATCTCTACTTATTATCGAATGAGACATCGACTATTTTGTCAATTTCCTGATGCAACTTGCTAAGTGTAAGTAGCCTATACGTCACTGTTTCAGGGCTCATGAAGAATATCGTTTCGTTCAATTGTTGATATCAAATGAACACGCATTATTTCCAAAAAAAAAGGCACAAAGTACTGCTGACAGGAATAAGTAGGCCTAATTGTTTTGTGTGTCTTTCTAAGGCTGTGTTTTTGTGGCTCAAATTGTATAGTGTTAATATGTATTATTGTATCCTATAGTTGACCATAGGCCATACTCCCCTTGTAGAATCACAGTCTTTTTTGACGTTTTACAAAGTTACAACTGGCGAATTTATTTTGCGTAAAAAAGGGAATGGATGGAAACATTGTATTTATTTCATTTTTATTTGCATGTCGTCTTTTCTGTCCGATTTTATAATAATTTTCCCCATTTTGTGAGCATAATGTAACATGTTTTGTCCAGGATTTGAAAGCTATTTATATGTAGGTAATGAATGCTTATATTTAAGAAGGAAATATTTCTACATGTTCACATAGTTTTCCAGGTGTACCATTGAAATGGTTGTTGGTGATAAAAATAATAATCAAATTTGCTTTGTCATGTTTTTTTCTTTGTACATCTTTAGACAAAATGTAAGCAAACAGGTTAGGCTACTATTCTGCATGCAACATTTAAAAAAATGTTAATACTAATTTATGTGCGAGTTTGGTTATCTTCTGATTCACTAATCCATGTCAAGTTCACATATTAGTTCTCACAAATTCATCACATTGTTTAATAACTATTGTCATGGATTCTATAATATCAAATATTACTATGCACATCTATAGTATAACTCACCTAATACACTGAAAGACACCTGGCGGCCGTGGCCCATTCAAAGGGCTGGGGATTGATTTCAGCACCATGGACAGCGCCTCGCGCCAGAAAGCACGCTTTCTGACAAGTTGAGCCGAATTGCCTACTTCATAATATCATATAACTACAGACACCCACAAATCCATTTATTTTGTTACATTTTATTTATAAACATACAGTATGCTATAAAGCCATTGCATTTGAACATCAAATTAATCTATATTCGGATAGTGTTCAGGTGAATATTACAATAAATAAAGAACTTAGACATAAAATATAATTCCCAAGCTATTTATCTTGCTAAGACAATATCGATATTTCTGTCTCAAAGATGCCCCCCTTCAAAATTAGCCGAGATGTATTCATTTCCTAAGTAAAAGTAAAAAATACACAATCAGAACCGAAGCTTAAAAATACAGTATGTCAGAAAAACCTACCCAGACGAGACAGGGCAAAGTTGTAAGCTACATTTGAGAATGGATCATACGTCCGATATAGGAGAAGGCTATGGATTTATTTCGAGATAGCAAATGACTTGGAATAGGCCTACGTGCATTTGAACATATATCCACCACTGGTATCATTTCTCGAACTGCTGGCACTGACTGGTCTTTAGTTTATATTCAACCAAATGTTACTCACGTGCAACTGCTGGTAAGAACATTCTAGCCATAATTTCACAACGCAACAAGTAGGCCTAATAATTTTATTTTTTGTGTTGAAAATGGTTTTCTATTGCTGAGCATTTACCAAAATCGTCACCACTGTCAACAGGGCATAGAGAGGCATATAGCCTCATTATAATAAAATAATAACATTCGGATACTCAATTTAAAAAAACAATGTCAATTTTTGTTGCAAATGGCTGCTATTAAATATTTCAACCATATATCTTAGATATATTATAGATTCCGTTTTAAACTGTAAAGACTATCACTGCAAATCACGAAATCATGAGAAAACAATGGAAGGTTTGGTAGGCTATGACATGAGCAAAAACTAAAGGGGGATATCAACCAAAAATAATAGTGGGGCGATTTTAAGCCCTGGTGCAGTGTCCTCTGTTTTAGCACTATTTCGACAAATACCTCCCAACCTACCCAATCATACTCAAATGGACAAAAACCTCTAATTTCTTACCAGTCATACTTAAGTGGACACCGTATTTGGGTTATCTTCCCTGGCGTGTGAAACCACCTGCTTACCTAAGGCACATGTTTCATGACATTCCAAGCGTGAAATTCCTAAAGATAATTGGTTAAGAGGAAACCGAATGGTTTAGTACAGTAGCATACATCCGTACTAATGACAATTGTTATCCTCCACAAGCGCAACAAGTTCACATGCACCAGTTCCTGTTATTGCTCTAAAATCAAGTACATCTAACTTGTAAGCGATATTTGTTTCGAGCAAAGAAAGTGAGAAAAGGAGAACGTTTTCAGGCCAAAGTGCGATGTTACTGTAATGTATATCCTAGTGACAGCACGATATTTATTTTTTATCCAGTAGGCTACTAAAGCAACAGGGAATAAATAAAAGATAAACAGCCAATTTTCGAGCTTCCTGTAAATATAAGAAAGGCAGAAAAACAATTTTACTCTCAGAATTTAAAGCCAGAGTTTGGATTAATTGTGGTTTAAGCGAAAATCTAAAACAGGAGTAACAATCAGGCTTTTCTAAGCCTTTTGTTGACCATCAAGAAATAACCCCTAAAGATCTCAAGTCATCAAAATGGAATGCACTTCTATTACAATACTTTAAACTTTAATTCGAAATCTTGACAACCTTCTTAAGGAACAAATTAAAAGCTGGTTACAAAGGAAAGACTAATAAAGTCTATCCAACAACCTCCATACCAGAGAATAATTCAATTAAAATAAAGGGTTTTCTTATTAAGAAATATTGAGTCTAAGTGCCAAACTCATTGATTGGATTTCATTGCATTGGTATTTTCAGGAGTTTCCTATACAGTTTTGAAGTGATGGAGGCTGTCATACTGTCTACACCATATTTACAGTATCAGAGCTCAGATTCAAAATGGCCACCATCCTCTCAAGGGCTTGTGGGTGCATATAGAAATGAGGAAGTGAGAACCTCTGAGCTGTAATCATACAGGGCCAATAGAATCCAAAGGGCGACTATGATCAGTCACTAATATTCAATGCACACACAATTTTCCAAGGTCAGACATTTTTTGGCCCATTTCAATAAAGTCGATGGGATGTGAATTGCAGACATTGCAAAGATCCCAACATAGGCCTTGACAGACAAGACACATTCCACACATATGTCGATTATCTGGAGAAAAAGGAAGAGGGGAGACAGTTTCTCCGTAATCCTTGTGCTTTCCCAACGTCGTCACAATGTGGTTGGCTGGCAGGCTGCTGAAAAGAAACAGAGCAACAATAAGGACAACCGTAAATTCTCTAATAGAGGATCATCGTAATTCAATGGGATTAAGGAAAAATACATGTATTTCTCTGAGGCAATTGGGTACATGATACTCTTACATCAGCAAAATTAATACTGTGAAAAGGGCAATGAATTCATTAGAGTGTGATGTAGCTATTTATCATGTGAAAGCGAGGAAGACAAAGGTGTGTATGTGAGAAAGAGAGAGAGAGAGGATGTATGAAAGTATGTATACATGTGTGTGTGTGTGTGTGTGTGTGTGCAAGCGGGGATGTGAGTGTGTGTGTGACTCACAGCGGGAGCGGATGTAGCACTGGTGGCAGTTGAGGAGGCCGTTCCGAATCCTCACGTCTGTCCCCGTGGTGGTGTCACCCAGCTGTCCCTTACAGACCCCACACTGCAGAGAGGGGGAAGAGGAAGAAAGAGAGAGAGGAAGGTGGAAGCAAAGTAAGACATAGGCTTTGTTTGAATACTTTGAAAATGCATCATTCTTTCCTTCCTTGCTTGTAGTAATCACTGATCTGACAAGGCTGGCGGCATTGGTTAAAGTGTTGATCAGAGAGGATGGAAAGGTTTAAGCAATATGGTAATTCCTTCACCTTGCCTTCTGATTGGTTGGGCGGGACATTTGCCATATTACTTGCACCTATACAATCCTTAAAGATCAACAAGGAGAATCTGGGGGGGTTGGTTTACGGGTTGGATTGAAATTCATCATCAATTGCATTAGTCATGGTCCTGTGGCTACTACCTATGGATGGATGTGTTGCTTTGATGATACGATGCTACCGATGATATGATACCTAACGCAGCCTGCCTGCGTGATACTGACCTTAAAGCACTGGATGTGGAAGTAAAGGCTGAGGGTCTCAATGATCATGGCCGCCCCTTTGCCCAGAGGGTGACCGCAACTGGAGCACAGCTTCTTACCGCTCACCGACCTGCAGGGGAGAACATGGTCCAGGTTACCACAGATTGACAACTGAGCAGCACAAACTGAATGACCGCAGTGCCAAAATAAGTATGGTTCAGTGGATATATGGTCCAGTGATAGTGAATGGAACATTTAGGGATTGAGGCTTGTAGATTCCTCCTGACTCGCATATACTGTAGTAAAGCATATGAATCTACACATTACTACAGTATATGTGACTCAGTTATACCAGTTTGAGATACCAGTAATGTCTTCTATAGAACTGACATGATTGCCCTACTTTTCACAGAAAAACACAGATCAAACCTTGCACTTGCGGCAAGTTCAATATCCTTCTCAATATAACAGATAACAGAAGCAGCAGTAAGAGGCCTCAAGGAGCTGAGTTTGGCGTCCTCTGGTGTACAAAATGTGTACATGTGGCAAAATACCTGTTTGGAGATGGAGGCATGTCGGATGGGCATGTGGTGGGTGACTTTGATGGACTGGGCCCTATGGTCTCAATAGAGCCACACCTGGAGATGAAGAGCAACATGCAACATGACGGCCTGTCTAGCAACATGGACATGATTGGATCCTTTAGTATGAATTGGACCAATCAAAACTATGAGAGCTAAGCAAACAATATTGAGGTTCTATAGGTCAGTGTATCTCAACTCCAGTCCTCGAGTACCCCACACCGCACATATTTTTGTTGTAGCCCCAAACAAGCACACCTGATTCAACTTGTCAACTAATCATCAAGCCCTCAATGAGTTGAATCGGGTGAGTTTGTCCGGGGCTATAGGTGAAAATACAAATGTTGTTGGCAATTCTGTTGACCATACAGTGTGCAATACAGCTGTATTTTACAAATTCACACTATAGGCAGTAGGTTTACCAATATGTGTTCTTATTTTTTTGAACTACAAAAAATTACCTTTTTATTGGTTGGACAATTATAAATAAGATACCTTTTTGTGAATTCCTAAATATAACATCTCTGTTGTCATTTCACTATAAAGCCTGGGCTGATTCCCAAATCACTCCCTTCCCCGCGGCCCTCCATTTGCGCGTTCCTGTGTGCCTCGGCCATATGCACAAGTGCCCCAAAGCTGAGGGAGTAAAACTTATCGAGGGTGTAGGGGCTAATTAGACCCTCTGATAGCCACTTCAGCCAAGCCAGCAAGGCTGTATACTTCAGAGCCAAGTGTTATCCCGACACACACCGTGATATGTTTGGAATATGTGCAATTTAGATCAAAATAAGGGAGAGTGGTGCCTAATTACATTGCCACGTGAATTTGTTTATGTCTGATTTCGAGACTTGACACATGTAACAGATGAAATACCTCCCAAATTAAATGTTTAACTGTTATGTCTTGTAAAACGATAGGCTGGATTTGTTCATTTGATTTTCATGCTCATATTTAAAAGTGGAACATGAATTGCATCATTCAAGTCAGGAGTGTGTCCTTAAGTTGATGGGTTTATTGATCCCCTCGCAACTCTCTGGAAGTCAACCTCTGGGTTTCGTCAGCAACACGTGACAACGGAGGGGCCTCCGAGTCAATAACCTAACTTAAAAACAAAAAGAGAAACCTCTCTGCATGATACAGTGCATATTAGCCTGTGAATGACAGAACAAACTCACACTCATGCACGCACCCTACCCCTACCCCACATCCCTCCGCACCCGCACATACCTCCTGTCCCGAGAGGGCGTCTGCTGGCTGGGTTTGGTGCAGTCTAGTAAGACCTCTGGATGTTGTTTCTTGTTGGGGGGCTGGGGCAGGGCCATGGCGGGTGGTGCTCTTTGACCATTCTTCAGACTCTGAGTCAGCTTGTCTGCCTGACTGCTGTTCTGGCTGATCGAGCTGTGGACGATTGATTGTTTGATGAAATCATTGATTAGTTTCAGTTTGGGTATAAAAAAGAAACATTTGTCATTAATGAGCAATGGCATTAAATAGAAAGTCATTATTTTCATGCCCATTGTAGGGTTCAACGGCACACACACACACACACACACACACACACACACACACACACACACACACACACACACACACACACACACACACACACACACACACACACACACACACACACACACACACACACACGCACACTCTCAGACTGACCTGACTGCTGTTTTCAGGCTCTCATCTCTGGACGCTGTGCTGATGTCACTACTCCTGTCGATATCTTGTCCTTTCCATTCCACACTCTCTGTGCTCCCCTGGTGGATGAAGAGAGATGAAGGCAGTTTCAAAGGGTAGGTTACAATCACGCTAAAATCCACTAAAACACAAAACATACTGCCTTATGGGACATATAAGCTGTTCAATAAATTAATAATAATAATATGCCATTTAGCAGACGCTTTTATCCAAAGCGACTTACAGTCATGCGTGCATACATTTTTTTTTTTTTTTTTTTTTTTTTTTGTGTATGGGTGGTCCCGGGGATCGAACCCACTACCTTGGCGTTACAAGCGCCGTGCTCTACCAGCTGAGCTACTGAGGTTAGTTCACAATTTCACTGGATTAGTGAAGTCCACGTCCCTACTCATACACTGAGTATAATGCCTTTGAACTGTGTCAAGTTGTGATACCTTAAAATCCAATGTAACAAAAAACACATTGCCTCTTTGCATATATTTACTGTTGAATAAAATGGCTAATTCAAAATGTTAGATTGATTCAAAAGGTAACCCAATATAACATCTCCTCTCACCCCCTGCCTCTCCAGCAGCTCCTGCTTGCGTTCCCAGTCGGCCAGCGACCGGACGATGGTGTCCTGGGGGTCCATGGGCGTGGGGCCATCCCCCCGGATGGGTGAGGGGAAGGTGGAGGAGAGGGGGGTCAGGGGGGCCACAGTCTCTTCTAGTATCCTACGCTCCTGTGGAGGGAGGAAAGGAGGGAGGGAGGAAAGGACGAGAGAAGGTGGAGGGAGGGGTAAGGGGGGAGGGGAAGGAGGGAAGGGAGCAAGTTAGGGAGAGAGGGAGGGCAGAATGTAGGAAAGAGTCATTGTATGGAAATGTTTTCAGTCAGCAGTCACATACATCACACACACACACACACACACACACACACACACACACACACACACACACACACACACACACACACACACACACACACACACACACACAGTGTTGGGGAAGGTACTCTGAAAACATAGCTTACCAAGCTACCAACTACTTCACACTGGAAGAAGTTAAGCTACACTAAAGCTATCCTTATGAAAAATATAGTTTACTTAACTAAAGTAGCTCACTACATCCAAAATACTTAGTGAAACATTATCTTATATCAATCTGAAATGTCATAGACTACAAAATTGCAAGAATAGATCACTTTGGGGTCATATGTTAACAGAATGTGCAATTTAGCCTATTAAACACAAAAACTATGTTTCAAGTGAGATTTAGGCAGGTATGATGCCAAAAAAGAAAATAAATGATTGCCTATTTCCCCCATATTTTCTTCTCTTCTCAAAGAAAAGTAGTGTAGTTCCAGTAGTTAGCTACACCACTACATGGCAAAAAAGTAATTCACTACAGAAAACACTACCTATAATTTAATTAAACTACCATCAAGCTACTGCAAATTGTAGTTGAATTACAAGTTGAACTACATGTAGTTCACTACTCCCCAACACTGCAAATACACATACTCTCCACCCTGCCACCTTCGTCAAGCACACACACACACACAAACACACACACACACCTCCTCATGGTACCTCCTCTCCTCCTCTTCCACCTCTCTTTGCGCTCTCTCCCACTCCTGTTTCAGCTTCTCCTGCTCGCGCTGGTACTTCTCCTGTTATCGTGGCAACGAGAGATGGCATACATTCATTAACAATGAGAAGAAGAGATGTGAGACAAACAAAAGTAAAGTGGTTGGTCGAACATATAATGCGAATGTCTAGCAACCCCAAAGGTTGCATGTTTGAATCTCATCACAGACAATTTTAGCTAATTAGCAACTTTGCAACTACTTAGCTTGTTAGCTAACCCTTTCCCTAACCCTAACCCTAACCTTAACCCTTTAACCTAACCCTAACCCTAACCTTAACCTCTAATCCCTAGCCTAGCAAATGTTAACATTAACCACCTAGCTAATGTTAGCCACAACAAATTGGAATTCGTAACATATCATACGTTTTACAAATTGGTACCATATTATATGAATTGCTATTCGTAAGATATTGTACGAATTGCAATTCGTAACATATCATACGAATTGCAATTCGTAACATGTCATATGAATTGTAATTCGTAACATATCATACGAAATGGATGATGGACCTCCACAAATGAATACATACCATACGAAACGTAACATTTCATACTAATTGGAGTGTCTCAGATTTACATTTACTATGTTACGTCTACCCTTGAGTCCAGTTGCAGCAACTGCTAGTAGGTTACTAAGACCCTCCACTAGCAGCCATGCTACGGAGATGTTATGAATATTGTGGGAAAACCTCTATGAACATCAAATTCTGCTTTTCATTGCTGACCAGCAGATGTCACTAATGTGCATAGTGTTAAAAGCTCTGAGTAATGAACCGTTTTTCTGCACAATTTGGTGAAAGCCCCAAAGGCTTCAGAAAGCCTTGATTTCCCATCACTACATATCACTCTCCCTATGGCCCTCATGTAGCATGTAGGAAGTTAAGTATGACTGGGCTTCAAATTGCTTCCTTGATTTCTATTATCTAATAAGTTGCCAATCTTTGCATTACCAGTTCTCTTTTTGCATGTTATATAGAAATAACAGTCCCAATTTAAACAAAGTACAAAGTATAGAGCATACATAAAGGCTTCATAAGCACTACATAAATGCTTCACAAATAAGATGGTCATACCAAGGATCATTTAGCTATTTTATTTTGAATAATAGGACCCCTATAGGTATAAAATAATATTTAAAAATATGTATTTGATGAAACATTGAATTTAGCCTTACTGCTATTAGCCCATAAAACACAATGAATAACAGATTCATACATGGAAAATTAGATAGTCCAAAAATACATCAAAGGAAGTATGTTTTGAAGTGTCTGTCCTATATTTGAGAGATATAAGAAAGCTCAGAAAAAAAAAAGTTTTTACCATGGAATTACCCGTATACCTTTCACGTGGAAATGCCCCATTCACTTCCATACATTTTTCTACCCATACCAGGTTACCTTCAGATGAGTCCCATGACACTTGTGGGGGTTGTAGCCCAAACAGTTCTGACGCTACAGACAGAAGTTGGCACATTTGCAGTACTGACTTCAGATGAGTCCTGTGCCGTTTGTGGGGGTCATAGAGCAAAACGGACAACACCCTCATGTTCGTGAGAGACTTTCAATATTAGTTTGTAGTCCAAACCATTCAGACACTATAGACGTTTTTGTGAGAAGACCGTTTTTCGGGATGTCTCCTGGTCTGACAAATAGCGCTGTTGCTCTGCCACCTTCCACCACAGATGCGGAACGCTGACATCGATTGATGCGGTGGATTGAGACGGAGCCTATGAAACATATATCTCTAGCTTAAACAGACAGATTTTTATGGGTATTTCTTTATTATGCTAATTAGAATTCCACGGGGGCACGGACATTGACCCTACAGTGGGAATTGTTATGTCACCCTTTATACACCATTTGTAGATTATGACATATGCTTATAGATGATTTGTGAAACATTTATGTAGTGCTTATGAAGGCTTTATGTACACTGATCAAAAATATAAACGCAACATGTAAAGTGTTAGTCCCATGTTTCATGAGCTGAAATAAAAGATCCCAGAAATGTTCTATACGCACAAAAAGCTTATTTCTCTCCAATTCTGTGCACACATTTGTCTACATCCCTTTAGTGAGCATTTCTCATTTGCCAAGATAATCCATCCACCTGACAGGTGTAGCGTATCAAGAAGCAGATTAAACAGCATGATCATTACACAGGGGCAACTTGTGATGGGGACAATAAAATGTAAAGTTTTGAGGGAGCGTGCAATTGGCATGCTGACTGCAGGAATGTCCACCAGAGCTGTTGCCAGATAATGTAATGTTCCTTTCTCTACCATAAGCCGCCTCCAACGTCGTTTTAGAGAATTTGGCAGTACGTCCAACCGGCCTCACAACCGTAGACCATATGTAACCAAGCTAGCCAGGGACTTCCACATCCGGCTCCTTCACCTGTGGGATCGTCTTAGACCAGCCACTCGGACAGCTGATGAAACTGTGGGTTTGCACAACCGAATAATTTCTGCACAAACTGTCAGAAATCGTCTCAGGGATGTTCATCTGCGTGCTCGTCGTCCTCACCAGGGTCTTGACCGGACTGCAGTTCGGCATCGTAACTGATTTCAGTGGGCAAATGCTCACTTTCAATGGCAACTGGCACGCTGGAGAAGTGTGCTCTTCACAAATGAATCCCGGTTTCAACTGAACCGGGCAGATGGCAGACAACATGTATGGCTTTGTGTGGGGGAGCGGTTTGCTGAACGTTGTGAACAGAGTGCCCATGGTGGCGGTGGGGTTATGGTATGGGCAGGCATAAGCTACAGACAACGAACATAATTGCATTTTATCGATGGCAATTTCAATGCACAGAGATACCGTGTCTAGATCCTGAGGCCCATTATCATGCCATTCATCCGACGCCATCACTTCATGTTTCGCAAAGATATGTACACAATTCTTGTAAGCTGAACATTTCCCAGTTCTTCTATGGCCTGCATACTCACCAGACTTGTCACCCATTGAGCATGTTTGGGATGCTCCGGATCTACGTGTACAACAGTGCGTTCCAGTTCCCACCAATATCCAGCAACTTCGCACAGCCATTGAAGAGGAGAGGGACAACATTCCACAGACCACAATCAACAGCCTGATCAACTCTATGCGAAGGAGATGTGTCGCGCTGCATGAGGTAAATGGTGGTCACACCAAATACTGACTGGCTTTCTGATCCACGCTCCTACCTTTTTTCTAAGGTATCTGTGACCAACAGATGCATATCTGTCATGCGAAATCCATAGATTAGGGCCAAATTAATTTATTTCAGTTGACTGATTTCCTTATATGAACTGTAACTAAGTAAAATATTTTTGTTCAGTGTAATATAAAGCCTTTATAGGTTGCACTTCGTTTAAAGTGGGACTGAAAGATCTCTGCAACAGATGGTGTGAAATATAGAAGATTCAACTTCAGACTCATGTTGAAATATGAAAACATCGGATCAACTTTGATTTTGAGGTGAACTATCCATTCACATTGGATTTCATCTCAATTAATAACTTGTGTT
The DNA here is from genome assembly GCF_020615455.1 of Coregonus clupeaformis. Lineage (NCBI taxonomy): Eukaryota > Metazoa > Chordata > Actinopteri > Salmoniformes > Salmonidae > Coregonus > Coregonus clupeaformis. The sequence goes on from NC_059193.1 coordinate 35,072,837, forward strand.
AGTTCAGGTCTGTAGGAAGCGCCAATGAGAAACATGGGCAAATCATGTGACAGGAAAAGTGGGCATACACAAACATAGCATGCATGATGAAAAGTGTAAAGATAAGAGAAAAGACAAACCATCAAAAACCACCAAAGCAACAGACACACCATGCAATGACAAGGGGGTTTAGGGGTCAAAGGTGACAAGGGTGACAAGGGTTCATGAACCAGCCAAGCAAACCCTGTGGGTGGATGTCAATAGTCTAAAATGGCTTTCTTTCCTCATCTCATCCCATTCTTCTGTACAGATCTGAGAATATAGTGAGGATGTGAGGATAAAGGAAGGCTACTTTGGAGAATTGAGACACACCCTATGATGGTAGGTAGAGGAGGAGTGCGAGGTTGACTGGCGGCAGATTTGGGGTTCTGGTGAGTGAATGTGAGACGCAGGACATGCCATAGCACAAAGCTTTTTATTGTGCAATGCTGCCACCGTGAGTAGCAGATTGGGGTTCGACTTCAGACTCAGAGCAGGCAGATGCCTAAGCAATATTGTGGTTAATTTCAATGTGGCTGCATGCTAATAGAAAGCCCCCACTTTGGGTAAATGTAACTGGGGCTGCAGACCATAGATTCAGTAAACAATAGGCTTATTCAGGCCAAGCTTTTGCCAATGTCAATAGAGCGTCAGCTTTTGTAAATTAGCATGCTAAGTCAGGCCTAGCTTTTGTTACCATAATTTTAGCAGCATTTTAACTCAGGCCTAGCTTTTGTTACCATAATTATAGCAGCATTTTTAACTCATGCCTAGCTTTAGCATGCTAAGTCAGGCTTTGCTTTTGTGTCTTTAGTAGCATAACTCAGGCTACCTGAAGCATGCGCTCCTGCTCTTGCTGCCACCTTTCCTGACGCTTTCGCTCCTCATCTGGGTCCCAAGACCAGCGGTCACCCCGCTTAACCTGGATCACTACCGGGGATGACACCTGAGTGACCTGATAGGGCCCATCCGGGGCTCTCACACACACACACACACACACACGTACACACACGCACACACACACGCACACGACACACACACACACACACACACACACACACACCCGTACACACACACACACACACACACACACACACACACACACACACACACACACACACACACACACACACACACACACACACATACACACACACATACACAAACCCGTACACACACACACACACACATTTGTGCACACAAGCATGCATACATACACAAACCAACCCACAAACCCATAAACCGAAGTACACACACACATCCACAAACAGGGAAGAGAGGAGACAGACAGTTGATCTACCACAGCACCATTTCCATGCTAGCCAAAGGAGTCCTACTAAGGAGAGAGAAAAGAGAGATGAGGGGAAGAAGGGAAAAGGAGAAACGCAATGCTGGGCGCTTTGTACATCTTCCTCATCTAATAGGTTGAGCCAATGAAGAATGACCAATCAATCATTGGGTCTTAGGGAGGTCCTAAATATATTAGAAAAACAACGAAAGGATTGTGCTCAGTAGGCACAAAACAGAAGAACACGAGGAGCCACTAACTGAACTTGCCCAATAAGAAACACTTGTCTTTGTTTCACGTTTTAAAACTTTTTGTTACTGTGTGGCCTAATGTCTCAACCAGATGAGAAACAATAAAAAACCCTTTAGAACTATACCAGGAAAGCACCATTACAATCTACTTACCACCACTTTACCACGCTCCGGCTCTTCCCCCTCTATGAAATAGAAATAGAGTGAAAAAGGTAGACGGTTAGAAAACAAACATCTTTCAAACACAGGAACTGTTGCTGAGTGGACATGACATTTTTGTCATCTCATTTGGTAACTACGCTGTCTTTGTGTGAACACATGGAAAAAGCTATTTACATAATGAATGTCATGGGGGGGAATTAGGGAATAAAGCGAAAGGTGGCAGGGAACAAATCAAGGTGATAAGGTATAAAGTTAAAGATTGAGTTGCTGAAAAGCTACGAGCTGTGTGGTATTTTTCACTACTGAGTGGCTAACAATTCCAGTTTCCTTTTCGGAGATGGTCTGTGCAAAAGTGAACCAAAATCAACATTCAACAATGCTGTAACACTTTACACGAAGTTGCTCTTATACCTGTAGTTGCACGGCAGTTACGATTGTAACAACGTTGTATTAACATTATTCATGTAGTAATTACAGCATAATAAGACCAACTTCATGTAAAATATAATGGGATCCACAGGACACCAATAATAAATGAAAAAATAAAAACAGTAGAGTGAGGCAACGGGTTTCCAATGCTGTCACCCAGCCCCTGGGGAAGCACTGGGGACACCCTTCACAGTGTATGAGTATGTGAACGCCAACGGCGGTTACAGGCAAGCCCAACCATTCAGTGAGCAGTTTACCTGGTGGGGCGAAGAACTCCCAACGTAGGCCTAACCTAGGGTTGCCGGTTTCTGGCGGATAACTGGCACTGTTAGCCAGCTCTACAGCACAAGCGAGAAGGAGGGGGAAGGAAGGAGGCAGGGCAAGGGGGTGAGGAGAAAAAGAGGGGATAGATAGAGAGATCAAAAGCAAAAATACAGAGTGCCAGTTGGAGAACCAAAGGAAAAAATAGTTGGGGCGTGTGATAGCAGAGGTGAAAGGGCTGCGTACAATAAAGACTATTGGGAAAAGGTAGTTTAAGGTTCATTCTCTTCTGAAAACAGATTTCGATTACCTGTTGTGGGTGCTTCACATGGTGGTTTGTTTCTGACAGGTCCTGGATCAGCCAAGGCAGCAACTTCCTCTGCTCTCTGAGACAACTCAAGGCTGGGCTCACTGACCTAAGATCAGAACCAGAAAAGTCATAAACACAATGATCAAAACATGACCAGGGGAATATTCAAAATATTCAGTTAGAACGTAGCAGATATACATTTTATTTATAGAGCTTACGTGATACCCTATTCTACACAGTATAGAATCATGCCTGTTGTACATAATGCATTTCTATCTGAAAGTTATATGGCGCTGCACCCTCCTGGGCAAGGCTTCTGCACTCTTTGAAACATTAAAGGTTCCTCCAAGAACCCATCAACTAACCAAAGGTTCAAATATTTACCATTGACTAGCAATGGTTCTTTGAGGAACTCCAGGGGTTCCTTGAAGATCTCCACGGTTCTTTGAGTCACCACTAATTCTATGTAGCAAAGGGTTCCTGGAGGAACCCTGGACTGGAGGCATGGCTTAGTAGGGGCGTGGCTTTCAAATACAGGCGAATATATTAATAAAAGTCACATTGTCCTAGAGAAAACGTCATGCCAGGATAAGCCTACATGAAACACAGCCCTTATTTTAAGTGTTTCTAAAATCCCCTATGGAAAAAATGAATGGTGGAAAAACGATTGGAACCATTTCCCTATTTGACTGCTAGGTTTTATGGGTATTATGACTCATACTGTGGTACTCTATTGAACCCCTCCCATCACAAAACGGTTCAGGTTTGAACCTTTACACATGGTTCCTCGAATACCCTTTTCAGAGGGGTTCCTCTAGGAATCTCTTTGAACTAGAAAGGTTACCCTGTGTGGCAATTTTTAGAACCCCAAAAGGTTCTTCCAGGCTTCTTTATGTCTAAGACTGTGTTTGAGGTAAAGCAGGGCACAAATGATTGGCTATTTGGAGCATTGGGGCCATTGATTGGTTGGTAGGTGATCTCACCTGTGCAGTCACTGGCTGAGCTTGCTGTGTGGCGTGCTCTGATTGAACAGGACCGGGGACTGTGGCATTCTGTCTGGTCGCTGTGGCATCCGTACACACTACTGTTTGTTCCTTGGTAGCTTGTTGTGAGCCTTTAAACATGACAGAGACACATGTTTAGGTGCATCAGAGCAAGGTTCTCCATCAGAGTATAGGTCCAGACCGTGGGTCCTAATGTGACTTTAACCATAGGAAGACCAAGTTGAATAAGTTGTTTAATAGCTTAAAATGTTAATTTGCAAGTCAGACAATGATTAATAAATGACTAGCATGCGTCTTGAATAGCAACAGGATTTGATGGGTTATAAAAACAATATAAATGGTCACCACTAGGTGTCAGGGTAGCAGCAGTTAGACCGGTATTCGATGTAACGCATATGAACAGACCTGTAGCTGGAGAGGGCTGTTCTGCAGCTGCTGCTGTGCTGGGCTCCCCCTCCTTCAGTGGGCCTGCAGCAGACCTGCCTCCCGCCTCCATAATGCTCTCTGTGCTCTGCAGCTCCTGCAGGGACACACAGAGGAAGAAATACTCTGATTATGCGTCCTCCACGTTCCTTTTGTTGAAGTCATGACCTATCTGACACAATGTTGCTTTATCCTATCTATGACTGCATGTAGACTAAGAACAACACATAGTTCTGGTTTATATGTAGGTTTTCACTTAACAGTTTTCAAGACTTATGTTGTTATGAATACACCTTCCTGTCCGACTCCAACTGTTTGAACAACATGCCTGTTCACTTTGTTTAGATGTTGAAATCAAGTGGCCTACCCGGCAAAGAAGATGCTTATTTCTCAAAATGAGAATGTGTTGCCAATTCCTTACATATATGCGTCTTTCTTTGCTATGCACAACTAGCACTAACAGTCTATGGCTAACATGCTGCTAGCGGTACGTGGTCTATTCAGACCCTTGGATCCAATGAGCATCCTTTTGATAACTTATATATTTTTTCAGAGAAACAAAGCAGCATGTACTGGAGCCTCACCGTGGGCAGTGAGGTGGGCCGGCTAGGCGGGATGGACTCCTGTGCATTACCCTTCTCCTGGGCATCACCTTCTCCTGGCACTGAAGAAGGTGTCACTGCGGTGCCTGTGCTTGTGCTTGTGCCACCCTGTGCCACAGTTGTCATGGCTGTTAATTGGCTCGCCCTGGGGGAGGGGCTATGTGTGGGTGGGGGAGTGGTCACACATGGGTGTGTGTCAGAAGGGTCAGAGGAGGCTGTAGGCGTGGCAGTGGAGGGGTAGAACTGTTCAGAGGAGGTCCTTCCGTTGCTCTCTGGAGTGGTGACCTCATCGTTTCCCATGTCGCCGTTCACTTGCAGCAAACCGTCTACCTGAGTACACAGGTTATAGACTTCAGGCTTAAAGAACACAGACATGCATGCACATACATACAGCACGTGCACACATATGTGGGCACACATGAACATATGCACACGCTACAAAGATGCATTTCAATCTAAAAATCAAACATTAAAATCCCATTTTAGAGACCCAGTGACTGCATCCTCACCAAAAATATCCATCAGACAGCAATGCAAGAACAGTCAACTGGAGTGAAATCCCAAATCCCACATTCCACAGCAATGACCGCAATATGACCAGACAGTTCTATTCCTGACCATCCAGACCGGAAGTTGCCCCATGTTGTAAATAAAGCCATAACTCATTCATGTTAACGCTGGCCTATTAGCTATTCAGCTAGCTCCTGATAAAACACTGGGACTGAATGAAAGGCTGTAATGTATGTGTGAGCAGCACCGAGTGCTAACTCCAGACGCACAGGGGGGTTGTTGAATGGAGGGGTACTCACTACCCATAATCCCCCCTCAGTCTGTGTGGCCCTCTTTGTCTGCCTGGAGACCCACTTCACATTGAGAGGGCCTACTCGTCAACTTTTTAAGTCAATACGGAACAGAGCCCCCCATTCAGGCGGAGGCTCCACTCTGCTCCAAATAAGACATTCCAGCCACTAAAGTGGAAAGAATTGGCTCCTGGTTTGTTCCCGTAATAACCGAAAAGCATGTTATCTTCCTTTGGAATAGGCCCATTTGGCGAATCACTGTATGGATGAAAATGAACACCCTGTTGTGCTAAATCGAGACCTCACAACCGACTTCGCAGAAAAAGGAAATGGGATTTCTATCTTTCTGTCTGAAAACATGACACCCAATCTCCATGGTTTCTGTCTGCTATTCTAATGTAAATGCCAAGACCAGGGTTCTATTTACATAATACATTTCGGTGTGCCCTGGGAATACTAGGCTGAACAAAACGTTCCAACTACTTTAGGGGACGCTAGTATCTTAGCATCTGTTAGTATCTTAACACTTCTGGAAGCTGCCCTGATTTGTTATGGGAGTGCAAAACAACCCGACGACACCCTGGTAATTTGAACCCTGGCTCACACAATATAACACTGATAAAACCCTTGCTGATGCTCCATTAGCTTGCATTTTGTGCCTCACCTTGCCTGGCTTGGGTCCTGCCAGCATCTGCGTGTCCTTGGGTTGGATGTAAGGCTTGGGCGTCAGCAAAGGCACAGACTTAGGCGAGACAGCCTGGATAGAGGGGTTTGGTTCAGGCGTGCGTGACCGAATCTGGGGGCGATGAGACTGACCCTGGGGGAACCCCGCCACTTGGGCCTCGACGGTAGCGGTAAACTTGGGTGCCGGGAGCGACTGCTGCCTCAGGTACTTCAGAGGACCATTTGGATCTTCTTCCGGGGAGGTGGGGTTGGGAGAACGGGAGGTGGGGGTGAGGGAGAGATGTGTGTTGGTGGCAGTGGTCGGATCTTCAGAGACGCTCCTGTCCAGCAGTTTGGGCAGTTGCAGGCGCTCCAGCACTGCTTCACTGATGGTGAAACGCTGGGCGTAGCGGTGGAGGACCAACGCCGCCTCCTCGGGGGTGCGGGCTGACCGGTAGGCCTCGCGGAGCTCATTCTCACGACGCTCCCTAGGGATGGAGAGACGGGAGGACAAGGTGAGACAGGGGCCATGTGACTGGCTACACACTGACGAAAGCATCATTGTTGAAATATTTCTGTACATTGCTACTGATCCCCTGATGCAGTTAAAAGCAATACAAAATTGGTTGAAGCCAGGATGCGATAAAAAACAACAGGCCAGGATATAAGAAACATGAGAGTAGGTATAGGTCTATACTGTACATTGAGGCAACCAACAATATGGAAACCAGGGTTCGACCTAGTGACCTACTTCTCCTCCACGATCTCTCGGTAGGTCTTGATACTCTTCCTCCTCTGAGAGATGGCCCCTCCCTCGCCCGTCATCAGCTTCTCCATCATCTTCCTCTCCTCCTCCTTCTTGATCAGGTCCTGGGAGACACTTCTCCTGCGACTCTTCCACCGGGCTAGGTCCTAACACACAGACACGTCAATATATGAGTGCATAAGTATATATTTTCTTATTTTACCTTTATTTAACTAGGCAAGTCAGTTAAGAACAAATTCTTATTTACAATGACGGCATACACCGGCCAAACCCGGACGACGCTGGGCCAATTGTGCGCCGCCCTATGGGACTCCCAATCACGGCCAGTTGTGATACAGCCTGGAATCGAACCAGGGGGTCTGTAGTGACGCCTCAAGCACTGAGATGCAGTGCCTTAGACCGCTGCGCCACTCGGTGTGAGTGTGTGTATGAAAGTGTATGAGTATGTGTGCGTGTGTGTATGTGTGTGTGAGTGCTTACGTCCTGCCAGTGGTCCTCTTCTTCCTTCATCATGTTGTACTGGTTGTGCATGAGCTCGTGGCGCACCTGGCTGTGGTGCGGCAAGACGGCGTCCTCCTCACAGCGCATGTCAATCATACTCACACTCCTGAGGAAAAGAAAGGAGAGAAAAGAGCCGAGAGAGGGGAAGGAGTTATAAAGAGATTTACTAGGAGAAAAGTCTTGCATACGGTATGGACAGAACATGTTTTATTTCCAGGCACATAAGGTGAATTCATGTTTTCTGGAGCTCTGGAGTTTACGTAGTAGATGATAGTTCAGCCAGGAAAGGTAGAGGTCAAACAGGGTTGATGGTCAAACGCTTTACGGATACAACTTCTATAGGTACTGAAGTGGTCCACTAAAATGTAAATAAACAAAACCCAAAAGAAACTCATTATTTTTCTGACAATACATCTCATTGCACTACCACAAATATGATATTATTGGATATTATTGTTCTGTATACATTCATTTGTATTATACTGTGTAGAACCATGCAGAAGGTACCAGAGATCACGTTAATAAAGGCATATTATAACCACATGTATCAAATGCGATCAAAAGGTTATTCAGTGAGCTCCAAAAGTATAGGGACAGTGACAAATGTTTTGTTGTTTTGGCTTTGTACTCCAGCACTTTGGATTTGAAATGATACAATGTCTATGAGGTTAAAGTGCAGATTGTCAGCTTTAAAGCTGCCATATGTAACTTTTTGGGCGACCCGACCAAATTCACATAGAAATGTGTGTTATAGATCTGTCATTCTCCTTGAAAGCAAGTCTAAGAAGCGGTAGATCTGTTCTATGTGCGCTATGCAGAAATTGTGCCGCCATTTTTAGTGGTTGCTAAAATTTGAATAGTTCTCCTAATTTCAGTTTATGTGACAAAACAAGCAAGTATAGTGTAGAGAATCATTGTACCATCTAAACTGCTGTGAAATATATTCTCCATAACCAAAAATATTGTATTTTAAGCTGTTTGAAGCTGGTGTACAAAACCGAAAGCACAGAAATAGCCCACATAGAACAGATCAGTCGCTTCTTAGACTTGCTTTCAATGAGAATGACAGATTTATAAGTCACATTTCTATGTGAATTTGGTCCGGTCGCCCAAAAGGTTACATATTGCAGCTTTTGGTTTCGTACACCAGCATCAAACAGCTGAAAATACAATATTTTTGGTTATGGAAAATATACTGTATTTCACAATGGTTTAGATGGTACAATGATTCTCTACACTATACTTGCTTGTTCTGTCACATAAACTACAATTAGGCAAACTATTAGAATTTTAGCAACCAGGAAATGGCGGAGCGATTTCTGCATAGTGAATCTTTAATTTGAGGGTATTTTTTTTATCCAAAACAAACAGCAAATGCATCTAACAAATTTGTAGTCATTGCGTGCTATGAATATGGGACCAAATACTTCACTTTTTACTACTTTTATAAATTTGTCCCAATACTTTTGGTCCCCAAAAATGGGGGTACTATGTACAAAAAGTGCTGTAATTTCTAAACTGTCTGCACTTTAACCTCATAATCATTGTATCATTTGAAATCCAAAGTGCTGTACAGAGCCAAAACAACAACCAAAAACTGTCACTGCCCCAATACCTTTGGAGCTCACTGTATATACATAAGCACATCTATACAACAGAACAGCACAGAGCATCAAAGTCATACCCTGCAAGTATTTGACCCAGGTTTTGTTTTGAGAACCACAGTGAGATCCTCATACAGTGCCGTTACAGTGATGGTACATGTCATTGTGTGAGTGTATGGGACATTCATCATATGGTGTGCTCTCTAGATGCCCATGTTGCCTCCCACAATTTTTGAATGTTCCGGCTTCACATGTCTGTATGTAACAGAACAGTTTGGCATAGAGGAACTACGTCACTGCCTATGTCACTACCTTACTCGTTTGAATAAAATACAAAATAGTAACTAGCAAGATGGAGATCAACAAGGTTATTTTTAATGAGTACATTTCACAAGTGGCTAGTTTGCATTAACTACCTTCACTAAATCCTGCAAAGGTTTTGCCTGCAAACTTTGGTTTCAAATCGCGACGTTCTGGCATGTCTGCTTTATGATTTGTTGGGAGAGTTGTCTGTCTGAACAGGACCCACCCCAGATTTTTGTTTTACCCTTATCGAAGTTGCCAAAAGAGTCTGTCATTGAAACCAGACCCTAGTCACTGCTGTTGCCTAGGGTCGGGTTTACGAGACTATAAGCTCTACACAAGACACAGGGGAGTGATCTAGGCCCATCCCATTCCACATTAGACCCTCGAAGGCTAGAAGAGACAAAGTTACTTGTTGAGGCGCGTCTTGAGTTCCAACGTTTGCTTTTGATTGTGTGAGTGTGAGACATGCAGATAACAGACGCTGGTTAAAAACACATTTGAAGTCAACCGCTAGTCCCTCTCCACTTCTCGTATATCTGAACGGAAAGGATGGGCGTAATATGGTTAAAAATCCAGTAAGGCCAGAGTTTCCACCATATTGCTTACACCTATCAGCTCCTTACAGATCTACTAGAAATGTCTAGAAGTTGGGGTCTAGAGATCTTAGCATACTAAGCAAGTGTGGTTTAGGAGGGCAGGGATGTGCATCCGATGGGTAACAAAGAACCACTTACTCTGGGTCATCTGACACACTAGCAGCTCTGTGACTGAATCTACGAAAGCAGAGACATGGAGAAAAAAACACACTAATGAACAAACACACAACTACAACACAATGCAATATATACAGATATGAACCCACAACTACACAATGCAATACATACAGACATGAGAATAGTACAAAAGTGTGAAAACACCTGTAGGCTTAATGTACTGTATGGGTTACCATTGACAACAGTATGAGTTCTTAGTAAACAATCATGAATGCTTAATGAGATACTGTAGGTTTAATATGATCTAAAAGTCAGTAATTTATTTATGGTTATTCCGGCTAGATCTGCAGATCCAAATTGATGTTTGAACACAAGGTGGAGCTCTAGCCAAAAACACAGCCAGCTGAGCACTTGGGAGAAAAACCACTGAATTCACTGCACTAATATAGGCCTCTACAGCATATTGTGTGGCGCAGATGGAAATGATCTCATGGCGCAGTCTAAAACAAAACTATCAATAAAAGCATGCATCTTTTATTAGCCTGCTTATAACCCATCTTCAAAGCTGGGGTTCGTCGACTCTTGCGACCAAACTGGCGGTTTGGGTTAACCGGGTTTGGGATTAAGTTCTAGGGTCACAGAGAGCTTTTAAAGCTGGATTTCTGATGTTGGGAAGGGTGTTAGTGAAAATGTGGCTTGTGGTCCTATTAAGACTGGCCACAAGAAAGCAGGAGACCCAGTGAAGAGAGTTCTTATGAAATGGAAAGCAGATATATTGTTTAATGGGCTGTATGTATTTGTCATTTATTTGTCGTAGCTGCCATACAGAGAGCAAAAAGCCATATTTTCTACTACTACCAGTGTTTTTTTTGAGGGAGTTGCTTCAACCAGTGTGCGTTGGAAAAGGTCAATGTCAAAGGTCATCATGCAAGGTTATTCAAAGGTCACATCTATGACAGGTCACTGTCATATCTTGCTCACATGCTCCAAAACATAAAAACCCAAATGAACAAATCAAATACTAAAAAGAAAGTATTAGCTTCCATGCATCCAAAAGCAACACACTTCATTCAGACTTCAAACTCTTCCCTTAGCCTGCTCGGGTCAAAGCAACTGAAATTAACAAATTCTGCCACTTGTGAAAGGTCATGCAATCTTCACATATGCCATCCGGAGGTGTGCATCACTGCTCAAGGTCACGGCCGCATGCATATGAAGCAGGATTTCTAAATGTCTTCCCGAAAGATCATGGGTAATGTAGTTCCCTGTATCTGATCCGTGTTGGCCGGGAGAAACCAATAAGTTGTGGCCATTAAGGTGTGATGCTCCTCTCTTAGCCAACTGAGAATGTTGTATCGGTCACTCAATCCTAGTCGATGGACGACAGGCTCACATTGGCTGGAGGTCGTCGTCAAGCCAAGATGGACGTCTCGCCACCGCTGGTTTGTCGCCCTCGCGACCTTCAATCTCCGACTTGCCCATGCGACCCTGGCAGGCGACCATCAGCGTGGTGGTTGCCCCGACTGCAGGAACGGGCAGGAACTGGCTTGGACTGGTAGTGCCGCCGTGTTTCGGCGAGGTAAGGGTGTGGCGAGCCCACATGTCGTTGTTCCTCCCTGTGTCTGTTGCCAGGGATATGGCCAACCCAACCTTCTTTGGCCCTACCTCCTCCCTGTCCATCATGGGAGGAGGAGGGAACTTCCTGGTTGTTTCCGGGCTGGCCCCGGCGCTGGAGGGGCTCGTCACGACGATGGAGGTCATCATGGGGCTGGTTGTCAGGGACGACAGGTGGTATAGTTCCTCGGAGAATGAGCGGGCAGGGCTACTGCTGAGAGAGTGGTTTGGTTAGCATTGACCAAGGTCGTAATTAGGGAAGGGCATTTGACATTATTTCACTATTCAAATAATATCATTAAATTTTTTTTGATATCCGGATATTCCAAATGATTTTAAAACAGCAGAAGGTTGCTTTTCTCCATAGTTTTTGGCTAAAAGGAACAATGAAAGAGTAGTCTGATTTTTGCCATGACAGAACTGATTCTGTTACAAAAAGGTTTTCCATTGATCTGTGTCAGTTCTTGTGGAAACTCTGTTTGGTGCGTGCATGTAATTGCTATTTGAAGTGGGGAAAATAGCATACCGATGTCAGGGCAGACCAGAGCTCTAAATGTGCAGAAGTAGCTCAACACACAACATTCAAAAGTTTGTTTAATCAAATTAAGTATTTCAAATGTCATGGTATATCCTTGTAGGTAACAATGTCACAAGGATAATGACATTTAATTTATAACAAAGCATTGTCAAAACAGGCCTACCATTTATTTTTCTCTAAAAATGAACACTTACTCAAGTAATCGAAGATATCGTTTGGATATCCGGATATTCGATTAACCATGCCCATCCCTAGTCGTAATATAAAGACCTTGGCATTGTCTCGGAACTCACCCCACTGGGCACAGATGTCAGTTAAACATCTAGTTTTGATTTACATTTGGTTGAGTTGGCAACGTGAGTTGCCAACCTGAATTCAACGTGAAATCAACAAAGAATGTCACCATGTCATTGGATTTGGGTTAAAAGTTGGGTAAAAATGACGTGGACACAACATTGATTCGAACAGTTTTCGCCCAGTGGGACATTATACCTGGAAAGTAGGTTTGTGAACAAAAGCAGAAAAAAACAGTAGTATTGGGCGAAAACCCATAATAGCTATATCTAAGCTGCTCTGGTAAGTCATTTTCAGTCTACACGCCATTGCCATTGAGAATGTGGACATATCCTCTGTCATTGAATAGATTCTGCCAGGCAGTGAGAAGGGCACATCATGTCCCAGCCCTGGTTGGGGGTCAGGGTCGTCACCAGCTTCTACACCCACAAAGTCCGATTCCACAGCCACAAAGTCCGATTCCACACCCACAAAGTCCGATTCCACAGCCACAAAGTCCGATTCCACACCCACAAAGTCCGATTCCACAGCCACAAAGTCCGATTCCACAGCCACAAAGTCAGATTCCACAGCCACAAAGTCAGATTCCACAGTCACAAAGTCAGATTCCACAGTCACAAAAAATTGCTTTTTGGTCTTCATTTAAGGATAGGTTAGGCAAAAGGTTTGTATTGTGGTTAAGGTTAGGGTTAAGGTTAGTGTTAGGTTTAAAATCTAATTTTAAGAAGAGAAATTGTAGAAATGAGAGGGGTTTATAACTTTGTGGGTATAGAAGCTATTGACGACCGGGGCTCATGGTCGGAAGGACCCCGCATTTCCTACTTCCTGAGGGTGGGTTCACATGTTCCCTGTGTGTTGGATTACAGAAAATGTTTCTGGGTAGGCTACCTAGACTATGGCAAGTATTTTGTGTGTTGTGTGTGTGTGTGTGTGTGTGTGCAAGGGTGTGTCTATATCCAACGTGTGTGTGCAAGCATGAAAAACCAATGTGTGTTTACCATACACAAGGGCAGCATGGTGACTTGTTGATTATCTCCAACCAGTGCCATAGAACCATGTTGCCTAGGTGATGAATGAATCCCTAGCACATCTGATTATACTCCAACCCTCAATCAGCAAAATACACTCTTCACAGGTCATGAGGTCAATCTCTGTCATTTATCCAGAAAAAAGGGAACAAAGGAATGCCATTTGAGTTTGTGCATCTCAAATACCCTCTTGTAATACACATTTGTGGTTGTTTTACCTATTACCTACTTTAGTTGAAAGCACCGACTGTGAGACGCTCTGAATAAGAGAACAACAGTGGCCAAAGAGACATTCCAAGGACCACATGTGTGATTACTCACGAAACCCAGACCAAAAATACCATGGGAACGATGGGAACCACACATGTGGAGATCATCCGTTCACCTACTCTGCGTCTCACAAAGACACAGCGGTTGGAACCAAAAATCTCAAATTTGGACTCATCAGACCAAAGGACAGATTTCCACCAGTCTAATGTCCATCGCTCGTGTTTCTTGGCCTAAGCAAGTCACTTCTTATTGGTGTCCTTTAGTAGTGGTTTCTTTGCGTCAATTCGACCATGAAGGCCTGATTCACGCAGTCTCCTCTGAACAGTTGATGTTGAGATGTGTCTGTTACTTGAACTCTGTGAGGTGCAATCTGAGGTGCAGTTAATTGCCAATTTCTGAGGCTGGTAACTCTAATGAACTTATCCTCTGCAGCAGAGGTAACTCTGGGTCTTCTTTTCCTGTGGCGGTCCTCATGAGAGCCAGTTTCACGATAGCGCTTGATGGTTTTTGGGACTGCACTTGAAGAAACGTTCAAAGTTCTTGAAATTTTCAGGATTGACTGACCTTCATGTCTTAAAGTAATGATGGTCTGTTGTTTCTCTTTGCTTATTTGAGCTGTTCTTGCCATAATATGGACTTTGTCTTTTACCAAATAGGGCTATCTTCTGTATACCACCCCTACCTTGTCACAACACAACTGATTGGCTTAAACTCATTAAGAAGGAAATACATTCCACAAATTAACTTTTAACAAGGCACACCTGTTAATTGAAATGCATTCCAGGTGACTACCTCATGAAGCTGGTTGAGAGAATGCCAAGAGTGTGCAAAGGGTGGCTACTTGAAGAATCTCAAAAATAACATATATTTTGATTTGTTTAACACTTTTTTGGTTACTACATGATTCCATATGTGTTATTTCATAATTTTGATGTCTTCACTATTATTCTACAATATAGAAAATAGTAAAAATAAAGAAAAACCCTTGAATGAGTAGGTGTGTCCAAACTTTTGACTGGTACTCTATATATTATTTTTAATATATATACTGTATATATATATATACAGTTGAAGTCGGAAGTTTACATACACATTAGACAAATACATTTAAACTCTGTTTTCACAATTCCTGACATTTAATCCTAGTAAAAATTCCCTGTCTTAGGTCAGTTAGGATCACCACTTTATTTTTAGAATGTGAAATGTCAGAATAATAGTAGAGAGAATGATTTATTTCAGCTTTTATTTCTTTCATCACATTCCCAGTAGGTAACATTGCCTTTAAATTGTTTAACTTGGGTCAAACGTTTTGGGTAGCCTTCCCACAATAAGTTGGTTGAATTTTGGCCCATTCCTCCTGACAGAGTTGGTGTAACTGAGTCAGGTTTGTAGGCCTCCTTGCTCGCACACGCTTTTTCATTTCTGCACACACATTTTCTAGAGGATTGAGGTCAGGGCTTTGTGATGGCCACTCCAATACATTTACATTTTAGTCATTTAGCAGACGCTCTTATCCAGAGCGACTTACAGTTAGTGAGTGCATACATTATTTGTTTTCATACTGGCCCCCCCGTGGGAATCGAACCCACAACCCTTGCGTTGCAAACACCATGCTCTACATCCCTGCCGGCCATTCTCTCCCCTACCCTGGGCCAATTGTGCGCTGCCCCATGGGTCTCCCGGTCGCGGCCGGCTACAACAGAGCCTGGATTCGAACCAGGATCTCTAGTGGCACAGCTAGCGCTGCGATGCAGTGCCTTAGACCACTGCGCCACTCGGGAGTTTACCTCGACTTTGTTGTCCTTAAGCCATTTTGCCACAACTTTGGAAGTATGCTTGGGGTCATTGTCCATTTGGAAGACCCATTTGCGACCAAGCTTTAACTTCCTGACTGATATCTTGAGATGTTGCTTCAATATATCCACATAATTTTCCTTCCTCATGATGCCATCTATTTTGTGAAGTGCACCAGTCCCTCCTGCAGCAAAGAACCCCCACAGCATGATGCTGCCACCCCCATGCTTCACGGTTGGGATGGTGTTCTTTGGGTTGCAAGCCTACCCATTTTTCCTCCAAACATAACAATGGTCATTATGGCCAAACAGTTCTATTTTTGTTTAATCAGACCAGAGGACACTTATCCAAAAAGTATGATATTTGTCCCCATATGCAGTTGCAAACCATAGTCTGGCTTTTCAATGGCGTTTTGGAGCAGTGGCTTCTTCCTTGCTGAGCGGCCTTTCAGGTTACGTCGATATAGGACTCGTTTTACTGTGGATATAGATACATTTGTACCTGTTTCCTCCAGCATCTTCACAAGGTCCTTTGCTGTTGTTCTGGGATTGATTTGCATTTTTCGCACCAAAGTACGTTCATCTCTAGGAGACAGAACGCATCTCCTTCCTGAGCGGTATGACGGCTGCGTGGTCCCATGGTGTTTATACTTGCATACTATTGTTTGTACAGATTAACGTGGTACCTTTGGGCGTTTGGAAATTGCTCCCAAGGAGGAACCAGACTTGTGGAGGTCTACACATTTTTTTCTGAGGTCTTGGCTGATTTCATTTGATTTTCCCATGATGTCAAGCAAAGAGGCACTGAGTTGGAAGGTAGGCCTTGAAATACATCAACAGGGACACCTCCAATTGACTCAAATGATGTCAAAGCCTATCAGAAGCTTCTAAAGCCATGACATCATTTTCTGGAATTTTCCAAGCTGTTTAAAGGCACAGTCAATTTAGTGTATGTAAACTTCTGACCTACTGGAATTGTGATACAGTGAATTATAAGTGCAATAATCTGTCTGTAAACAATTGTTGGAAAAATTACTTGTGTCATGCACAAAGTAGATGTCCTAACCGACTTGCCAAAACTATAGTTTGTTAACAAGAAATTTGTGGAGTGGTTGAAAAACTAGTTTTAATGACTCCAACCTAAGTGTATGTAAACTTCCGACTTCAACTGTACAGTGAGGGAAAAAAGTATTTGATCCCCTGCTGATTTTGTACGTTTGCCCACTGACAATGAAATGATCAGTCTATAATTTTAATGGTAGGTTTATTTGAACAGTGAGAGACAGAATAACAACAAAAAAATCCAGAAAAACGCATGTCAAAAATGTTATAAATTGATTTGCATTTTAATGAGGGAAATAAGTATTTGACCCCTCTGCAAAACATGACTTAGTACTTGGTGGCAAAACCCTTGTTGGCAATCACAGAGGTCAGACGTTTCTTGTAGTTGGCCACCAGGTTTACACACATCTCAGGAGGGATTTGGTCCCACTTCTCTTTGCAGATCTTCTCCAAGTCATTAAGGTTTCGAGCCTGACGTTTGGCAACTCGAACCTTCAGCTCCCTCCACAGATTTTCTATGGGATTAAGGCCTGGAGACTGGCTAGGCCGCTCCAGGACCTTAATGTTCTTCTTCTTGAGCCACTCCTTTATTGCCTTGGCCATGTGTTTTGGGTCATTGTCATGCTGGAATACCCATCCACGACCCATTTTCAATGCCCTGGCTGAGGGAAGGAGGTTCTCACCCATGATTTGACGGTACATGGCCCCGTCCATCGTCCCTTTGATGCGGTGAAGTTGTCCTGTCCCCTTAGCAGAAAAACACCCCCAAAGCATAATGTTTCTACCTCCATGTTTGACGGTGGGGATGGTGTTCTTGGGGTCATAGGCAGCATTCCTCCTCCTCCAAACACGGCGAGTTGAGTTGATGCCAAAGAGCTTGATTTTGGTCTCATCTGACCACAACACTTTCACCCAGTTCTCCTCTGAATCATTCAGATGTTCATTGGCAAACTTCAGATGGGCATGTATATGTGCTTTCTTGAGCAGGGGGACCTTGCGGGCGCTGCAGAATTTCAGTCCTTCACGGCGTAGTGTGTTACCAATTGTTTTCTTGGTGACTATGGTCCTGGCTGCCTTGAGATCATTGACAAGATCCTCCCGTGTAGTTCTGGGCTGAATCCTCACCGTTCTCATGATCATTGCAACTCCACAAGGTGAGATCTTGCATGGAGCCCCAGGCCGAGGGAGATTGACAGTTATTTTGTGTTTCTTCCATTTGCGAATAATCGCACTAACTGTTGTCACCTTCTCACCAAGCTGCTTGGCGATGGTCTTGTAGCCCATTCCAGCCTTGTGTAGGTCTACAATCTTGTCCCTGACATCCTAGGAGAGCTCTTTGGTCTTGGCCATGGTGGAGAGTTTGGAATATGATTGATTGATTGCTTCTGTGGACAGGTGTCTTTTATACAGGTAACAAACTGAGATTAGGAGCACTCCCTTTAAGAGTGTGCTCCTAATCTCAGCTCATTACCTATATAAAAGACACCTGGGAGCCAGAAATCTTTCTGATTGAGAAGGGGTCAAATACTTATTTCCCTCATTGAAATGCAAATCAATTTATAACATTTTTGACATGCGTTTTTTTTGTTGATTTTTTTGTTGTAGTCCTTCAAATAAACCTACCATAAAAATTATAGACTGATCATTTCTTTGTCAGTGGGCAAACTTACAAAATCAGCAGGGGATCAAATACTTTTTTCCCTCACTGTATATATATATATATATATATATATATATATATATATATTATTTTGTATATATGTTTTCCTTTGTATTTTCCCTAACACTACCACCCCTCCCCTAATTGTAGTAAACTAAGGGACAACAACCTTTAGGCTTCTACTTCCAGCTTATACATACTATATACATTTTACGGACACACTATATTTTACAGTAGTTATCTTTTTTTTTCATTTTTAGTCCCATCCTTCAGCTACCTTCAACCTCTGCCATCTATCTCTGAACACCATCCAGTTTTGAGTTCTATTTGCCATATATTTGTCAACTGTACTGTGATGTTTCACAAAAGTTCTGAACCTTTCTATTCTCATAGTTTCTACAGATTGTAAATTAAAGATAAACATTTTTGCTAAGAGTATTATTATATTATTGATCAATTGACTATGACTTTTTAGATCACCCAGCAGTGCTATTTGCAGAGTTAACTCCAGGTAAATGTTGCAATTCTTCAGCCATTCCTGAACCTGCGACCCAAAACAAGCTACATATGGACACCTACCAAAACAAATTATCTAATGATTCTGTCTCTTCGCAGCAAAATCTGCAGAGCTGGGATGGTTGTATCCCCCACATTCAGTGCCTTGCAAAAGTATTCATCCCCCTTGGCATTTTCCCTATTTTGTTGCATTACAACCTGTAATTTACATTGATTTTTATTTGGATTTCATGTAATGGACATACACAAAATAGTCCAAATTGGTGAAGTGAAATAAAAAAAAGTACTTGTTTAAAAAAATTCTACAAAACAGATAACGGAAAAGTGGTGCGTGCATATCTGTTCACCCCCTTTGCTATGAAAACCCTAAATAAGATCTGGTGCAACCAATTACCTTCAGAAGTCACATAATTAGTTAAATAAAGTCCACCTGTGTACAATCTAAGTGTTACATGATCTGTCAGATGATCTCAGTATATATACACCTGTTCTGAAAGGCCCCAGAGTCTGCAACACCACTAAGAAAGGGGCACCACCAAGCAAGCGGCACCATGAAGACCAAGCAGCTCTCCAAACAGGTCAAGGACAAAGTTGTGGAGAAGTACAGATCAGGATTGGGTTATAAAAAAAATATCCGAAACTTTGAACATCCCACGGAGCACCATTAAACCCAGTATTAAGAAATGGAAAGAATATGGCAACACAACAAACCTCCCAAGAGAGGGCCGCCCACCAAAATTCACAGACCAGGCAAGGAGGGCATTAATCAGAGAGGCAACAAAGAGTCCAAATATAACCCTGAAGGAGCTGCAAAGCTCCACAGCGGAGATTGAAGTATCTGTCCATAGAACCACTTTAAGCCGTACACTCCACAGAGCTTGGCTTTACAGAAGAGTGGCCAGAAAAAAGCCATTGCTTAAAGAAAGAAATAAGCAAACACGTTTGGTGTTCGCCAAAAGCCATGTGGGAGACTCCCCAAACATATGGAAGAAGGTAATCTGGTCAGATGAGACTCAAATTTAGCTTTTTGGCCATCAAGGAAAACGCTTTGTCTGGCGCAAACCCAACACCTCTCATCACCCCGAGAACACCATCCCCACAGTGAAGTGTGGTGGTGGCAGCATCATTCTGTGGGGATGTTTTTCATCGGCAGGGACTGGGAAACTGGTCAGAATTGAAGGACTGATGGATGGCGCTAAATACAGGGAAATTCTTGAGGGAAACCTGTTTCAGTCTTCCAGAGATTTGAGACTGGGACGGACCTTCCAGCAGGACAATGACCCTAAGCATACTGCTAAAGCAACATTTGAGTGGTTCAAGGGGAAATATTTAAATGTCTTGGAATGGCCTAGTCAAAGCCTAGACCTCAATCAAATTGAGAATCTGTGGTATGACTTAAAGATTGCCGCACACCAGCAGAACCCATCCAACTTGAAGGAGCTGGAGCAGTTTTGCCTTGAAGAATGGGCAATAAATCCCAGTGGCTAGATGTGCCAAGCTTATAGAGACATACCCCAAGAGACTTGCAGCTGTAATTGGGGGGGTGAATAGTTATGCACGCTCAAGTTTTCTGTTTTCTTGTCTTATTTCTTGTTTGTTTCACAATAAAAAATATTTTGCATCTTCAATGTGATAGGCATGTTGTGTAAATCAAATGATGCAAACCCCCAAAAAATCAATTTTAATTCCAGGTTATATGGCAACAAAATAGGAAAAATGCCAATGGGGGTGAATACTTTCGCAAGCCACTGTATATATAACATTCTATTGGTTGCAAGAATTTTGTATAATAATTTAAATTGAAAAACTCTGTTTTGAATCCAGCGTCATTTTGTGTATCAGTTCATAAACCATGAGAATAGTCCTTTGCAGGAAGTCTTGTTCACATATATTTGACTATTGTAGATAAAAGCATAATTGAGAAATAATTTATCGAAGTTTGCATATTTATGATATTTTGGACTTACCCAGACCTCCTTTAAGACTCCATCTGTAGGTGCTAAAAAGCAAACATTGGTGTCATATGAAGCTTTACCACTTGCTCTGTAATATGAGGAGTATTTTGATTTCAATAACATTTTTACATACATTTTTGAATATTGACAAATATAAACATGAATATATACAATATCATTTTTTTAATTTGGCACATTTATCAATATATTGTTGAACATTAAAGTTCCAGAGAGGGATCTCTGCTACTTTTAGAGTTATGATCCAATTTGTAAGCATTACCAACACAGTGAATGTGAAAATGCATTCAAAATGGTCGCCTTCTGCTGGTGATTTGCAGGATGTGCAATGATACAAGTAAAAGGAGGGCTGTGATTGGTTACAATGCCAATTTCTCTGTATAAAATCGGCCATAACTTTAAAACTAACAGAGATCCCACTCTGGAACTTTGATATGCCCATAGAGTACATTATGTTCAACAAGAAAAAAATATTTTGCTAAATCAAAAATATTGATATTTTCCAATATTCATAAATGTATGTAATATATTTAGATTGAAATCAAAATACTACTCATATTACAGAGCAAGCGGTTAAGCTTCATATGATACCAATTTTTGCCAGCATCTACAGATGAAATATTATGGACTCTTAAGGGAGGCCTGGGTAAGGCCAAAATGTCATAAATATGTTAACGTTGATTAATTATTTCTCAATTATTCTTTTAGATACAAATGTCAAATATATGTCAACAATCCTTCCACCAAAGGCCTATTCTATGGATTACATTTCGTGAAAAGCATGGCTGTGGGAAGATGGCTACAGAACGTATAAATAAATAATAATAAATAAATAGGTCATTTAGCAGACGCTCTTATCCAGAGCGACTTACAGGAGCAATTAGGGTTAAGTGCCTTGCTCAAGTGCACATCGACAGATTTTTCACCTAGTCAGCTCGGGGATTAGAACCAGCGACCTTTCGGTTACTGGCACAACGCTCTTAACCACTAAGCTACCTGCCGCCCATGTCAATACATCTGCCAGAAACACATAGGGAGACTCGTCCGAAATAAAGAGGACCACAAACATCGCAACAGCAGACTCCTGGCAAACACTGAAACCGCAAACGTCTGGGCTTGGTTTTCATATGGAATGAGAGAGGGCAGCTGTGTGTCCAACACCAACAAAAGCAGTGCGCCACAGCAAAGATTATATTTGGAAAGCTCCTCGAACATCCCCAGAATAACTCTTGGGTGTGTTCTAAATGGCACCATATTCCATATATAGTGCACTACTTTTGACCAGAGCCTTATGGGCTCTGGTCAAAAGTACTGCACTATATCGGAAATAGTGTGCCCTATACACAAGTCTTATTTCCACTTCAGAGTGTCGTTAGTCAGCCAAAATAGAGAAGAGAAAGAGAAAGCAGACATATCCATAGGGTGGATCCAAATTCAACTCACAAATGCCCCCAAATGAGCATCAGTCATGTCTGTGTCAAATAATAACAGGCAAAGTTACGCTCTTATGAAACGGTTCACTGAATCCCTCAGAGTTTGTGTAAATAGTTGTCTGCAAAAGAGTTTAAGTTGTCTGCATGGGCGGTGTTTAAAGGTGTCATCACCAAAACAGTAAAGTTTTAAAATCAACACATCTTACAGGGAAAACCTTCTAAGATTGGGGCAAAGGTTTAATTAAGTTGGGGTCAATGGAACCGTGGCTTGAGGAGCCAATAGCGTCTTTAAGGGAAAGTCTCTTGCCTGGGGGTTGTTGGGTTGGGACAAGGGGTTAGGGTTTAGGCTTTAGGGGTTAGGGCATTCTGTGATTGGCACCTTTGCTCAGCAGTCACAGTCAGGTGTATAGCCATCTCCCTGTGGGTGAGTGTGGGGGTCTGTGAGCGTTGAGGGGGGTTGTAGGGGTGACGTTCATATTCCTCTTCCCTCTCCTTCCATTCCTGCCTCCAAGTGCATGCCGGAGTCAGCCTCCCTTCCTCCTCTTTCCTCTCCTCCATTTCTTCCTCCTTCTCTTCTTCCCCGTTCCTGTGTTCTTCTTCGGACTGATTCTGTGGTTTGGGAAGGGGATGGGCTTGGGGCTCTATAGGGACTATAACTGTGGGTACCTCTAGGGTGGGGAGTTCAGTCGGACTGTTATACACACACACGCACACACAAGGGGCAAACACAACAACACCAACATGCAACCATGACACAGGTTGCATGACACAACACAGCACAAACCAACGCCACAACACATATGTGAAACACACAACCATAACCACAAAACACAGTCATAGCGTGATCATATGGACAATGACAATGGGAGTAGCAAAAAGGAAACCACAACACACCAATGGAAACATGCACGGTGGAAGGGAAAAAGGAGGGGGATCAAAGAATGAAAAAAACATCACACATGATAATGATACAGTGTGGATGGAATAACAATCTCAAAGCATTTGAACAAAGAGTCACTGAAAAGCAGAACAAGCTGATTGAAGGATAATGTACTGGTCAGTATTGGTCAATCAGGGACCCGATGACCTCGTAAGAAGCTCAGGCCAATCTCATGATCTCATGCAAGCACAAGCACATACAGTACTCATGGATGTACTCAGATAGGTATAGTATGAGCTTAGGACCTACCCTTGCACACCCACATGCAGGTTTAGACGTATGTGCACCCACACACACACATACACACTCTTGCTTGCTCATATTCGTGCCTTATTCACTTCCACTAACAGGTTTAACCCTTTCCAATTACAGCCTTGCACAGAGAGACACACACACGTAGAGGAAAAATTATTTCTGCTTAATGCTTCCAGCTGGAAGCCAGTTATCCCTCCTCCTTATTGAGAAGCCTGTATCATCGGTGTGAGAGTGGTGTGTAGGTGATACGGCAAAAGTCAGGTCTAAACTAATGAGATTAATGTCAAACCAAGCCATGTCAACAAGGTCAGATACAGAAGCAAAGGCCTGATTTAGTAGGTGACGTCTAGTGTAAATAAATACACACACACACAAGCACACACACACACACAGTCGTACGTACGTGTGTGTGTGCACTTATGCAAGCTTATGCACATAAGCGCATGCACACACAAACAGAAGCACACACACAAACATGTGCATAACACACACACACACACACACATGATTTTAGCCATCTACTGAAATATTACAAGATGAGTGGAACAAGCCATATTTTGGTTTCATGAAAACCTAATACTCTGTTTTGATATCAGTTTCCAACAACACTCAACCGAGTCATATAGTAGCCAAAGTCGGTCACACATTTTAGCAGTCACCTATTTGTGTCTGCATAGCAAATGCCTCGCCTGTTGCTGGCTTTTCTCTCAGTGCTTCGGTCTCGGCCAATCAAAACACACATCTGGTCTCCATCAGCCCATCCCATCATGCCACCACTGTACAATTTGTATTTTATTTTTCATTTTCTTAAACATGCATGTTCCACATCAGACAGGACATTCCCTGTCTTCCTTGTGCAATGGGGGAATTACAATATGAAGGAAAATTGGCTGGCGGTAGCTATTTTTAAAGTGCTGTGTCAGGTCTGGTGGAAGAAACAACATATCGGTGATACGTATAGAAGCTAGACACTTCTAGAAAAGAAAGAATAAGCCCTCCGAGTTTGTTTTGTCTCAATGGTAATACCAGAGAAAGAGCTGTTAACATGAACATTTTGGGCTAACGTTTGGATTGATGGAAAACAGTTATCACTTTAGTGAACAACAGGAGTATGGGAGGTACTTTCTCAATATACTGTATGACAAATATTTATAAACAGCATATATGGTGATGAGCTTCTACTGCTATTGACATAACCCCTCCCACTATCTATTGGCTTGGGTCTGACTATATTGTTCTGTTAAAGCATAGCAGGTGATACACGTGAGTAAAAGTGAGCAAGTTTCCCTGGAGGCAAGAGTGCCAACAATACATTTAACAAATTACACCATGGCTATGATCCAATATTCATACTAGCATTCCACTTAGAATCCAATACATTGCTTGTGGATATTGGAACAGAGCCTACTACCACCACTACATTCAATCTATCACTTCTACCACTACTACAACTGCATCACCAATGCTCACCTGAAGGGTCTATTGCTTCCTATGGGCGAAGTGGCGGTACTCCAGCTCTTGCGGCCACCCCCGCCCCCTCTGCCGCCCTCCTCCTCCCGGCCCTCACGGTCGCCCCTCTTTCGGCGCAGCGTTGTGGGCACATAGCCACTGGCATTGCTCTTGTTGGGCAGGTACTGGTTGAAGGGCACCATCACTCTGGGCTCGCTCACCGAGGTCCGCCGCGCCAGCATGTCATCCTTGCGCACGTCCGGCAGCTTCCTGCCCCTGTGTGGTCCGGCGTCGGACTCTGAGTCACTGCCGCGGCCTGGTGGGTGCAAGAGAGGGAGAGACTTTGACTTTTGATCTGTCTTTATTGAGACCTTCTCATTTGCTTAAAACCACCATGAAACCTTGGCCCACCCCGAGAGAGTACGCGAGAGAGAAAGAGAAAGACAAAAAGAGAAAGAGAAATAAAAAAATAAAAATAGAAATGAGAGAGAAAGAGGGGGAGAGAGAGAGAGAGAGAGAGAGAGAGAGAGAGAGAGAGAGAGAGAGAGAGGGAGAGAGGGAGAGAAAGAGGGGAGAGAGAGAGAGAGAGAGAGAGAGAGAAAGAGAGAGAGAGAGAGAGAGACTAAACAGAAAACAAAGAGAGAAATAACTGCTTTGGTTTTCAAAATTCAACATCAGTAACCAGGTTTCCATAAACAGTTTTTATGCGAGTAAAGTCATACTGAAAAAAATATAAATAATCACGACAGCTGTGATGGAAAAAGGAAGTGTCGGTACAATTTCAGAAATGTCGATAGACAATTTGTACGTTCGACATGGTAGTATATTCTGTGTCGGTAAAATGAATTATGCGACAAATTGCGGTGGAAACTATTTAATGCGCAATTGTTGATAGAATAACCATCATGTCAAGGTACATTTGCAGTCACGGATGCTATGTTGTGTTGTCGCCCGGCTACGACTTGAAAAAGCATGCACCGTTTATTAGGCTACAGATTAAATAAGTTATGACGAACATCACAGGGTGGTGAAAGTATATAAATACTTGAGGGTCTTCATTTGCATGCTAGTGACATGA
The DNA here is from genome assembly GCF_020615455.1 of Coregonus clupeaformis. Taxonomy (NCBI): domain Eukaryota; kingdom Metazoa; phylum Chordata; class Actinopteri; order Salmoniformes; family Salmonidae; genus Coregonus; species Coregonus clupeaformis. Next base: position 35,098,841 of record NC_059193.1, read on the forward strand.
GGGTCGTTCTGCCAATTAACAAAAAAGAATGATCTTGCTCTTATCCATCTCATCATATAACCTAACCTGTGAACTTAATCAGCTAAATGTTGTTTAGAGAGCATGCATAAGTTTGCCATTTATCGCAACAGTTTGTGTAACAAAACCATTCATAGAGTGGAAAATGCAATGGAAACACATTGAACTTATGTTTATTATTCGGTACATGATAACTTTAGCACAAAAGTGGTATTTATGTGCACTACGTCATCACGCACAGCCTTTTATCTGCAACAAGTCCGTTTTGATGGAAACAAGCCTCTGGTGGGAAAATGTGCATATTTTTTTATGCATGTAAAAAAATAATCTGTCTCAAATTGGATAGAAACCTAGCTAGTGTTTCACAATCGTCGTCTAAAAGGACCACTTTCATTTGTTTTCATTTCAATTAAGCTATCTAATCACTGACCTCTCAAATTAGATATACGTTATTGAAAGTAATCTACAGGGAAGCTAGAAACAATTGAACAGCAAGACATCTTCTAGATCGTCCCTTTAAGAGCTCTGAGTCTGAAATAGCCATAGACTGTATAAAAGGAAATAAACCACAAGAATCAGATTGAAAGAACATTCAGGAGTCCCCCAGGACCTGGCCTAGATGATAATGTGACTTGCCGATCTAGTAGTGAAGTAACTCTTTAACCACCTATGTACCTTACTAGGCTTTCTCAAACAAAATGTACAGTACACTTTTTTATGGGCTAAGGTAGCGTTGCTCTTGCAACCATAAATCAACTGAAAATTGTTGGAATACCAGTATTTGAAGGGCATTAGACAGCACACACAATATCAATCATCTTTAAGAGTTAGTCTTTTTCGAACTCAAAGGCACTTAATTGCAACCCACGGTTGAGAAGAATGCATTTGGGGTGCCCTGCTGCGAAATGATAAAAATGTTTGCTACAATGTCCGTTTTTTCTGTCGGCAGTAACACCTGGTCATGCAGAAACGCATCCCTTAAGGTCTCCCCCGCTCTGCCACATAAATTCCTCCCCAAGATGTTCACCTCATGTGTTCCTAGTATCCCCCTTCCCAAAAGAGCACAGTACCACGTACACTCTGTGCGATAGATAAGGTCAAGCACTCAATCTTCTATGTTTGTCACATTCACTGTTTTCTTGTCGAGTCAACCAGTTGTCCCCATAGGAGAACCCTTTGAAGAACCCTTTTTGGTTCCAGGTAGAACCCTTTTGGTTCCAGGAAGAAGCTTTTTGGGTTCCATGTAGAACCATTTCCACAGAGGGTTCTACATGGAACGAAAAAGGGTTATCCTATAGGGATAACAGAAGAACTCTTTTGGAACCCTTTTTTCTAAAAGTGTAGAGATTGTCTGCTTCCCAAATGGCACCCTATTCCCCCTACATAGTGCACTATTTTTGACCAGAGCTTTATAGACCCTGGTCAAAAGTAATGCACTATAGGGTGCCATTTGGGATGCAAACATTGACTTTTTGGCAGGATGAAGGCTAGAGAGAGGCCTCAAGCGACTTCTGCTTCAAACTGACCATCGGTTCTAAAGTAGAGGGGTTTAACCATTCAACTGCTTCAATTGAAACCATAAGCAGGTGCCACTCATGCATGCAGCCCATATCGACTGACATGTGGTCTACTGTTAACATGTGTGCACCATGGTACCATACACTGTAAAGACATGTATGAGAAACTTTGGACCATGGGTCAATGCCATACAGAATCTCAATACTGTAGGTGCCCGTGTTTCTATACTAAAGCACATGTGTTGGTGTGAGAGTGTGTGTCTTTGTGTGTATCAGGGTCGTTCCACAAAATGTGTGCCTTTTGGACATGCAAACTTTTATGAAATTAACTTTAAAATATACTTTTTTTCAATTGCATGGAGAATATGTTTAGCATACGGAAAAACACTTTTTTTTCCCATCTCAGACATAAAAATCCTTTGAACTAAGAGCATTTTATCTGCACTTGTACCACACTGTCGGCCATCCCTGTTACAGACATTTATATAATGGCCTATTAGTTAAAATGATGTTTGAGATAAATCCAACATTGATCAAGTGTCCCTTGTACAAATACATTCACATATAATATCAAAGTGATAAAGTTAACCCACATTTTACAATGATATAGCATGTAGTTTGCATTTTGCATGTCAAAACCCTATGTTTTTTCATGTAAAAATGTGTCTTTAGAATTTCATACAAATGTCGGTATGAATTATAGTTCTCATAATATTTTACACATTGAAACGAACATGAACTGTACATTTAATAATTGTGCATTATTTTCAGTACAAATTAAGCTCTTATCAGGGTTGACACTTATTGTAGATAACAGGGTTGACATAACAAAATATTTTACCATATCATCTGTGTACTTTTTAAAATTCAGATATAAACATCCCCATGAAATAAAAACCTACAGTGCCTTCAGAAAGTATTCACACCCTTTTACATTTTCCACATTTTGTTGTGTTACAAAGTGGGATTAAAATGGATTTAATTGTCTTTTTTCCACCAACTATCTACACAAAATAATTCATGAAAAATAAAAGTAATATATCTTCATTAGATAAGTAATCAACCCCCTGAGTCAATGTTAGAATCACCTTTGGCAGCGATTACAGCTGTGAGTCTTACTGGGTAATCTCTAAGAGCATTCCACACCTAAAAATTCTACAAGCACTATCAAATTGGTTGTTGATCATTGCTAGACAACCATTTTCAGGTTTTGCCATAGATTTTCAAGCAGATTTAAGTCAAAACTGTAACTTGGCCACTCAGGAACATTCACTGTCTTGTTGGTCCCCAGTCCTTAATGATTACAAGCAATGATGCAGCCACCACTATGCTTGAAAATATGGAGAGTGGTATTCAGTAATGTGTTGTATTGGATGTGCCCCAAACGTAACACTTTGTATTCAGGACAAAAAGTTAATTGCTTTGCAAGATTCTTTGCAGTATTACTTTAGTGCCTTGTTGCAAACAGGATGCATGTTGTGGAATATTTGTATTCTGTACAGTCTTCCTTCTTTTCAATCTGTCAATTAGGTTAGTATTGTGGAGTAACTACATTGCTGTTGATCCATCCTCAGTTTTCTCCTATCACAGCCATTAAACTCTGTAACTGATTTAAAGTCACAATTGGCCTCATGGTGAAATCCCTGAGCGGTTTCCTTCCTCTCCGGCAACTGAGTTATAGGAAGGACGCTTGTATCTTTGTAGTGACTGGGTGTACACCATCCAAAGTGTAATTAATAATTTCACCATGCTCAAAGGGATATGAAATATCAGCTTAAAAAAATGTTACCCATCTACCAATAGATGCCCCTCTTTGCGAGGCATTGGAAAACCTCCCTGGTCTTTGTGGTTGAATCTGTGTTTGAAATTCACTGCTCGACTGAGGGACCTTGCAGATAATTGTATGTGTGGGGTACAGAGATGAGGTAATTAAAAAATCATGTTAAACACTATTATTGCACACAGTCCATGCAACTTATTATGTGACTTGTTTTGTGAATTTGTTATGTGACATTTTTACTCCTGAACTCATTTAGGCTTAACATAACAAAGGGGTTGAATACTTATTGACTGAAGACATTTCAGCATTTCATTTTTAATTAATTTGTAAAACTTTTGAGAAAAATATAATTATACTTTGACATGATGGGGTATTGTATAGGTGAGTGACAAAAACAACAACAATTTAATCAATTTTAAATTCAGGCTGTAACACAACAAAATGTGTAAAAAGTCAAGGGGTGTAAATACTTTCTGAAGGCACTGTAGGTATAAGAAAATAAGGAACATAGATAGATAGTTTGTTTACTGTAAAAATGTTTTATTACCAATTAACAGTTGGGTTTAGAAATGTTTATTAATGTGCACTGTTCCTGTAAAACTAAATGTAACAGGATTGAGGTTGAGGTGTTAGGTGAAGATCAGCCATTACTCCTCATGTGGTGAAGAGCATGGGACCACATGGTGTTCATGAAATTAGGAATTATACATATCTTCCAAACATAATAAAAGTTTAATCAAATAAAATCTTTCCTAACATTAATTGAGGGAACAGGGTTGACGTGTTGAGCTCGACCACCTCAGTCAAAGATGATATAACAATTATAAACTGACCAAAAAAAAGAGAGAAGACTAACTTCCTTTCCCAGCATGCTGTTCAGGAGACCCAAACGAAGTCATGTGCCATAAAACATTTAACTTGGTGGAAGACTTGGTCCATTATTTTAAAGGGGTAAATTGTTTGCATAAGAGGGTTGACCTTAAAATGAGGGACAGATGTAAATGCATCACTAATCACATATTCACAAAATATTCAGAAATGACTTTGTTAAAGCAACAAAATAACTAGGCCTTTTTTATTTTTTTTAAATTTTTTATTGAATATTAAAACATACAATCTACCTGCAGTGAAGCCGCTCAACATTTACATTACATTCAGTCATATCACAGACTCCCATCCAGAGCGACCCACGAGAGCAACCAGGGTCAAGTGCCCCGCCCAAGGGCACTTCGACAGATCTCCCACCATGTCAAAAAAGGGATCTGAACCAGTGACCTATCGGCCACCGGACCCCGCTCCCAACCGCTAGGCCACCAACCATCCAAGATCCCCCCACAGTTCCCCGAGAGCTGCCCCTCAACCATCCGAGACCACCCCCACAGTCACCTGCGCGGCATCAGCCTTTACAATGATGGTGAAACTTTGAGAAAGTTTTAGATTAAATGGGATGACATCTTCCTTGAAGTGACACAGGGTTGACGGAGGGACATGTCAAAACGCAGAATTTGGGCAGTTTAGCAAACCTTTATTGAATTCTCCATGTGATCTATATTAAAGGGCACTTAATTTACTATACCAGGCTTTTCAAATTAAATATTGGTGCATAATTTCTACTTAAAATATCCAAAGAAGGCACCCACTTCGTGGAACGACCCAACACAGTACGTGTTTATGTATGATTGATATCATGGTTCCACACATGTTAAAGCACTGCTGTGTGTCTGTGAAGTTCCTTGGACTATGGGGTCCATGCCATCCAGTACCTTACTACGGGACTACAAATAAAACACATTTCAATGACATCACATAACCCACTGTATTCATTTCCATAGTTGTTGACTGTGGATGGAGCAGCTTTAGCAGAAAAGAGAGGGAAGAGAAGAGAGCAGACTAGAATAGGTATAGAGTACAGTAGCACAAAGATATCTATTTATCCACAATGTGTGTTGATCTACATAACTCCTCTAACAAAAGAGGGCTGTCGATATCAAATTCCTTTTGGAGATTAAATAAAAAATCCCCTGTGTCCTCTAATTATTTTTGGGATGGACTAAGTGAACTTCCAGAGTGAGTGAGAGAGCTGAATGACGGTAGCAGCATAAGAAAGCCCTGGACCATGAAAAACTAGTTTGGTGTAGCTATTTTGTGTAAACAGTGATCATTTGGAGCCTTTCTTCTTGGTGTAATCAAACCTCGTATCATTGGCTGATCTCTGGTCTGGTCTGCTGTTCTCAGATATAGTGTTTGGGCCTCCAGGAGGTCTCTTGGAACTGTTCCAGAGTTAGAAGAGCCCAGGGATGGAGATGGACTGGACATGAGGCACTGTGGCATGGATAGTGAAAAATATTTTAATGTACAGCTGGCCTCACTAAATTAATTTCCCTAAAACCACTCAATGTTTACCTACATAGCAAACCCAGCATCAATCAATCAATGTTTCCATATAAACCAATAGCAAACAAATACCAACTACTTAACGTTTTCTTACAATCCAATAGCAAACCAAACATCTACTTCTCAATGCTTCCCTACAAACTCAATATCACCCACTCAGCCATTCGCAACAACAATAGCAAACCAAACATCAACCACTCAGCTTTCCCTAAAAACCAATAGCAAATCTAACATCAACCAAACATCAACCACTCAGCTTTCCCTACAAACCAATAGCAAATCTAACATCAACCAAACATCAACCACTCAGCTTTCCCTACAAACCAATAGCAAATCTAACATCAACAAAACATAAACTACTCAGCGTTGCCCTAAAAACCAATAGCAAACCAACCATCAACCTCTCCAGCTCTAAGCACTTTCACCCATAGACACAGCCTTGTCCTCCACACTTCCAGTTCCTTCCAAACAATAACACACCCTTGCCCTAGACAGGAAGCTTGGTCTTGTCCCATGTGTTGCATTTCGTTTTCAGGATCTCAGCACAAACGTACATTTGGTGGCGAACGTCGTAACCTTTTACAAGCCTCCAATAAAAGTTAAGAGGTTGCGTTGCAATACACTGTGTGGTACTACTCAACATCTTTCTATGGCAACTTACGACTAGCATGACATTATAAAACACCTTCCGATTCAGCCAAGCTATAATCCAGACTCCATTCGTGTCTTCGATGCAGTGAGTAAATATTCTTTACAGCTGTTGACGTGTCTGTCTTTCCGACATAAAACATTTCTCACGGACGTATGTAACTTGCGATCCTTGCCAACATGGTGGATGCATTGGAATATGGACATTTGCTGTTGCTTTAATCCTCTTTCCATCCATTGTCTGGTAATGGAAGGACCAAGCTTGGAACACCTCCTCTGCAACTGGATCCTGGACTTCCTGACAGGCCGACCCCAGGTTGTGAGAGTAGGCAACATTACCTACGCCACGCTGACCCTCAACACGTGGGCCCCACAGGGGGCGTGTGCTTAGTCCCATCCTGTACTCCCTGTTCACCCACGACTGTGTGGCCACGCACGACTCCAACACCATCATCAAGTTTGTTGACGACACGACGGTGGTAGGCCTGATCACCGGCGATGATGAGACAGCCTACAGGGAAGAGCTCAGTGACCTGGCAGTGTGGTGCCAGAACAACAACCTCTCCCTCAACGTCAGTAAGACCAAGGAGCTGATCGTGGACTACAGGAAACAGGGGGAGAGCACGCCCCCATCCACATCAACTGGGCTACAGTGGAGCGGGTCGAGAGCTTCAAGTTCCAAGGTTTCCAAATCACTAAGGACTTAAAATGGTCCACATACACGCAAACAGTCGTGAAGAGGCGACAGCGCCTCTTCCCCCTCCGTAGGCTGAAAAGTTTTGGAATGGGCCCTCAAATCCTCAAAAAGTTATACAGCTACACCATTGAGAGCATCTTGACTGGCTGCATCACTGCTTGGTATGGCAACTGCACTACTCTCGATCAAATGGCGCTGCAGAGGGTGTTGCGGACTGCCCAGTACATCACTGGGGCTGAGTTCCCTGCCATCCAAGACCTCTATATCAGGCGGTGGGAAAGGAAGGCCCGTAATTGCACAAAAGACACCCAAGCCATAGTCTGTTCTCTCTGCTTCCGCACGGCAAGCGGTACCGGAGCATCAAGTCTGACACCAACAGGCTCCTGAACAGCTTCTATCCCCAAGCCATAAGACTGCTAAATAGCTAACAAAATGGCTATATGGACTATCTGCATTGACCCTTCTATAAAAACAAATCTCTATGCACACTCACACACTAACTCTATGCACATTTTACACAATCACTTAATGCAAATTTTACAAACACGCACGCACACACACACACACACACACACACACACACACACAAATAGAGTAGCAGCAGCGTGTGTATCATACTGTATATCCTGATGCCTAGTAACCTTACCCCTATACATATCTAACCCTACCACTCCAGTATCCCTGCACACTGTAAATATGGTATTGGCACTAACCCTGGAACTGACCCTGTATACAGTGCATTCGGAAAGTATTCAGACCCCTTGACTTTTTCCACATTTTGTTACGTTTGTTACGTTGTTAAGTCTACTTCCTAAGTTTGAGTTATTCACTGCGTTAGCACACTCTGCCAACCCTGATGTTCTAGCAGTGTCTGAATCCTGGCTCAGGAAGGCCACCAAAAATTCTGAAATTTCCATCCCCAACTATAACATTTTCCGTCTAGATAGAACTGCCAAAGGGGGTGGAGTTGCAATCTACTGTAGAGATAGCCTGCAGAGCTCTATCATACTATCCAGGTCTGTGCCCAAACAGTTTGAGCTTCTACTTCTAAAAATCCACCTTTCCAGAAATAAGTCTCTCACTGTTGCCGCTTGCTACAGACCCCCCTCAGCCCCCAGCTGTGCCCTGGACACCATATGTGAATTGATCGCCCCCCATTTATCCTCTGAGTTTGTACTGCTTGGTGACCTAAATTGGGATATGCTTAATACCCCAGCCATCCTACAATCTAAGCTAGATGCCCTCAACCTCACGCAAATTATCAACGAACCTACCAGGTACAACCCTAAATCCTTAAACATGGGTACCCTCATAGATATCATCCTGACTAACATACCCTCTAAATACACCTCAGCTGTCTTCAACCAGGATCTCAGCGATCACTGCCTTATTGCCTGCGTCCGTAACGGGTCCGCGGTCAAACGACCACCCCTCATCACTGTCAAACGCTCCCTAAAACACTTTAGCGAGGAGGCATTCCTAATTGACCTGGCCCAGGTATCCTGGATGGATATAGATCTCATTCCGTCAGTAGAGGATGCCTGGTTGTTCCTTAAAAGTAATTTCCTCTCAATCTTAAATAAACATGCCCCATTCAAAAATACAGAACTAAGAACCGATATAGCCCCTGGTTCTCCTCAGACTTGACTGCCCTTGACCAGCACAAAAACATCCTGTGGCGTACAGCATTAGCATCAAATAGCCCCCGCGATATGCAACTTTTCAGGGAAGTTAGGAACCAATATACACAAGCAGTCAGGAAAGCAAAGGCTAACTTTTTCAAACAGAAATTTGCATCCTGTAGCACTAACTCCAAAAAGTTTTGGGACACTGTAAAGTCCATGGAGAATAAGAGCACTTCCTCCCAGCTGCCCACTGCACTGAGGCAAGGAAACACTATCACCACCGATAAATCTACAATAATCGAGAATTTCAACAAGCATTTTGCTACAGCTGGCCATGCTTTCCATCTGGCTACCACTAACCCGGCCACCAACTCTGCACCCTCTGCTGCAACTTGCCCATGCCCCCCCGCTTCTCCTTCACACAAATTCAGACAGCTGATGTTTTGAAAGCGCTGCAAAATCTGGACCCCTACAAATCAGCTGGGCTAGACAATCTGGACCCTTTCTTTCTAAAACTAGCCGCGAAATTGTCGCAACCCCTATTACTAGTCTGTTCAACCTCTCTTTCATAACGTCTGAGATCCCCAGAGATTGGAAAGCTGCCGCGGTCATCCCCCTCTTCAAAGGGGGTGACACTCTAGATCCAAACTGCTACAGACCTATATCCATCCTGCCCTGCCTTTCGAAAGTATTCGAAAGCCAAGTTAACAAACAGATCATCGACCATTTCGAATACCACCGTACCTTCTCCGCTATGCAATCCGGTTTCCGAGCTGGTCACGGGTGCACTTCAGCCACGCTCAAGGTCCTAAACGATATTATAACCACGATTGATAATAGACAGTACTGTGCAGCCGTCTTCATCGACCTGGCCAAGGCTTTCGACTCTGTCAACCACCACATTCTTATTGGAAGACTAAATAGCCTTGGTTTCTCAAATGACTGCCTCGCCTGGTTCACCAACTACTTCTCAGATAGAGTTCAGTGTGTCAAATCGGAGGGCCTGTTGTCTGGACCTATGGCAGTCTCTATGGGGGGTGCCACAGGGTTCAATTCTTGGGCCGACACTTTTCTCCGTGTATATCAATGATGTCGCTCTTGCTGCTGGTGACTCTCAGATCCACCTCTACGCAGACGACACCATTTTGTATACATCTGGCCCTTCATTGGACACTGTGTTAACAAACCTCCAAACGAGCTTCAATGCCATACAACAATCCTTCAGTAGCCTTCAACTGCTCTTAAACACTAGTAAAACTAAATGCATGCTTTTCAATCGAACGCTGCTAGCACCCGCCCACCCGACTAGAATCACCACTCTTGACGGGTCTGACCTAGAGTATGTGGACAACTACAAATATCTAGGTGTCTGGTTAGACTGTAAACTCAACTTCCAGACTCACATAAAGAATCTCCAATCCAAAGTTAAATCTAGAATCGGCTTCCTATTTCGCAACAAAGCCTCCTTCACTCATGCTGCCAAACATGCCCTCGTAAAACTGACTATCCTACCGATCCTTGACTTCGGCGATGTCATTTACAAAATAGCCTCCAACACTCTACTCAGCAAATTGGATGTAGTCTATCACAGTGCCATCCGTTTTGTCTCCAAAGCCCCATACACTACCCACCACTGTGACCTGTACGCTCTTGTTGGCTGGTCCTCACTACATGTTCGTCGTCAAACCCACTGGCTCCAGGCCATCTATAAATCACTGCTAGGCAAATCCCCGCCTTATCTTAGCTCATTGGTCACCATAGCAGCACCCACCCGTAGTCTGCGCTCCAGCAGGTATATCTCACTGGTCATTCCCAAAGCCAACACCTCCTTTGGCCGCCATTCCTTCCAGTTCTCTGCTGCCAATGACTGGAACGAATTGCAAAAATCTCTGAAGCTGGAGACTCTTATCTCCCTCAATAACTTTAAGCATCAGTTGTCAGAGCACCTTACCGATCACTGCACCTGTACACAGCCCATCTGAAATTAGCCCACCCAACTACCTCATCCCTATATTGTTATTTATTTTGCTCTTTTGCACCCCCAGTATCTCTATTTGCACATCATCTCTTGCACATCTAGCATTCCAGTGTTAATACTATTGTAATTATTCTGCACTATAGCCTATTTATTGCCTTACCTCCATAACTTGCTACATTTGCACACACTGTATATATATTTTCTGTTGTATTTCTGACTATGTTTTTTTACCCCATATGTAACTCTGTGTTGTTTTTATTGCACTACTTTGCTTTATCTTGGCCAGGTCGCAGTTGTAAATGAGAACCTGTTCTCAACTGGCTTACCTGGTTAAATAAAGGTGAAATAAAAACGTTACAGCCTTATTCTAAAATGGATTAAATAAATAATATTCCTCATCAATCTACACACAATACCCCATAATGACAAAGCAAAAACAGGTTTTCAGCCATTTTTGCAAATGAAAAAAGAATCAATGGAAACAGGATGCACCTGAGCTCAATTTCGAGTCTCATAGCAAAGGGTCTGAATACTTATGTGAATAAGGTATTTCTGTTTTTAATAAATTTGCAAACATTTCTAAAACCTGTTTTCGCTTTGTTATTTAGGTGGTATTGTGTGTAGATTGATGAGGGGAAAAAAAACTATTTTATGTATAGCTACTGAACCTGGAACGGACCCTGTATATAGCTACTGACCCTGGATCTGACCCTATATATAGCTACTGACCCTGGAACTTACCCTGTACATAGCTACTGACCCTGGAAATGACCAGTGCCTTGCAAAAGTATTCATCCCCCTTGGCGTTTTTCCTATTTTGTTGCATTACAACCTGTAATTAAAATTAATTTTTATTTGGATATCATGTAATGGACATACACAAAATAGTCCAAATTGGTGAAGTAAAATGAAAAATTCTAACAAATAAATTAGATCTGGTGCAACCAATTACCTTCAGAAGTCACATAATTAGTTAAATAAAGTCCACCTGTGTACAATCTGTCACATGATCTGTCACATGATCTCATTATATATACACCTGTTCTGAAAGGCCCCAGAGTCTGCAACACCACTAAGCAAGGGGCACCACCAAGCAAGCGGCACCATGAAGACCAAGGAGCTCTCCAAACAGATCAGGGACTAAGTTGTGGAGAAGTACAGGTTGGGTTATAAAAAAAATATCAGAAACTTTGAACATCCCACGGAGCACCATTAAATCCATTATTAAAAAATGGAAAGAATATGCAACCACAACAAACCTGCCAAGAGAGGGCCGCCCACCAAAACTCACAGACCAGGCAAGGAGGGCATTAATCAGAGAGGCAACAAAGAGACCAAATATATCCCTGAAAGAGCAGCAATGCTCCACAGCGGAGATTGGAGTATCTGTCCATAGTTATGCACGCTCAGGTTTTCTGTTTTTTTTGTCTTATTTCTTGTTTGTTTCACAATAAAAAATATTTTGCTTCTTCAAAGTGGTAGGCATTTTAATTCCAGGTTGAAGGCAACAAAATAGGAAAAATGCCAAGGGGGGTGAATACTTTCTCAATCCACTGTATAGCTACTGACCCTGGAACTGACCCTATATATAGCTACTGACCCTGGAACTGACCCTGTATATAGCTACTGACCCTGGGACTGACCCTGTATATAGCTACTGACCCTGGAACTGACCCTATTTATAGCTACTGACCCTGGAACTGACCCTGTATATAGCTACTGACCCTGGAACTGACCCTATATATAGCTACTGACCCTGGAACTTTTTACTTTTCCGTGTTCTTCTTATTTCGATTTCTTTAATGTTTTTGTTCCACTTGACTTTTTATTTGATTTGTTATAGTACTACTGACTGATATTGATTACTGCATTGTTGGGAAAGAGCAAGCAAGAAAGGTATTTCACTGTACTAGTGCATGTGGCAATAAAAACTTGAAACATAACAGAGCTGCAAAGGTCAAAGGTGGACAGGCAGCTCCAAAAATATGTGTGTGTGTTTGTGTGCACATGCACACATGTATATTAAAAGATGAAAGCAGGCTAAAGTCTCTCTGGACAGGCTTGTGCGGTTATGGTTAGGCCTCACTCTTGCTCAGTCTCCCTTGAACAATCAGGTTTTTAAAATGCCCTGGTAGGACAATCAATCATAGGGCTTTAAAATACAGGGCATAATAGTTTTCTTGGCTTCTCTTTCCATGCCTGGAAAATACATAAAACATACATATCATATATTTTTCTTCTGTTGTGTTTGATGGAGCGAGTTCCTCTGTTGGGATGACATTGATAGATATACTGTTGCAGCTGCTATACAGAAGCTGGTCCTCAGTAGCAAGCTGTTTGCTGCTATGGTGCCAGTATAGCAATTTAACCAGGGGCGGGGGGTGATACAAAAAACGGCACAGGTGTGTTTTAGGACCATGCGGGTCCTTGGAGCTGGCGGTCAGGCTGTTTGACTCTGTAACCAATAGTTTTCTAAAGCCAGTGAGGCATGTTGAATTTGTTTTCTTCCTATGAGTTTGGCTCTAGCGTTTGAACGGTTTGGGCTATTAGCTACTATAATCCCATTCCTGAAAGGTAAGCCTCTCAGGAACATATATGTGCCTTATTCTGCCCTCTACAATGCCCACAAGCTACGCAGGACTTGTTAGAACGGACTGTGACAAAAACCCACATAATGACTCAGGGAAATTAATTGATATTCTGTTCTAAGAAAGATTAAATTCATAACGATCCTGATGATCTTCCTTCTGCTTTCCTGAACCTTTCAATACCTCTCTGATGCATTTCAATCACTCTAGCATTCTCATTCGGGCTGAAATTTGGCCTTACCTGATTTGACATATTTTTATTGTTACAGTATTTCTAAGGCTAGATTAAAAAGTTTGCAAATAGTCCGGTTAGCCATTTGATTAGCTGTTCAGGAGTCTTATGGCTTGGGGGTAGAAGCTGTTAATAAGCCTTTTGGACCTAGACTTGGCGCTCCGGTACCACTTGCCGTGCGGTAGCAGAGAGAACAGTCTATGACTAGGGTGGCTGGAGTCTTTAACCCTTTTTAGGGCCTTCCTCTGACACCGCCTGGTATAGAGGTCCTGGATGGCAGGAAGCTTGGCCCCACTGATGTACTGGGCCGTACACACTACCCTCTGTAGTGCCTTGCGGTCGGAGGCCGAGCAGTTGCCATACCAGGCAGTGATGCAACCAGTCAGGATGCTCTCGATGGTGCAGCTGTAGAACTTTTTGAGGATCTGAGGACCCATGCCAAATCTTTTCAGTCTCCTGAGGGGGAATAGGCTTTGTCGTCCCCTCTTCATGACTGTCTTGGCGTGTGGACCATGATAGTTTGTTGGTGATGTGGACACTCTGCTTATCTTAATCGGCGTCAGGTCAAAATTGAAGTAAGCATACACAGATTAAAACACCTGGTTTTATGAGCAATCTTTCAAATTATTAGGACATGTAAACAGCTTAATCAGCGTTCCAGTGGTGCATTTGATATGGGCATGTGCCAGCACCGGTAGGGCAAGCCTCCCTCTTATGCGAGTGAAGTGAGTTCGGAAAAACTTAAAATATGCATCTTATGAAAAGTTTTCACATACAAACTTTATATATCCGAACTCAGAATCAAATAGTCTTCTAAAAAATAACACGGTCACTGTGGTAGAACGTTTATTTTGATTGCCTTTTGTGCATTTATCCAAAGTCCCATCAGGTAGCCTGATTTCAGATGTGTCAGGTAAACAGGATTATTAGGGAAATCGTTCTATATGCAAAGCATGTAAACACTTTAAACAAACTATTAAATTAATCTGACTATCCACAACAATCGTATTATTGTGTGCATGTAACCGTGCTCATTGTTGTTTATCAAATTACCTTTGTTTGGTCTTTTATCAATCTTTTATTTAAATTTTTTATGATCTCTTCCCTAGCTTGATGACTGTGGCCATTTTTGCTACAAGGCCATGGGTCATGTTAAATTGAGTAGAAATGCAGGAAATGATCTTTAGATGACCCTCCACTAGGTTTGGTCCCCCCCACCTCTAAAACCAAAGTTGCGACCCTGAATTTAACCACTAGCTCCAGTTAGCCCAAGGGTGTTGTAGGACTGTATAAGAGAGGAGAGGGACTATATCAATCATTAATGGTGTGTGTGTGTGTTTGCATGTGCATGCATAAAAATATAGGCACAAGATTGAGTGTGCCCCTATATGACAGGCAGAAACCCTCTTATTCCACTGTGACTGATAGGTATCAGTCCCAGGTATCATCATCTTGTGCAACACCACTCAGATTGGAACAGATGAAGAGATGCCATGTAAAAAACAACTCAGCTGGAATATGTTGCAACCCATCAGTCAAGACTGTCATCTCCTCTCTCCACCACCTGATTTCAATGTTCTCACTCTCTCTCTCTCTCTCTCTCTCTCTCTCAACACATGTCTCTTCAAGAGGGCCTTCAAAGAGGTGTAACCCATGGCAACAGCCCTAAACAGTCAGCCGAGAAAGCAACAACACAAAACCGCCTTTGTACAGATTTCAATAGCAGAGCTGGGCTGAGCTAGAAGACACCCTGCCAGATGATTTCATTGATATGAGACGGGAGAGGTTGAAAAGAGCCGATTGGGACAGCTAGTTTCACGTCAGCTGATGGTGACTATTCCAACACCTTCCCCAATGATACTGTATGGGCAAAATGCCTGCCATGCATCATTGAAGTGCACAGAGTAAAACATTGGTGGAGGATGAAGGTAAGTCACTACGTGCTATGATGATACATGAACAAAAGAGTTACAGCTATGCAAGCGGAAAGCCACTATAACACAACAGGGTCGTATTCATTAGTGCACACCTTAACACACCGTAGCAAAACCTTTAACAACAGAAATGTTTTTACAATGAAAATGAGAGTTCAAGTTCAGGTAGCCCCTCCCCGTCTCTGTCCATTTTGTTCTGTTTCGTTTCTTGTGAATATGACCCAGGTAGCACTAGAAAGTATGAGACAGTAAAAGAATGTGACTTGTGTGTGTGGTGTGACCCGTCCGGGGGTCTAGCGTCCTACCATCACTGCCGATGCTGTGGGTGACCAGTACGTCCGGCGAGGGCGTCTGTCTGGAGCGTGACCCGAATGAGTCCAGGCTGTCGAAGGAGTCCTCTCGGCCGTGGCGAGGTGGGGAAAGCGAGTCGCTGCGCTCCGAGTCCCAGCTGTCGATGTAGCCGCTGTCCCGTATGCTGCGTTGGGGGCTCTCTGTGTCCTCCGCCTCCTAACACACACACACAAATGCACACACACACACACACACACAAAACATGCACCACATCAATGTATTTTTTTGTGTTGAGATTATCCCAATACCCCATCCAATCTGGATCCCTCACTCACCATGATTCCGCCAACCTGGACAATTACATTCACTTCCTCTCCCTCTCTCCGATTTTAATAGATTTTCTACCTCTGTCTCACTCTGTCCGCCTCTAAGCTGCAGCAGTGTATCCTGGTCTGTGGCCTCTTTGGTTTCCAGGGCTGAGAAAATGCTTTTCCTTCCCACCTGCCTGAGGAACCTCCTGTTTCTTTCCCCCCTCCCACTCCCCCTCCTGGCAGCCACCTACACCCCTCTTTACCCCCCTCTCTATCCCCTTAATTTACCCCTCTCGCCTGCTCCCTCTCTTCCCCTCTCTCTTTCTGTCGCTTTCCCTCCTTCACTCCCTCTCAATTCAATTCAATTCAATTCAAAGGGCTTTGTTGGCATGGGAAACATTTGTTTACATTGCCCAAGCAAGTGAAATAGATAATAAACAAAGGTGAAATAAACAATAAAAAATGAACAGTAAAAGCTCACAAAAGTTTCAAAGGAATAGAGACATTTAAAATGTCATATTATGGCTATGTATAGTGTTATAACGATGTACAAATAGTTAAAGTACAAAAGGGGAAATAAACATAAATATGGGTTGTATTTACAATGGTGTTTGTTCTTCACTGGTTGCCCTTTTCTTGTGGCAACAGGTCACAAATCTTGCTGCTGTGATGGCACACTGTGGTGTTTCACCCAATAGATACGGGAGTTTATCAAAATTGGATTTGTTTTCAAATTCTTTGTGGGTCTGTGTAATCTGAGGAAAATATGTGCCTCTAATATGGTCAACATTTGGCAGGAGGTTAGGAAGTGCAGCTCAGTTTCCACCTCATTTTGTGGGCAGTGTGCACATAGCCTGTCTAATAATAATAATATGCCATTTAGCAGACGCTTTCATCCAAAACGACTTACAGTCATGTGTGCATACATTTTCATGTATGGGTGGTCCCTGGGATCGAACCCACTACCCTGGCGTTACAAGCGCCATGCTCTACCAATTGAGCTACAGAGGACCACAAGTCTTCTCTTGAGAGCCAGGTCTGCCAACTGCGGCCTCTCTCAATAGCAAGGCTATGTTCACTGAGTCTGTACATAGTCAAAGTTTTCCTTAATTTTGGGTCAGTCACAGTGGTCAGGTATTCTGCCACTGTGTACTCTCTGTTTAGGGTCAAATAGCATTCCACTTTGCTCCGTTTTTTGGTTAATTCTTTCAAATGTGTCAAGAAATTATATTTTAGTTTTCTCATGATTTGGTAGGGTCTAATTGTGTTGCTGTTGCTGTCCTGGGGCTCTATGGGGTCTGTTTGTGTTTGTGAACAGAGCCCCAGGACCAGCTTGCTTAGGGGACTCTTCTCTAGGTTAATATCTCTGTAGGTGATGGCTTTGTTATGGAAGGTTTGGGAATCGCTTCCTTTTAGATGGTTGTAGAATTTAACGTCTCTTTTCTGGATTTTTATAATTAACGGGTATTGGCCTAATTCTGCTCTGCATGCATTATTTGGTGTTTTATGTTGTACACGGACAATGTTTTTGCAGAATTCTACATGCAGAGTCTCTCTCTCTCCCTCCCTCCCACTATCCCTTTCAGTTGTTTTCCCTTCCCCCCTCCCTCTCTCCCTCCCTCTTCACCCCCCACTTCCACTTCAACCCCTTTCCCCTCCTTCCCATCCCCCTTTCTGTGCCAGATCCCGAGTGAAGGAGGATGCTGGGGTCCTATTTGTCTGACCTTGTGGGGGGAGGGGTTGTGGGTATTTTGGGTACAATGGCTAGCTTTGAGTGGCACGTCCTGTGAACCCCAAACTGAAACCTGAGTGAGCTCAGACAACAGCAGTGGTCCTGGAGCTAATGGTGTGCAGGCTTTTGTTCCAGCCCAGCACTAATACACCTAGAGCCCTACTTTAGGAATGTGTCTGGTGGCCATTGAACTGACTAGCCTTCAGAGAGCCTAACTAACCTGTAAAGGACCCATTGGCCATTTTCAGGTAATCAACTATCATACTTTATTTTCAGACAGGATATTAAACTGATGGATTGACTGAATATTATTTGTTAAGTTAAATGACTATTTGTCTACATCAACATTACGTTTACATCATTTGAGCCTCTCACCACCACAACAGCTAACACATATCACTACATCTCCTGTATTGCGTATAACATGATTTCATAAACCTATTGAATTTCTCTCTCACTTTAAGTCACTATCGTTATCTTTTGTTAAGTGGAGACGTGGCCCCATTGTGGTGGAGTAAAATGACATCTGGGAAAGCATTCTAGGCCTATTGGTCATTTTTCATTTTAAGAGAATAGCAGTGGGGAGGTCAAATTGCGGGGATGGAAAAAATGGTAGAGGAGTGACATCACGCTCTGAATGGGGGGAATGGTAGCTACAGCTATGTCCCTGTCTGTCCCTGGAGGTCTGTCAAAAGCCACAGTCCAGGTTCCAACAGGCCTGACTGACACTGGTTCTGGACAGTGGTGGAAAAAGTACCCAATTGTCATACTTGAGTAAAAGTAATAGAAAATGACTCAAGTAAAATTGAAAGTCACCCAGTAAAATACTACTTGAGTAAAAGTCAAAAAGTATTTGGTTTTAAATATACTTAAGTATCAAAAGTAAAACTAAAAGTAAAAATAATTTAAAATTCCTTATATTAAGCAAACCAGACGGCACCATTTTCTTGTTTTCTGTATGTAGGGATAGGCAGCAGCAGGGAGAGAGAGGGAAGGAGGGAGAGAGTGATAGAGAGAGAGAGAGAGAGAGAGAGAGAGAGAGAGAGAGAGAGAGAGAGAGAGAGAGAGAGAGAGAGAGAGAGAGAGAGAGAGAGAGAGAGAGAGAGAGAGAGAGAGAGAGAGAGGGAAGGGGGAGGGAGAGAGAGAGAGTGAGAGAGGGAGAGAGAGAGAGAGAGAGAGAGAGAGAGGGAGGAAGGAGGGAGAGAGAGAAAGAGTGAGAGAGGGAAGGAGAGTGAGCGAGAGAGAGAGAGAGAGAGAGAGAGAGAGAGAGAGAGAGAGAGAGAGAGAGAGAGAGCGCATTCTCTTATAGGGATGACTCCATGATGAGGGGAAGGGAAGAGAGGAGATAAAGGAAGGAGTTGTGAAACAATTAATGCACCCCGAGGGGAGCTTGCATAATATCATCATTATGTCTGCCAAAGAAAACATAAGCTTTGGTTGGACAGTGCCTTCTAGTCGAATATTCCTAATAGTACAATCACTTAGCAACTGCAGAAAGTACCTAAAATACACAGCCCTTCGAGGAATTGTCATTGCTAGCACTAGAACACAAGCAACTGAGCCTCCACAAACCCCAGGGTTTATGATATAGTCTTAGCCTTACGTCCATCCCTGTACGTACCTTTCGCATCTGTGACAGCAGGCCTTCGAACTCCTTCAGGTCCAGTGTGGGCCCGTTGTAGGAGGTGCAGCTGTTGGCAGCCCGGCCCAGCCAGTATATGGTAATCAGAACCTGGGGAGGAATCATTACAACAGGAGGAGGATTTAGAGCCAGTATTAACAAGACAATGCATTAACGTCACACTCTGTAATTTCAATTTAGTGGCAGTTCATTGCCAATTGACCCTACCACACAGTTGACCAACTTTTGGCAGCACTTTTGGGCTAACCAATTCCCAGTGGTCTCATACTCCATAGCTTGTGCGCAAGTTGTGTGTAATAAGTGATGCAAGTGTCTGCTAGCGCATTATACATTTGCTAATGCGCTAATTAGAAGAGTTACTAGATCTATGCTTTATGGGCACAATGTCCCACTTGTCCCTCCAAAAACTGTTACTAAAACCAATTGTTTACTTCCTGAGTAAACCTGGCAAAGTGCCATCGCAAAATCAACCTATGTTGATATGAGCAAAGTTAGCATACTGTAGGCCACGAAATAAATTCCTGACAGCTCTAAGGTATACTTCACAACGCTAATGCTATCCGACAGTAACACAAGCATTCTCAGCCAACTGAGAACAATCAGAGAATTCCACATTACGCACTGTATGTCTATGTAATAGATGCCAGCTATGACTCAAAGGCACACTGTACCCATTAGTTAGTAAAAATATACCATATCTCTATCCCATTTTCTCCCTTGAGTGTTTGTTTGATGTCAAGTCATGGCATACAAACCATATCACCCTCCTTTCCACTTGTCTTTAATTTGTGAGGAGTACAAACAACAGTTTTATCAAAATCGCCACCAACAGGGTTTACTTCCTGGTCTTTTTGGTCCACTCTTTTCACTATCATTGGAATAGGCTAGCCAGGGGTTTCTGTACAAGCAAGACAAGACCTAGCCATTGTCCTGGCCCCAATTCAGGTCAATATGAACACAATGTGAACACACAGCTATATTTCTCTCTCTCTTTACCATTGCCACATGGGTAAGGTTGATTTACTATGCTAGCATGCTAGCATAGCCCTAACCCATTCATAGAGGCTAACTACCTTTAGCGCCTATTGACGATAGCCATATTTCCATGTTACAGTGCTTATTTACGGAAAACAGAAGGAAGACACGAGGCATACCTGTTATAATTATCTATCTGTGTTGCCGAACACCTGTGTATAAATGGAAGACAATTGTTGTCAATGAAAATACTGTCTGTTGCAACTGTGTTAAAACCCGGTTAAAACAGTGTACAGTAAGTGTTTATTTAGCATTTGTGAAATTATTTTGATGTGATATGAAAGTAAAGGGCTTTATGTTTCTAGAACCGTATCGCAATTTGAGAATTGATTCACGTTTAGATGGAGAATTTGGCTGTTTTGGCTGCCAGAGCCAATTCACTTCTAAACAGAACATGTAAGGTCCTTGGACTATAAGGGGTAACATTAGGCTCCTCTAGTCCATTATTGGGCTAGCGTAGCCCTGACAGACTAATTTACTATGCCAACCTCATCCGCTATCTATCGCATCTCCCTCTATGTAGCTAGGCCACTGTGTGGACTCAGCAGTCTTGCTTGCTACTGTGGCCATATGGAGATCACACAGGCTCTTTTATGTTTCAAGAAAAAGCTGACTGATTGGCTGCTTTGTTTTACAATATCAATGTAATCTAAGGATCTCGAGGGTATTCCTTTGATAAAACAGATTTTGATGTGTTTGGCATACAGTCATTGGAAGCACACTTTTCAGACATGTACACAATCTAGGCATACCTCACACACCACGCACATAATGTGCACATCCAAGTACAGTGCCCGTTATCTAGAATGGAAAAATATTCTATTCACATTCATCACACGCATCCACATTAGTATTTTAGCATCACAAAAATATTGTAGCGAATGCAGGGGGTAGCCTGACTGGGATTCAAACCTAGATACTTGCAACTGTCAGTCCAACACCTGTCTGTCAAACAGCAAGAGGCTGGAACCCAGTGCAGGCCCAGTGCAGTCAAAAACATGATTTTCCTGTGTTTTATATATATATATATATATATATATATATATACAGTACCAGTCAAAAGTTTGGACACACCTACTCATTCCAGGGTTTTTCTTTATTTTTTACTATTTTCTACATTGTAGAATAATAGTGAAGACATCAAAACTATGACATAACACATATGGAATCATGTAGTAACCCAAAAAGTGTTCAACAAATCAAAACATATTCTCTCAACCAGCTTCACCTGGAATCCTTTTCCAACAGTCTTGAAGGAGTTCCCACATATGCT